>NW_027137913.1:1802195-1918099 GCF_003813185.1 Lentinus tigrinus ALCF2SS1-7 | reverse complement strand
CCCCCGAGCTCCCCCCTCCCTCGAGCCACATCCTACCCGTGCTAGCCTTCTAGCCACGTCTCTGTACACATCTCTCCACGCTACACAAACTCACCCATCCACACCAATGGCGCCCCAACGCACCGAGAAGAAGAGTACTGGTCGTCGTTCGACCAAGTCTGAACACGTACGTTCTACGTCCAGCATATACCTTACCAGAGCTAATCGACTTGTTCTACCAGCGTGTCCAGTGCTCCTTTTGCACGAAGTGGCTAAGCGGCGACATCAACCGCCACATGCTGGTCCACACTGGCGTCACGTATGTGTTCTCGCTTGGCTATCCACCGAGGATAGCATCTAATCTACCCCTTCAGCAAATTCTATTGCCCAGAACCAGGGTGCAACCGGAGCAATGCGCCCAATAACAAGGGCTTCGCACAGAAGAGTCAGATGATCACGCACCTTAATGCGGTCCAGTGAGTCTCCCCAATCCTTCGTTCAAGTATACGCGCCAACGATATCCATTCCCTCCTGTAGCTTGAAGGTCAAGAAGCCATGCCCCCACAGTTGGATCTGCGAAGGCGTGGTGTACCCCTGCAAGTCTTGCAGGGGCGACCCTTCGTCCCTCAACAAGCACCGCCGTTCGGCACACAAGTGGTGTGCGGGGGACTCGGACGACCAGGTCGCGGTACCTACCCCTTGCAGTGGGGACCACAAGTACCACTTGCCTGTGCTGACGACCGCGGACCTCGCGAAGTACCTTGCACTCGCGTCCGTCGCGCCCTCCATCGTTCAGAAGCAGCAGCAGCGGCCGAACCTCTGTGTCCCTTCTTCTACGTCCTCAGATGGTTCCTCCCCCGCGCCCGTCGCGCCCATCGCTGTTCCATCTTCCTGGAACTACATCCCGCCGATGCAGCAGGACTTCGGTGTCTTCCCTCCGTCCCCGTCCTACGGCACCTCTTCCGCGCCCGTCGCTGAGCTGCCGAACTGGAACAGCGCGCAGCAGACGCAAGGCGACTTCGGTGTCCTCTCGCCGTCTACGTCGCAGGACTCCTGCTCCGGGTTGGGGATCGAAGGTATCGATTTCCCTACGGTGTTGGCCAACCTTTCGGATACCATCCACAACTTCGACCCTGCTTTCTTCGGGCAGCCCCTCGAGCTCCCGATGCTCGCGTCCGAGCTGTGTGTACCCCCGTATCCCGAGTTCGTGCTTAAAGATACCTTCCCCGTGGTGCCACCAGCTGCCTACGCCGGCGCAGAGCAGGGGTACGGAGTCTCCTGTGGAACGCAGCAGCACTTTGCGGGGAACCTCGCCGTGCCAGAGATGTACTCGCCATCGCGCGAGTCGACGGCCTCACCGGTCCACTCCCCGTATGGCGATAGCTGGTCGAATTTTGACCACAACTCTGGTTACGGCATCTGAGGAGACTCGGAGCCCCATTCAGGTGGTCGCGCGCGCCTGTCATCTTTCTGTTTACTCCCTTCTTCTCTTCTCCCTCCGCCTCTATCTCCATCTCGTCTCATCTCGTCTCATCTCATCCCATCTCATCGTGTCTCGTCTCATCTGCATCATACCCCTCCCCCCACTCCACTCATCGGCATCGGCATCTCATCACACACCTATCCCCATCTGCAATTACATTATTTCCTCTCTTCATCCACCGGGAC
The DNA here is from genome assembly GCF_003813185.1 of Lentinus tigrinus ALCF2SS1-7. NCBI lineage: Eukaryota > Fungi > Basidiomycota > Agaricomycetes > Polyporales > Polyporaceae > Lentinus > Lentinus tigrinus. The sequence continues at coordinate 1,916,452 of NW_027137913.1, read as the reverse complement.
ATTGGTAGTGTAGACACACAGCCTATTCGGACTCCATACCACACATCCCCCGGCGCGCCGCCCTTGCGCCTTGTAGTGTTTAGATATCTTTCGCGTTCACCGTAGTCGCCTTTAGATTCGAGTCCTCCTCGGTCGAGCGGCATTTGTCTCGAGGTTTCCTCCGTTATTATCGCGTGTTGTTCGTTCCCGTGTATCCATCGCGCCCCGCGGTTGGGCTGCAATATAAGGACCCGCCATTTGGGTCCTTCTCTCTGTTATATCTTCTGTGTGATCTTTGTGTGATTTTCGCGAGCAATCATACGATGAACTCGTGGTTACTCCGGATTAGCGAAGGATTGAATGGGCATGCTGATTGCCACGCGCAGGAATCGAACCCCGTGATAGGCGCTCATGCCCGCAACGGTCATGGTTGCCATTATTGTTCTTGTTCCTCCGTGACCTACATCCACCACCACCTTGCACCACCTTCATGTTGCGAGCTCCTTATACGAATATTCTGAACCCGCCATCTGTGCATTTATACAATCAAGTCCCCGGCTGTCGCCTGGATCTGAATTCTGCTTCACGATCTTCTCGAAGGCCATCAAGAGTACCACGAGCCACTGGAGCGGACCGCTGTATGTCACCGAAGTCTAGCATTACGGTCCGCCTTCGATAGTTCTCGCACTCGCGGACCAGCCAGGTGACGACCATGAAACTCCTTACGCCGCCAGAGCAAGAGGTCACATTGGACTGTCTCCACTGAACGATGATGGCACACCTGCGTCTCGTCTCCGTCTAGGTCCACGAGGAAGGCTGCCTGAAGTACGGTGAGTGGATGTTGTATGCTGACTAATACTCGATTGTTAACGCCGAAAGGCTACTAGACTCACCATTGATAGCGATAGCGGCACTGTGATGACAACGGCTCGCACGGATTCCGGTGCCGCGTACCTCTCGGAGAAATACCGAACAGAAGGCAAGGAAGCACAGCAGCCATGCGGACCCGCACTTCAAGAAGCCCGGACGTCATATTCATGCTTGCTATAAAGTTGCCGGGATCCAAATCGCTGTCGTGGTGCAGACTGCTGACCGCAATGCGTCCGGCGTACCTCGCAGCTCTGTGCGCTGTATGCTCTCTCCTGCGCCCTGGCGCAGGCCAAGCAGCCACCCTCGGACTACAGGATGGCTTCCTCTCCTTCGACATGCCGTCGTTCAGCGTTCAGCTGGTCAAGGACTCACAAACACTCTACTCGCTGAAGACGAAGGGCAACTCGTCGGGGTTCGACTTCATACCGGCGGATGTCATGGCCCAGCGCCAGTCGAACGGCAACTACCACCTCGGCGACATAACCTTCCGCGCTAGGGTGGCCGGCTCCTCCGCTTGGACGAGCGGCGACACAGCCGCTCAACGTCGTAACGTCTCAGCGTTGACGGCGTCTGGCGGCACGCTCGCTGCCGCGAACCTGTCGCCAACGCTCCCGAGCGGGTCGCTTCTGAACATCACGCGGAGATGGGTTCTCGAAGACGACCAGCTTCAGCTTTTGTTCGATGTTACCAACTCGCAGAAGCAGGCGGTCGAGATCGGCTCCCTTGGTGCACCGCTGGAATTCAATAACGTACGCTCATCTTGTGTATCCGGCGACGACGGTTTTCACTCATTCTGTGTTTTTCAGATATTCACCGGCCGCACTGCGGCTGAGACAAACGAGCTCTGTAGCCTATTCGACCCGTATATTGGTCAGGATGCGGGATACGTGCAGGTGACGCCGCTGCTCGGGACACTTCCACCGCTCGTCGTAACGCCTGTAGGCAAGTCGCCTTTGGAGGGATGGCGGTTCCTTCCTGAGAACACGTCGCAGCCGCTCGGCTACCAGTCGCAAACCTTTGAGGCTCTCTACGAATGGCAGTTTCACACCCTCGCGTACGCGGAGAATGAGTGGAAGAACGTCACCCCGTGGAATGCACCTACCTCCGCCACCTTGCAACCCGGAGAGACCCGGACATACGGCCTCGGCTTCGTTCTTGCACCGTCTATCCGTGACATCGAGAGCACCCTTCAGGGTGCGAAACGCCCTGTCGCCGTTGGCGTCCCTGGTTACATCCTCCCCTCCGACCAGCAGGGAAAGCTCTTCCTGAGCTATCCTTCTTCAGTGAAGTCGCTCTCAGTCAGCCCGAGCGGCGCTCTCTCGTGGGCCACCAACACCGACGCGACCTCATCGAGCTGGGTCGGCTACACGATCACCGCTCACACTTGGGGACGTTCACGCCTCACCATCACGTACACAGATGGGACTGTCCAGACCGTCCACTACTACGTCACGAAGGCTGCCACTCAGGCCATCGCCGATCTCGGTAACTTCCTCACGACGGAGTCGTGGTTCGACGACCCGTCGGATCCATTCCATCGGTCTCCTTCCGTCATCAGCTACGATCGGGAGCTTAATGCTGTGGTCAAGAACGACCCGCGTGCGTGGATCCCGGGTTTGAGCGACGAAGCGGGCGCGGGGTCGTGGCTCGCTGCGTCCGTAAAGCAGTTTGTGCAGCCGAATGCACAGGAGGTGGCTAAGATGGAGCAGTTCGTGAACCAGACGTTGTGGGGATCCATCCAAAACTTCAATGGTGAGTCTGTTCTTGAGATCACAGTCCCAACGATGACCGAGAGCCACTGTTTGCTGCGTAGGTACTGTAAAGAAGGTGCGGCCTATCTCAAGCCCTCGTCCCCTCCACCTCATACGCTAACTATCATGTCTTCATATCTTCGTAGTCGGTGTACTTCTACCAGCCAGACCTTGTGCCAAACTATACGTACCCGTCGACCATAGACTGGGGCGTTTGGTGGTCGTGGAACGAAGCAGCCTCATACGCGACGGACCGCGCGTACGACTACGTGCACGTCATCGCCGCCTATTGGTCCCTGTACCGCATCGCCCGCAACTACCCGAACCTCGTCAAGACCCACACTTGGGAATGGTACATCAATCAGGCCGTCATGACCGTCGCTACAATGACGTCCGGGCGTGTCGGGTATGCGGACGACGGCTTGATGGAGGAGACTGTCATCCGCTTCCTCCTGGACGATCTGAAGCGAGAGGGTCTGACCGCGAATGCGACGCTTGTGGAGAGCAGGATGCAGGCGCGGGAGAAGGTCTGGGCTGGGGAACGATACCCGTAAGTCAACTCCCATAATTCTTCGTACATGCAGACTGATGTTGATGTTGCAAAGCTTCGGCTCGGAGATGGCATGGGATTCGACGGGCCAGGAAGGCGTGTTCGCGTGGGCCACCTACTTCAACGACACTACTACTGCCACGAACGCGCTCAACTCAATTCTTGCATACCAGCCAACGGTGCCGCACTGGGGCTACAACGGCAACGCACGTCGCTATTGGTGAGTCCTCGGAAGCCTGATCGCTAACCTCTGTAATCATACTCATAATGTCAACGTGTAGGGACAACGTCTACGGTGGCAAACTCCAGCGCATTGAACGGCAGATACACCACTACGGCAGTGGCCTCAACGCCATCCCGCTCATCTCGCAGTTCCGCACCACCCCCGACGACTACTACCTCCTGCGTGTGGGCTTTGGTGGGCTCTCCGGACCGCTCTCCAACATCGACGAAGGCGGGTTCGCAGCCGCGTCCTTCCACTCCTTCGCCGACACGCTCAAGTGGGACGGCTACTCGGGCGACTACGGACCCAACTTTGTCGGGCACGCGCTCGAGATGGGCACGTACATCGTCGACCATCCCGACTTTGGTTGGCAGGCGTTCGGCGGGAACGTCGTATCGAAGTCGCCGACAGTGAGGGTGCAGACGCTGGACTCCGTCCGTAGGAGGGTGTTCGTTGCGCCGTTGGGTGCGTGGCTCACGCTAGATGCGGGGGCGTTCTCCGAGGTCGAGTTTGACCCTGCGAAGCGCACTGTCAAGTTGACAATCACGCCGTCTGCGGAAGGTGTCTCGGGAGCTGCGTCTGCCCCAGAAGCCCGTCTTGTCGTGCAGAACACCGCGAGCAATGGGCTCGGCGTACTCAAGCCTACTACGAACCTCGCTCAGGACGCCGGTGCTTGGGTGGTTCCATTCAAGAGTGGTGCAGCTTCGGTCACGTTGGGGTTGTGAGCAACACGGTTACCCATTGTTTAAATGAGTTTGACTACTTGTACATTTTGCATCGTCTACCTCTAGCCCTTTGAACCCAACCTAGCCACGACTACAACATGAGCAGCACACATTCATAGATCTAAGCAGACATTGAATACGCCTTCCACACCTGGTCCGCAACGATGCTCTTCGGGCAGTAACGACCAGTCCACAAATGGAACTGTTCGTATCCCTGCTCAAGCAATACCTCAACGCCCTTGACCGTCCTCCACTCCTTCCCCACATTCTTTGCGAGCACCAGCAAAGGCGTCTCGGCGGGCTTGTATGCCATGTCGATTACAACACCTCCTGGCGCCGACAGAATGGAACTGCGAAGGAAGATGGCATCGCTCGCCGATGGCTTGAGCGACGTCGCGGATGCGGGGACTGTGGAGATGATGATGGTCGGAGCGGGTCCCTCGTCGGGCCATTTCCCGAGTTCTTGCACCAGCTTGATGTTGACGTCGGGGAACGCGTCAACGAGGGCCTGCGCACTGCTCTCGGTGCGATTGAACAGGTAGATCGTCGGGACTCCCAGCTTCCAAAGAGCGTAGATCGCGGCGCGAGACGTACCGCCGGCGCCGATGATAAGACCCGCCTGAGGCTTAAGCATGCGTGCCGGAAGAGCCCTACGGATGCTCTGCGTGATGCCACGCCAGTCGGTATTCTCCCCGAAGAGCATCGTCGAACCGTCTTCCCGCGTGACAGGAATAACGGTGTTGACGGCTCCGATGACCTCGGCATCGGGCGAGAGGGCGTCGAGCAAGGGCATGATGTCGCGCTTGAACGGGATCGTGACGGACGCTCCGCCGAAGTGGGGGAGCGTGATGGCGGCCTTGATCTCCTCGCCGACGGTCGCGGTCTCGAAGAGCTCGTACTTGTGCGGAAGGCCGAGGGCCTCGAAGGCAGTGTTGTGCAGAGTGGGAGACATGGAATGCGCTATCGGAGTGCCGAAGAGGAAGAATCTCTTCGAGGGGAGCTGGCCGAGTAGGTGAAGCGCTGTCTGGATCTCGGAGAAGGAGAGTTGTCCCGGGGCGGCCTTCGTGGGCAGGAGAGGATGCGTAACAGGACTGAACGTCGAGTTGAGGATACGCGACATCTGGCCCTGGACGCCCATGTTGATTGCAATAATGGGCTTTGCGTCAGGGGCGGCCTGCATGCGGAGCACGAACTGGTGCAGTGCGAAATTGTCCTCAATACCATCCGCCTTCCCGACGATCTTGACGATATCGCCATATTCGTGCGCGATACGGTGCTTCACTTCCACTGCCGTGCCATCCCAGTGCATGTTGCCGCTCCAGTCATGCCAAGACGCGATGATCTTCGAGTGTCCCTTGCGAGCGATCAGGTCGAGGATGTTCTTCTCCGACCATGAGATCTCGACGTCGATGTACTCGATGCCCAAGCGTACTGCTGCGATGAAGAGCTCGAAGGCTTCCTTCTCAGCATGGTCGGGGAAGTGGCCTCCCTGGGAGACGGTACGGACAGTGAAGATGATGGGAAGCGTAGTCTTGTGTCGCAGTGCCGCCACCTGATTGTTCACGTAGGCAGTGGGCGGGATGTAAGGCCCGAGCTTGTCGAAGTCTTGAGACGGGCGGAGAAGGTCTACGCGCAGCTCGACAGCATCGACACCTGCGGTCATCTTCTGGATGTGAGGTAACGCAGGGGTGATGTCCGGGTACGTGAGGCAGAGGAAGTAAGACCGTCGACCTTTGGCCAGGTTAGGGGCGTAATTGGGGCGCTGGCCTGTGACGTGGTGGAAGAACCGAGAGACCTCGTCCCGGATACTGAGAGCGGAAGGGGCCGTCTTGGAGTCATCCTCCGCCAGAACATCGGTGGAGCTCAAAACGCCAGTGTAGTTGATGAACTCGTAGCTGCAACACTCAGCGAACCAAGGCTGGCGACGCTTGAAGACATCAACGACGGGCTCGCCATATGCGGGGCGAGCGGTCTCCTCTCCGAGGTACGTGATGATCTCGTCGATCTCCCTGACAACGTGGACAACAGGACCCTTTTGCGCGTATGCTTTGAGGGCATCACGAGCGGCTTGCGTCTCGACGATACCTCCCCCGAGGCTCAGGACGTGCCTTTGGCTGTTATGAGCGAGAAGCTCCAGGAGGATCTCTGTCTCTGCAGCCCGGAAGGCCGGCCATCCGTTCTTCTGAACGAACTCGCGAACACCGATGGCATGCTTCTGCTCAAAGACAGCATCCGCATCAAGGAACTGCCAGCCAAGTGCCGTCGCGGCGAGCTCCCCGATGAACGTCTTGCCCGAGCCACGCATGCCGATTATGATGACTGACGCTTGAGAGTTGTCCTCCGTGGGACGACTAGCCGAGCCCAGCCCATGCACAGAGGGAAGCTCGACGCCTTCGACCTCAAGACCGATCTGGAGCATGTGTCAGTATCGTCTGCTGCATTCAAAGGCATGTGAAGCAGCGTGCCTTGTTCGCAAGATCATCCCACCAGTTAGGCCAAGTCTTCTCGACACAACGCTTCTCTTCGATGACTGTGTCTTTGACCACACTGCCGAGGACACTAAACGCCATCGCGACACGGTGGTCGTCGTAGCAGCGTACGCTGACACCTTCCTTCAGTTCTGACAGCGGCTTGCCATAGACCTCGAGGCCATCATCTAGTTCAAGAGTTTCCACTCCGAACTTGGCTATGGGCAACATCAGCCATATCGTACTGAAACCTGGTACACTAGTAACGCTCACCGAGCTCGTCAATCATGGCCTTAATACGGTTGCACTCCTTGACCCTCTGGTTCGCGATGCCGACGATGCGAGTGGTCGTAGGCCTACTTCCGTCCCGCAGCGTCCTCTCCTCATTCGGGGGCAAGCTTGCGACAGCCGCAAGGACAGACGCAGTCAAGAACGCGTCCGTCATCGGTTCCATATCGACCAGTCCGATAGCCTTGAGCTGGCCAAGCGGCGGGCCGGTGACCGTGGTCTCGGTCTCGGTCTGCACAACCTTGCATCCCATCGGCTCCAGGACCTCCTTGGCAAACCGCGCATCTCCTTGCAGCGAGGCGGACCCGATGTTGGTGATCGTGCACGTCGCGCCAGTGATCGCCGCGATGGCAAGGGGGTATGTCGCGCTGCTCGCGTCGCTCTCGATGTTGTATATAGACGGGTTGGTGTACACACCCTTGGGGATGCGGTACACGTCGAGCAACCTGCCGCTGTCGTCCTTGACGCGCTCGACATCGATCCCGAAAGTCTTCATCATCGCGATGGTCATGTCGATGTACGGCTGCGAGATGACCTGTCCACCCGTGAGCTCGAGCGTGACGGGCTCTGCGGCGTAGGGCGCGCAAAGGAGGACGGAGGAGACGTATTGGCTGGAGACGCTGGCAGCGAGGCGGATATGGGCACCTTTCAGGCCAGCGGGCGCGATGGAGAGCGGGAGACAGCCATGCGACTCGACATAGTCGATGCTGCTGCCGTTGGCGCGGAGGGCATCGACGAGCGGGCCAATGGGACGCTGCTTCATGCGAGCGTTGCCTGTAATGACCGTGCGTTGCTCGGCCGAGCCTGCGCTGACGAGGGTGCAGACAGTAGTGAGGAAGCGGGCTGCGGTGCCCGCGTTGCCGAGGTAGATTTCCTTGTTGTCCTTCGGGACGGAGAGGGACCCAGCGCCGCCGGTAACGACGAGAGTCTCACCACCGTCTTCCCAGTCGAACTTCGCGCCCCTCAGCTCAACGAGCGCATTCATCATAACCTGCGTGTCGTCGGAGTGAAGGAGGTTCTTGAGGCGACAGGTGCCAGACGCGAGCGCAGCAAGGAGGAGCGCGCGATTCGAGATACTCTTGCTGCCAGGCGTGGCCATTCGGATCGGGCTCTTGCTGGGGAAAGCAGGAACGACCTTGACAGCCTCTGAGAGAGTCTTCGCAATGACCAAGTCCGCGACGACGGTCGCCTTCTGCTCGTACGTCGCTCCAATGCGGGAGAGAATGACGATCTTCTTCTGCGGGCCGCTGTTCTTCTTATCGATCTTCATGATATCGAGCAATTTCTCTACAGAGAGTGAGCTTGATGCCGGGAGGCTCGTAATTCTCGGGTCGGACAGCGACACGGGGAGGTTGTACGCCTTCAAGCAGCGTGTAAGACGACCGATAGCGACCTGGCTGAGCACACCAAGCTGACGCGCCACCTCGGCCTCCAGAATCATACCGACGGAGACGCACTCTCCGTGCAGCATTGCGGGGGTGAGAACGGCCTCAATGGCATGGCCGATAGTGTGGCCGAAATTGACAAGGTTGCGCAGGCCGGTCTCGCGCTCGTCGATGGTCACAATGTGCGCCTTGACTCCGATGGAGCCTGCGATGACAGAGAGAAGCAGCTGCTGTGCGGGGGAGCGAGTGGCCGAGGCGCGTCCTGCGAAGTCCGTGGAAGGCGTCTGAATGGCGGCGAAGATCTCCGCGGCGCGCGACTCCAGTGCGGCAAATTCCTTCTCGTCCCAGATTGCGGCGGTCTTGACGACCTCGGCCATGCCATTCGAGAACTCGCGCGCAGGCAGGGTCTCGAGGAAGGCGGCGTCGATGAAGATGTACTCGGGCTGCCAGAACGCGCCGATGAGGTTCTTCCCGTGAGGCGTGTCGATAGCGGTTTTGCCTCCCACGCTAGAGTCGACCATTGCGAGCAGTGTGGTGGGGATCTGCACGAAGCGGACGCCTCGCATACTAGAGATGCGTCGGCATGAGATGCATAGTATAGACACAGCGGGCATAGCCCCAGGCTTGGCGACAAGACATTCTTCGGGAAATCATCGACTGACGATACCTTCCCGCGGCATATACTCCAGATTCGTGGTCACCACGGTTCATTAGCCCTCCTCATTTCTCAGGAAAAGAAAAAGTGAGGCTGTGCTGGAGGACGAGCCGACATGATGGGAGAGGATGGGAGCTACGCGATGCAGCCATGCGTCACGAAATCCTTTGAGTTCTCTCTGCTTTCCTACTCGAGAACCTTTGCATTTCAGTCTTGAACACGTACGGTGGCTTCTGGTCAAGATCGCGCTCAAAATGAGAGGAATGAGAATGGCAGTGGCAGCGGAGCGCGACACTCCTGCCCTCCCGCCGTGAGCAGGTCGCTCTCGTCTGCTTGCTGTTCGGCAGTTCCCATTAAGTCGACTCGTCCTCCCGCACAGCCTCGATTTTTCTTTTCCTGAGAAATGAGGAGGGCTATTGCCATGTACGACTCGTGGCATTACTGGGCATCACATAGGACGCATTCCCAGTCGACATATCGATTGTCTAGAAAGGCGATCAGGATATGAAACCTTTTCGGTGACCGAGAAAGGCTCCAGAAGGCGACCTATCTCGGATTTCTGAGGTTTCTAGCGGCCGAATAGGTTTCCTATCCTGAACCACTTCTCTCTCGGCATGGAAGGACACCGAGAAAGGCGACCTTTCTGGTGACCCATCATACAGCAACAATCGCTGGGAGATGTGGCATCTTTTTGCGGTCAGGGGTGCGTGCAACATGACCGGGAAAGTCTTCGTCAGTCCAGGAACCCCTGAACATTCTCCGCCGTCGCTTCTGAGGCGCTGCCTGCCATGAGAGTATAGAACGGAGGAACTCACAAGGTCGCCGCCACAAAGCCTACAAGGTCGCCGATGACACCACCTCCAAGCGCAAGGATGACAGTATCCCGCGTGCACTTGTTGAGCAGGAGGAAGTCCTCGATCTCGGCCTTGCCCTCCCTGCTCTTGGAGCCCTCCCCCGGCGCAACCACGTAGGTGAGGAACCTTGCATTTCCTGGCGCCTTGTCGAACTCGGTGTGGAACGAGTGCAGGTGGAGGTTACCGACGTTCGTGTCGGTTATAAGAACGTAGGTCGAGGAGGGGAGTGTTTCGGTGACTGTCTTGACGATGTACGGGACGAGGTGGAATCCACAGTGAATGGACTCCTTCCCGAGGATGGAGACCTTACGCACGTCGACCACGCTCATGGTGGGTATCGAGGGGTTTCTTCAGCCACCCAAGCCTGTATATGAGTGCTCGACAATCGCCTGAAGTAACACCGATGTAGGTCGGATCGAACTGCGCGGAACGGACGAAGGACGGACTTCTGTGTCATGAACCTCGCACCTCAGCGTCTGCAGACAGATAGCATGCAACATACTGATAAATGCGTGTCACGCGATGAGTAGCGAGCACGTCGCCAAATAGGCCGTGGACGTCGTGGGCAACGATGAGCAGGTCTGACTCTATTCCGAAAATATCGGGATTAGATAGTCTTACTTGTACTTACTTGAATAACTCCCACGCATACAATATCATACTTATATTTACTTTCACAAACAATACGGCTTAGTTCTGTTGTCTCTGCCGTCATCGACTCGGAGTTGCGCAGCCCAACGCTTGACTCGGCTTCCACAACGACATTCACGACGTCGGCGACGACTTCGACAGTGTCGAGCGTGCGCGACGCGATGGACTCGCACACGGTGCATGCGATGGCTTTTCTCCCGAAGCTTGGACATGGCTCTGGCTCTGCGCTGCCCTTCCCGATCTTGCTCGTCTCTGGGCTCTGCACCGTCGTCGCTACGTTCGTGTCTGCCATGTCTATTCTCATGCACCTCAAGAACTACCGGAAACCACACCTGCAACGGTACGTTTCCATGGCTGCCAGCTCAAGATGGTATACTCATCGGGGCAACCACGGACAGACAAGTGATACGGATAATGCTCATGGTTCCCCTCTACGCTATCGCCTCCTTCATATCATTATTCTCGCTCGAAGCCGCGTTCTTTATTGATGTTGTACGGGACATCTACGAGGTACGTCCCAGGTACCCCCATTGTCCAGTCCTCCCGACTAAGCTCCACTCGCAGGCCTTTGTAATCTACTGTTTCTTCGATCTCCTCATCGCATACCTTGGAGGCGAAAGGTCGCTACTGATTCTGTTGCATGGCCGCCCACCGAAATACCCCGTGTTCCCTGGAAACCTCATGTGGAGGGAGGTCGACGTGAGCGACCCGCATACGTTCTTGTTCCTCAAACGCGGCGTAATTCGTGAGTACTCCACACCTCGTCACTATAGGCATCATGGACAACTCTGGGAGTCCAGAGGTGGTCCATAAACGGAGATGGGATAGCCCAGTCTGGGCAGGCCGTCTTTCTCTCAGGCGTACATGCATGAGGATATCTCCGTTCTTCGGGGACTGACAACGTGTGCTGATTGTTTGTTTACTAGAATATGTGCAGGTCAAACCAATACTTGCCCTGGCCACCGTCATTTTGAAGGCCGTAGGGAAGTACAACGAAGGCGACCTTCGCGCCAACTCTGGGTACCTCTATGTCAGCGTCGTCTACAACTTTAGTATATGTCTAGCGCTGTACTGCCTCGCGATATTCTGGATGTGCGTCAACGACGACCTCAAACCTTTCCGGTATGTCCTTCGCTCCGCGCTTTTCCGTCGACCGTAGCTGATCTGTGGTTCAGTCCCGTGCCCAAGTTCCTATGCGTAAAGGGCATCCTTTTCTTCTCCTTTTGGCAGTCCATCTTCATCTCCATCCTCGTCGCCGGTGGTGCGATTAAGAAGCTCGGACCATACACCGACACGGAGCACATCTCGCTCGGGCTCACGGACACGCTTATCTGCTTTGAGATGCCCCTCTTCGCCATCGCGCACATGTACGCGTTCGCCACCCGCGACTACGTCGACCCGCACATAACATACGTCGCGCGTATGCCCGTTCTGCATGCGCTTCGCGATGCCTTCGGTTTGAAGGACGTGGTGGAGGACGTCAAGGCTACCCTCCGCGGCGAGGGCATGGACTACCGCGAATTCGAGCCGAGCGAAGGTCAGATCCACCAGGGTGCCGGCCGCGACCGGCGCATTCGAGCCGGACTCCGCTACAGTCAGGGCGGCAAACGGAAGTACTGGCTCCCGCAACCGACCACGACGACGGCCCCCCCTGGCAGGTTCGAACGCAGGGTGAATCGTACAGTCGAGGGCATCGCAGGCCGAGACGAGGGCGAAGAAGTCTATGCGCCACTACTACCAGACCAGGCTGCGGAGGTGATCCACACCGCCGCGGACCTGCGGTCGCCCGACGAGGGATTCTCGCTCTTCGCAAGCGATGCGCTCGCGGAGGATGGCTACGAGCTGCCATTCGGAGACCTGGACAACATGGATGAGGAGCTGTTCACGCACAGCAAGAAGTACCTCTTTGGGGACTACAACTACCCGTGTGTCGACGTCAGCTCCGAGACCGCACGGAAGACGATGTGGGTCGAGGAGGAGCGCATCCTTCGGGATGAGCACAGCGCATGGTTCTCACCTATCGGTGGGCAAAGGCGGCATCGCGACAGCTACGGTGCCATTGGACATTCACAACCACCACCTCAACAATCGGGGTCGTACGTCTCACGCGGCAAGGGTAAGAGCCCCCAGCGGCCTGAGGTCGTCATCGACAAGGAGACTGAGGGATTGTCACCGCCAGGAGATCGCGCCGCGGTGCAGCTCCGATGGACGAGCGCGCGGAATTCGCCTATGCCCTCTCCTATCGCCCGCTCGTCTCCGAAGCTCGCAGCTCGTGGCTCAATCTCGCGTACAAACTCCGCCTCTCCGCAGGTACAGACCCCGTCATCTTCGTCCTCCCGAGGCAGCCCAAAGAATCGTCCTCCACCATCCCCGCGACCGGAGTCTGAGCGACCCGTCCTGCCTCCAGACGCTGTCGATCTCGTCGTCGAGGACCCCCGTGCTGCCGAGGAGGAGATGACCCGCGAGCGACGTAGAGGAGAGCCCGCTGTGCGTGGTGGCAGCGCGCTGCACCGGGTGTACCGACGCGGGTATGTCGTAGAGACGCCTGCGGGGGAACGTGAGGAGGGCGAGGTGGAGGTTGCGCGCTCGCCGGAGGAGGAGCGGGCGCAGCAGGTGTTTGGCATCGGGGACGATGCGGATGAGATCCTGGAGGCGGAGGAGGAGGCGGTCGAGGTTGCGCGGGCGGAGACGCCGCCTGCACATGCGAGGATTGTGGTGGATGTGCCGGACGAGAACCCTTGGGCGTAGTTTGCTCTTCGTGTCTCGCCATTTTCTGACTTATCAACATTTGTATCGGGATCTTTATGCACTCATATCACGCTGTACCATAGCTCACTAGTCACTGATATCCCTACTAACATATTGACCGCTTATAACGTCCACCTGGGCGGTTGGTAGTTACTTTAACTGTTACTTATGCGTCAGTACACGCCCGCAGCGCGTGCACGTGCCGTATCTGTCTTGTGATTTATGTAGAGAGATCTTGATCTCCGGTCCCTTCTGCACTTTCCCCGCAATCCGACTCTTAACTTTCTCCCTCATCGTCCTCGTCGTCCTCGTCCCCGTCAAATCTCTCAGCACGCGCAAGGACAAGCTTGCAAAGTTCGTGATGTAGTCCGGTTGTTTGAGCGCGATGCTGAAAGTGCTGACGACGCGAAGCGGTACTACTTGCTTCATCAACGGCGGGACCCTGGTTCATTTACTTTCAAACAAACACGAGATGGCCGCACCGCGCAGACCGACTGTGGAGGACGAGGACTTGGATGACCTAGACGGTACGTATCCATACGAACGTCGCGCAAGGCATGTCGTGACGATGTGCACGCGACCCAGATGTCCTCGAGCAGTTTAACGTACCGCCCAAGTCCGCCGCCCAACCACTCCCAGTGTCGTCCTCATCAGCCCCCACGAAAGACACCCCAACATCCTCCACCCAGCCCACAGCCTCCCAGGCACAATCGCAAGCGAAGAACGCGGACCCATTAGCAGGCATTGACGAGGACTTCGCGCGCGAGCTCACGAAGGGCATGGAGTCGCTCTTCCGCGACATCGCCCAGGGCGCGGGGCTGGACGACATCCCTGACATCATCAAGACGGAAGAGGGCGCGACGGACGAGGAGCGCGAGAAGGCGTTCAAGGCCGCTTGGGAGGCGATGCTTATTGAGGGTATGAATGGGACGATCAATCCAGAGGACTTCTTGGGCGGACCTGGAGCTGCTGGCGCGGGCGCGGATGTGGGTAAGGGAAAGGCGAGTCAGGCATCGAGCTCGGGTGCTGGCGCGGGTGCAGGTGCAGGTGCGACTGCTGGTGCGGGGACGGACTCGTTCCAGGAGAACATCAAGAGGGCGATGGACAAGCTGAAGGAGAGTGACCAGAAGGTGCGTGCGGTCCTTCGTTGCGTTGGGTGCACTTGTTTTGACGCTACTGTGAATCCTAGGCGGGCGAGGCAGCCTCGCAGGGTGTCGATGGGCTCGAGGACATCTTCTCGCGACTGCGCGGAGACATGGATTCGGAAGAGTCGGAGGAGGAACTGAAGGGCATCCTTGAGACGATGATGTCACAACTCATGAGCAAAGATGTTCTGTACGAACCTCTCAAGGAGCTGCACGACAAGGTACGCACTATACATTGTCGTCGTTCGTGCATGCACTCACCGCCCCTCGCGCTGTTAGTTCCCTTCCTATATGAAAGACAACGACGCCACTCTCAGCGCCGAGGACAAGACGCGCTACGTGTCGCAAGCGAAGGTCGTCGCGCAGATCGTCGCGACGTTCGAAGACCCGAGCTACGCGGACGATGATCCACAGAAGGGCATGAAAGTGGTTGAGCTGATGCAGGAGGTGCGCGTTCTCCACCGTTCTTGTATGTCGAGAAGCTATCTCACGCGATGCACCGACGCGTGTACGAATAGATGCAAGAATACGGTTCGCCACCCGCGGAAATCATGGGCCCGTTGCCCCCGGGCTTCGACCTTGGGGCAGACGGGCTTCCGAAGCTACCGGAGGGATGTACAATTGCTTGAAGCACTGTTCAAGGCCGCGCTGTATACCCAGCACACGTGTGCGAGTCTTGGTAGTAACGCGAAGATTATTGAGTCTGTACGATTGGTGGAACAACGTGACGGACTTCTGCGTAATGCCGTAGTGTGCATGTGCGCGGCTTGTCCAACCGCTGACTGGAGTTCGTCATGCAATGCTGCGCGGAATAACAGAGTACACTCTACTCGCCCGCGCCTCCGTATCGTACAGTGTGTTTCGGAGTTGATGTATACATACGGCATCCACATAGCCGACGACAGCCGAATGAGCAGTGAGAGAACTCGGGCGCTTACGGGCTCTGTGGCAGCTTTCTCCTGCTCTACACGCCTCCAGACCGCTCTGTTCTCCCAAGCAAAGCAGAATGCTCGCACAAGTCTCCGCGAAACGCTTCTCGGCCAACTCCTTGAGCGGCGCGCACAATGTGTCACTGGGACACGGCCGGGGAAACAGGTTACTAACCACCGCGTCTTCGTATCATGTGACGAATCTCCGGTGCACGTCGCAGTCTCGCGTCACCGTGAGCCTCTCTCGCGCGGGCTGGTATAAAGGATCGTCGTTCCCAGGTCTTCCTGGTCTCTGCAACCACTACGCTCGCACCCTGCCAGCCACCAGGTCCTACGCAACGTCGAACATGTCCGATATCAAGATCAAGGTTGGCGACACCATCCCCCAGGGCACGTTCACCTACATCCCGTGGACGCCTGAGCTCGAGGACCACTCCGCTTGCGGTATCCGTACGTAGTCACATTCTGATAAGCATGATTGCCTCCGATCTGACTCTCGATCTTCGTGTCTCTGCTCCTGGCTCGCGTTCAATATGGCAACGTCGGATATCGTGATCGCCTTACCCGATCCGTCATCTCAATAGCCGTGAAGCTGAGCACGGACGAGTGGAAGGGCAAGAAGGTCGTCCTTGTTTCCGTTCCCGGTGCTTTCACGGTACGTCTTCCCGTTAACCCTGGCTGGCCCTTATCCGATCATGGGTTCATTAATATTCACATCCGCGGTGCCTGTCTACTAGCCGACCTGCCACGCGAACCACCTCCCACCGTTCCTGAAGAAGTACGATGAGTTCAAGGCGAAGGGCGTCGACGTGATCGCCGTGCTCGCCGCGAACGACGCCTTCGTCCTCAGCGGCTGGGCGCGTTTCCTCGGTCTCCAGGACAAGGTGTGTCCTCTTATCGTGGCTCGTACTCGCACTGGCATATGCTGATGTCGTTCTTCAGATCCTCGCCCTCTCGGACCCCAACGCCAAGTGGTCCGCGCAGCTCGGTCTCTCGCAGGATCTCTCCGCCGTCGACTTTGGCACCCGCACGAAGCGCTACGCGCTCGTCATCGACGACCTCAAGGTCACCTACGTCGGGGTGCGTCCTTCCACTTCCACAATCAGGTTTTATCTCGCATGTCTGACCGAAATATTCGCTTTCGCAGGTCGAGACTGAGCGTGTTGTCTCCGTCTCGGGCGCCGACGCTGTCCTCGCTGCTCTCTGACTAGATTGCCAGTCCGATGCGGCTCGGTTGTAGATGTAGCAACGTCGTCCGCAGGTGCATTGATGAAAGCAAGAGAATAGAACTTTACCTTCATTGAGTGAACTTGGAAGGCTAGGATGTGCGCTGAACTCGCGATGGTTGATGCGATGCTATGAATAATATTGAGATGTGCGCTTGAGCTACAAGGATAGAAACATGGGAGTAGAGTAACAGAGCGATATATGGGGATGAAAAGAGAACGAGACGAGGTCAGATTGAGAGGGGTACGCTAGGGCTACAATGATGGAGACACAAAAGTAGCAGTAGAGTGATATATAGAGAGGAGAGGAACAGAGAGCGAGACAACATGGTTGCAGTACAGTACATTGTGGATGATAGAGCGGCGGAGACGATGTGCGGTAAATGAGAACAGACTACGAGAGAGCATAACATAACAGGACATAGTAGCAGCAACGGCGGACAGGAGAGACAGCAAAAGACAGGCCATGATCAGAAGAAGAAGAGGAAGCGGAAGAACAATGGGATGCAAGTGTGTCAGGCTAAGGAGAAGGGCTCGTTCGCAAACATGTCCGAGAAGTCCACCTCAGCCGCGTCCACCTGAGGCGCGTCCCCAAGCAGAAACTGCTCCGCAGCATGTAAGGCAGAGACAAAGTCCTCGCCGGCGGCCGACCCGGTCGCGAGGCCTGCTCCTGCGACGGGTACCGCAGGCATGAGTGAGAACTCCGGCTCCGGGTACGCAGGGATCGGAGCCTGGACAACCATAGAGTGAACCGACATGTGCGCCCGTCTGTATCGAGAAATTGACGGGACTGGGACGGTGGTGGAGGCCGGGAGAGGGTATGGGGAGTACCCCCGGGAGGTGCGGGGTACAGTAGACATGCGCGACACGCCAGGCGAATCGGCAGGGGCAGAGGGGGACATGGGCGGGGATGGGAATGGCATCGGCGTCGGCAGGGGCAGGGGCGGGAGGGGCATCAGCATCGGCAAGGGCGGGAGGGGCATCGGCATCGGCGGGACCGGAGGCGGGGGCGGCATTGTAGAAGGTGGAGAGGGGTGAGCGGGGAGCGATGTGCGTATATTGCGAGGATTCAACGCACAATTCCTAGCCAGCCCATGGTGGACTAGGTAGGAATCTCTCCGCTCACTGTTTTCGCAGTAGACACACTGGACGCGGATGCCGAGATGAACCAGGTTTACATGGTTCTTCAGGCTGTCCGCAGTCAGGCGCTGTCTGCAGTTGCCCCAGAGACACTGCACCTTCTTCTCTGCATTGGAGGTACCCGTCAGCTCCGGCCAGTGCTTCTTCTTGATGTGATCCCAGATCTTGTCAGGTGCGTCGGAATAGTCACACACCTTCGCGCCGAACTTGCAGGTCGACGACTCACCCTCAAAAGACACCCACAGATCCTCCGCCGGGTCCATCTCGCATGCGCTCGGAGGGTTCGCCAGTCGTCGCCTGCCCTTGCCCGGAGCGGCCGGCTTGCGGCCTGGGTTGGTGAACCGCTTGTACGTGCGTGGGTCCTTACGCCGTGGCTTGGTGGTCGGGGCCTCGACGACTTGCATGGGAGCGGGCATGGGAGTGGGCAGGGGAGCGGGCAGGGCGGGAAGGGGAGCGTCCTGAACTGGGATAGCATGGAGGGGGTAGGTGGCCGGTGGGACGGCCCCGGTGTGGTCGATGGCTGCAAAACTACGACGTGTGTTGGTGCAAGGAATTGGATGGACAAAGAACAACGGTTGACTTACAAGGTGGGGACAGGGACAGGCGGCAAGTTGAAGAGAATGGAGTCGATGTACTGCGAGGTGGACATGGTGTCGATGTACTGCGAGGCGGACATGGTGTAGATGGTCGAGGGTCGAGAAGACTGTGGTCGGGGCGGGGCGTCGAGGAGCGTTGGGGAATGAGGAGGCGACTGTGGATCTGGGTGGCTGGAGGCTTAGTGCACAGACAATATATACGCAGACATGTCCTCGACGACAATGACCCCGGGCGAGGTGAACCTCGAGAAGCCCTCCCTGCGCTGGACAGAAGGTCTTTGACATACCGTGCTTCCTACCTTTGTGTCGCGCGGGTTCTCGAGGCGCAGCGGGGGCGTGGACGTAATCTCCGGAGGAACCACATATCTCCCCAATGCAGTCCTGCGGTCGGCCAAAGCGTCGGCGGTGCGAGAACCCTGAGGGAGAAAGAGAGCTTTGCCAAAGGAATTGATGGGGAAGCGCCTCGTGCTGCAGGAGCAATGCGCGCGAACGAGGAAACTTGCCTTTTCTGTCCACACCGTCGCTTTGACCTCGTCCCCAGTCCGTCCTGCCGGCGCCCACTTGGGGTCTTCACAGAGCGTCACAGGCTGTGCTCATGCTTCTCGTTTGTTTGCGCTTTGACTCGCCCGTTGCTGCCTCGTGCTGCTGACCATGACGGACTCCGAGTGTCCGCGGAGTGGTTACGGGTCTCTCGTCTGGACTCTGGACTCTGGGCTGGCCAACCACCTATGTTCTCCAAACGCTTGTCGCCCCAGCAGGCCGAAATTACGCGTGCAACATCTGCCCCAACTAACAGGCTATCAACGCACGCTCCGTGGAGGGCTCGGTGGTTGGGAGCATGTCGAGAGGTTGGCGGGCCGGATGGGACGAATGGTAAGCCTCAGTCGTCTTCTTTCGTATTCAATACATCGTTTGAGGTCTAAGGGCGTCAAAGGCCACCTTTTGTCATGAATCTCTATCCTGTGGACCTTCGAGTCGCGACTGTCGTCCGTGCCCCCTAACACGTGACTCCGTGCTGTGCACCAGCGTGCGAAGCTACACACCCCAGACACATCAGCCACAGGACGTCGAGACAAAGAACAAACCTACCGTGTGGACAATAGGGTTGATCGCACGAGCAGCTGGGTGACTGGGGGGTCAGTATGCCAGAGGAGCCGGGGCCAAGAGACGAGTCGAAGCGAACCGGCCATACCTGGGTCCTAAGAGATGTTGTTCTTTCGCAGACAAACACAAATGAGTGATATTGCGCTCACCCAATCAATTTACTGAACCTAACGCGTCCGGTCGGGGAAGCTGACAACCACGCCGCTAAACTAGAAGCCAGCTCACCAACGTGACCCATCGTGACGGTTGCGGTCACAGTGTAGGAGCAGACTGCAGTTGCCTTTTGAAGCTTGGCCGCACTTGACAGTCCGTCGTAAACTGGTCTGGACTCGGAGCGTCGAAGCCTACGATTAAGGAATAAGGGCGCATGCGGTTACGATGATGATTTCCATTAGACGAAGTACAGAAAAGTCAGGATGTGCGAAAACGAGCAAGATAATCATTGGTAACGTGATCGACATGAAAGCAATGCCAAAAAGAAAGTCGTAAAACGTAAATGGCTGGCAGAGACATTACAGAGGAAACAGATGAAATGGCAGGAGTGTGAGTCTAGTGTGTGCGCGTTCTATGGGATACAGCATGATGGGTAGATGATAGATGTTCACAATCTATGGCATGGATTTGTCCGAACCGAGGAACCGAGCGTGCAAGCAAGACGACGACGATGCAAACAACGGAAGCCGAAGCAGAAAGCCGGACGCTGAAGGTAATAACTTATGTACAACGACATCCACGAACAGGAACGGGAGCGCAGGAAGGGGTGGCAGGGACGGCGCGCGATCACACCCGGTCTGCGCCCTTCTCGGCAGCCGCCTTCTCCGCCTCGAACTCCTTCAGAATGAGGAGATCTGGGCACGGCGAGAACTTGGACTTCATCCGAATCCACGTGCCATATTTGTAGAACAGGAACGGGCTCGGTGCAAGGACGAGGCAGCACAGACCGAGGAGCGTGCACGCCCAGTTGATCCCGAGTTTGTCAAACATCTGCACCGTGAACAGCGGGAACGCCGCGCCGACGCACGACCGCACAATCGTGTTCGCCGAGAACGCGGAGGCGCTGTATTGGAGGTAGGTGTCGACGAGGTACGAGAGGAAACCGTTGAAGATGAGCGCAACGCTCGCACCGATGGGAACAGTCGCGATGGCGGGGACGATCCAGTGGATGCTCGGGTACTGTCCAGTCCAGCCAAGCCAGAAGCAACCGACAACGAGGGCCGGAGCACCAATCATGGCACCCAGGAGACGCTCCTCCGGGGGAGGGAACCCACGCCACTTAACGATGAGCTGAGGGTAGTGTTGCGAAAGGGGAACCGTGAGGTACGCGCCGAAGGTAGTTCCGAGACCGACACCGATGAAGATGAGGCCGGATTCACCAATGTTGAAGCCGCGCGTGCCGACGAAGATGACGGGCAAAGCCTCGAACACTGAAGAATAGCTGTCAGACCCGACATCAACACCAGAAAGAGAGTGCAAACTTACGTGCGTAGAGGATACCGTATACGAGCGACAGGTACAAAGTGACGAGAAGCAGGATGGGCTCCTGAATAAGCATCTGGATAGGGCGGTAGAGCGTCCGGTGAATGATGCCCCGGATAGACCAATCCGAACGTTCGTGCTCGGCATAGAGCTTCGCGTTGGCGTCGGGATCGGCCTTCCGCAGCCGCTGCGCCTTCCACTGAAGGAGCACAGGCGCATACGTCTCCGGGAGGAAGATGAGCGCAAGGACTGTGCAAACGCCGGCGAAAATCATCATGATCCAGAAGACCCATCGCCAGCCGAGGAAGCTATTGGCCAAGCTGTAAGTGGAGAGAGGTTGAAGTTAGAGGGGTCAGGACAACCGACAGTGCAGCGGAACTCACAATCCACCGGCAATAGGGCCGAGTACCGGACCGACGAAGACACCAGCTGAGAACATTGCCGTGGCGCGACCGCGGTTGATGGGGTCCCAAATATCAACGATGACACCACCACAGATTGTGAGGGGTGCGCATGCGAAGACGCCGGTGAGGAAACGGGTGACGAGCAGCGTCGCGATGTTCTGGGCAAGCGCCTGGCCGAGGTGGAAAAGCACGTAGACGACTAGACATACCCGGAA
Source organism: Lentinus tigrinus ALCF2SS1-7 (assembly GCF_003813185.1). NCBI lineage: Eukaryota > Fungi > Basidiomycota > Agaricomycetes > Polyporales > Polyporaceae > Lentinus > Lentinus tigrinus. Next base: position 1,895,070 of record NW_027137913.1, on the reverse strand, counting down.
AACGATCCGGCGGCCGAACACCTCGGAACCGGGTCCCCAGAGTAGCGGCCCAAGGACGTAACCGCAAAGGAAGATAGAAGTGACGAGGTAGCCAACCTCGGCACTGACGCCGAACTCAGCCGCCAGGAAGGCTCCTGCAGCCGAAGGTGCTGACGAGGCAAATGTTCTGAGAAACGAAAGACGTCAGCGCGTCAGTTGCAGACATGGACGTGAACTGGCTACTCACACGTTGACGGTCATTAGCGTGCAAAGGATAGTGATGCCCCACTTGCGGGCGAGGGACCAGTTTTGTGGGTTGGCAGGGTCGTCGGGGCCATCCCACTGGACCTTATAGGGGTCACTCTTACTCTCCGCAGGGACAGGGATGTTGTCGCCCTCCTTGGGGAGGGGCTCCTGAGGATCGTCACCACCGTACTGTTCTGCGCGGAGTTCTTCACGGTGCAAGCCCTCCTCGATGCGAGTGTCGAGGACATGGTGAGGGCCGATCACAGTGTCTGAAGACGAGCGTGTAGAGGTCGTTCCTGACATCATGAAGCAGTCTGGAGAGTGATCTGGGACAACTCGTTGGGAACCAGAAACTGCGGGGGCGGGGGAGAGCAAGAAGCCAGAGAAACGGCGCCATCACGACCATTTCTCTTATACCAGGCTTGCGGCCCCCGGATCTTGGGACGATTATCGGCGGTGAAATAGTACATGCGAGCGCAACAAGAGCAGGCCGTCGTCAGCATGGTCGGGCACGGCTGCGAGATGAGTAAAGAAGATTGTAGATTTGGGCCGCGAACAGGGTGATGGCCCGGCACAATTACTCCCGGTAGCCGGTTCAAGGTTATCTGGTCAGAGATCCCCGCGGGTATTGCCCCGATCGACGGTCCGTTGACTGCATCTGGTGCTTACAAAGCTGCGGACCCACTTCTTACTCCTTCGGCGCCCGCGGCCCACTACTGCCGACAACAAATTATAGAGACGGAAGAGAAACGGGAGATTTCAACATATCTTAGTCGAATGACTCCTGTGAAGATGCCAATCAGCTCGAAGGCCAGCAACATGGTTGGTGTGTAGAGTACTTATGCACGTTGTAGGATGGGTCAGCCGCACAGCTTGGGAGGAGGTGCGGTTGCAGACTGGCCGTGATTTCAACAGATCTCTCCGAACCAGTCGGGATCCGATCGCGGCTTCTTGAATACCGGATATGTAGGGGCGTAGCGCATCCGTGCCTGGTCGCCGCGGCGTGCTCGACGCCACGCAAAACTGCGCGGGATCTCCTTCTACAATCTTCTTGGAATGAGTTACGAGTACCAGATGTGATGGGTACATACGCACCCACAACACATGCGAGCCTTGTGGCCTGAAGAAACATGACATAACGTTATGGATTGGGATACTTGCTGCGTAATCAGCTGACTTGTGGTGTCATAGAGGTTTACTTCCAAAACAGAGTATGATGACATCCTGAGGTTACTGTTACCCCCCGTCCAAATCGGTACTAGCTGATAGCATTCTGGGTTCGATGCAGCTGGCACTCACGGCAACCGCAACTCTTTCATGCCGGACCCACCTACCTTCCCTAGCTAGCTTCCGCTCGGGGAACCTCGTCAGCACCGAAAGCGGGTACACCTGCAATGGACATCCGACCAGCTGCTCACTGGAAGACGTAGTTTAGCATGGAGCGCCCGGCTAGAAGGACGTCCATGTCCGACACACGACGTCGTATCCACCGGCGATAGTCACCTACTTCATACTCGAAGGCATTGGAAGGCATCGAGAAACAGACGGGCACGCCACTGCCCGACTGCGTTCCGCGGGCACAAGAATGGATCCCCTGTTCATACGAGCAAGTGATCAACAACCGAAGCGTACGCGCTCCGTCAATTGTAGTCCACGAAGCCCTGCAGCTTCTTCGCGATCCGCGGCGGTAACCTGAATGCGGACAGCTTCTCCCCAAACGTCCGTACAATCTGCACAATCCCGTCCTTGATCGCTGTTCGTGTTCGCAACCAGTCAGCGGGGAGTGGCAGTCCGAGGGGACGAGGACGATCAAAGCGGCCAAAGACGCACCATCGCTGACGACACTTAATACCTCGCTCGCGCGCGCAGCCTCCATCGCGAGCGTCTCCTTCTCCGCCACCTCCTTTACCGGCAGTTCCTTCAACTGTTCGGGTCCTGGTAGCGTGTACTTCGCATTGAGTTCGGTCTGGTAGTCTTCTAGCGCTGAGAGGAAGGACAACAGCGCCTCGAGAATTTTGGGAATGTCTCGTTGGACGACACCGTACCGGTCTTCGGTCAGGGACGCACATACGAGTCGACAAAGCACTATTTGTGTTTTACACGCACAGTCAGCACCAGAGCCCTGCGGAGCACACGGAAAGGCAGTCGGGAATAGTATTTGACGTACCTTCCGCAGCCATCGCGTCCATGTGTCGGTTCGGGAGGCTCGTCTCCGCGAGTCTGTGAACCCGCTCTCGCGTCCACCACGACTTCGCCTGCCCCGCAACTTCCGCGACGCTCCTCGGAACGTACGCGCTTACCGCCTTGCTCGCACCCTCCCGCCACTTGCCCTTCGTCTGGCTGACAATTGCCGCGACATTCTCTTCGGCCTTCTTGACCGTCTCGACGGCGGCGCTGGGCCCGGGCGTGGAAGGCATCACAGATCGGAACAGCTCTGGGATGTGCGACGCGCCTGCCTCAGCTGTCTCTGAAACGACCGTAGCGATCGGACCGTCTGACGCGAACGTATCCAATGCAGCGCGCAGGGGAGACGACTGGGCGGGCTTGAAGACAGGTGTACGGATCAGTGGCGTCGCAGGTGCAGGCAGAGGCAATGCTGTTTTTGTTTGTGAAGCTGATGCGGCTGCAGGCGCTATGATGTACCATGAGCTGCTGGTCACACTAGAGAGCGAGAAGAGGCGTACTGGTGGGTGCCGGCTGCCCTTTGCGGAGGAACAGCTGGTAGTCGCGTCCAAGGGTGAGAAGTGACTCGCGGGCGAGTGTTGACCACATGCTCGGATTATACTTCTGGTCACCAAACAGGGCAGTTCGACGAGCACTCGCAGCTGGCGAGTCCTCTGTCGCAAAACCTCGCAGCTCGGCGTAGGCGAAGTGCTTGAGGTACGCGTCGGTGGATGTGATACCGGACACCAAGGTCAGCCCCGGGTCAGCGGTGTGGTTCGAAACTGTCACTGGCTGTACTCAATGTGAGTCGTAGTCGTCCTTTTCTCGAGAGGCTCATCACATACCTCGGCAACAATCGCATCGAATGAGCTTTCTGCAAACTCCCAAATGCTAACCGTGCCCAATGCGAGGTAGAACGCCCGGCTCACAACCGACCAATGTCGGTTCAAGAGCATTGGTATCCACTGTCCCCGGAGGAAGTGCGCAGTGAACGGCCGAAGGACCATGGATACCAACGGCAGTTGGTAGAGCAGAGGGAGCACCGCGGACCGTGCGAGAGCGAATGCCGCTAGGTGCGCAATCGTGACCATGAAAGTATAGACGAGGCTCGTGAGGGTGACCGTCAGGACGCGTGCGAGGCCAAATGCCTGCAGCTTGTCGTTCGAGCCCACTAGCGTTGTCCACCGAATGGCAAACCGGTCTAGGAGGACGCAGCGCAGCAGGCATGCGCATGCGACGAATAGTTGAGAGGAGAGGACATAGATCAGATGTCCGTTCAGGTAATACGGATGTTTCCTGGACGTGAAGACAATAAGTCCACGGTAATAATAGGAAGAAACAGGAACGATGGGTATGGCCCGCATCTGGGTCGCCGAAGGAAGACCATGTTTTCCGTATGAGACTCACCTAGACTTGACGAAGAGAGATAGACGCGAGTGGGGCTCGATAGTGGGCTCGTATGCACCAGTCACGAGGATGTGTAGGATGGCCAGGGAGAGGGAAGAAGCGATGTATGTCACGAAAGCGTGAACAGTACTTTGCTTCTTGAGGGCTCCGGTCAACGTCTTGGACGGTGAGGTGGCCGGAGTCGGAGAGGCTACGAACACACGCACGCATATGTCGGGTTGGGCATTTGGATGGAAGAGAAGAATGACAGTGCTCACCGACGAGATGTACCTTCCGTAATACCACTATTGGGAGTGCCCCGGCACAGAAGGTCATCACCGTGAAGGCCAGCGTCGAGGGCTTTATAGGCACAACAAGCATGCGTCCAGTCTCATGTCCCCATGTGCTCCATGACAACACAAGCACCCAGCATACGAAAGCAGCTTGCAGGAAGGTTTTGTACAGTCGGTGGCGTAGGACGCCTTTGACGAGCGGTTCGTACAGCTGAGAAGCTGGTGGAATCGTGGGCGCCGTTCGTGATAGTAGCGTGGAGGGTATCGCCCGTATGGGCGTCGGAGGGGTTCGTGACGCGACAGCCGTTGACATCGTCGTGGACAGCGAGCAGAATGCAAAACGCAGCGAGCTCACGCGTTGTCGCGTCGAGGGCGCGTCTAGCATCACGTGCTCATGCCACCGCCATCTTGAGCGCCGAACTTGAAGCATGTTGTCCAGCAACCACACAGTGTTCAATTCTACCCTCATCCTTAAAGCTTCACTAGCTTCAGGCTGGCTACTAGTATCTAATACTAGAACTCTACGCTCAGTATCGATGAGACGCAAGACCACCAGGTCTCGGAAGGCGACATGGTCCGGGTACTGTAGTCGAGTAGGAATACCAGAGCTCAGCGCTCATCGGCGATATGATGCATACGCAACGCAATGTTGTCGACAGCAAGTTTGCGGAAGGCTTGCTACGATGGATAAACACCTAATTGATCGCTAATATTCGTCAGCCTCTCTAGATAGTACAAACTGGGCCGATTCGACTAGGAGTTGCCTTGCGAGCCTCCTGTCAGCCTCCAAACTTAATGTATCGATTGAGTCGACTGTTTGTAGGTCGCACCATCATCTTGCCTCTCCTCTTTATCCGCTACTGCTCAACATGACAAGACTTACGAAGAGAAGAACCTCCTCCACCAGCGTCGGTCGCTTCATCCTGGATGTCATCAAGCCTACTCCCGTCTTGTCCAGCCTGGGTAAACGCAACCGAGGAGACGACTCGTCGGAGGACGACTTCACTCGGGTCACTGAAGCCCCGCCTGCGCGCAAACCCGCGCCGCACTCGTCGCACCTCGCTTGTGTTGCACTCCAGAACGAAGACCCAACCGAGGACGCAGTTGTCATCACCTCGCTGAACGTCATCCCGTTCTGCTGCCATGCCGATCTCATCACCATGTCCCGAACGCAGCTTCTAGACGTTGCGACCACCATGAACGCGAAACTTCCTCTCGCGATGCAGATCGACACCTCTCGCTCGGACACCTGGATCCGTCACTCCATTGAGGTCCTGGTCGGCATCCGCGAAGCCATGCCAGAGTCCGAAGCTGGCCTACTAACACGTTCGCGTACTCGCGCGGCCGCATCCCTGGGTAACGGCACCCCCACAACCCCTCGGGCAGGCAAGGGGCGCAACGTTCCCGCCAGCCCTATGTCCCCGCTTGCCAGCCGCGCCCGCCCGAGCATGTCCTTTGGTACTCCCTCGCTCGCAGTCCTGCGCGAAGACTCCGGAGAAGCAGAAGGTCACCCCGAGGCACCTCCACAGAAGAAGCGTCGCACCGAGAACACACTTCCCTTCGACCTCGCACGCCCCATCACCCGTGCTCAAGGCCGACGTGTGTCGCCGCTTCTTGTCAAGGCGGAGTCTACGCCCAGAGCCATAGGAGCTGCCGCAGGGGCCCGTATCCTCCGTTCTCGCAGCGCGCCCCATCCCTCTGCTGCGCCGCCTCGTACCCCGACGGGAACGCCCCGGCGCAGTGGTCGCTCCCGAACTGGTCATGCGACGAAGAGCCACACATTCGCGATGACCTCCACCCCGAAGAAGCGCTCCGCGGCAGCAGTAAACTCGCCCGCGGCAGGCGGTCAGCGTACGAGGTCCCTGCTTGCGGAGGTTCAGAACGTCAACATGACAGCGAGGGGATACCTGCGTGGAGCCACCGCAACCCCCGGGAAGCAGAGGATGTCCTGCGAGGATAGCGCGGGTATTGAGGAAATCACGTTCGGACTCGATGGATTGACGATGCTGATGATCAGTACGAGCATGCAGTATTTCGACATGGAGCTCTGCAGCGATTGAACGCGTGCCAGATCGTACCACCATCCTTCATGCAATTTTCCCATGGTACGACCTGTATACATAGACTTTGTCTTTCGTCATGTAGTCGCAAGAATCATGATTGGAATTGTACATACGTATCCCATGTGATTTGCAGGATGCGATGTTGTTATGTCCGCACTCTGATAGTTATGCGCAAAGTTGGATATATCGAGGTATCATATGTACACGGATAATACAGGTTATCAGCGACTCGGTCGCATTTCATCTACTCATCTGCATCGTGATCGCCTCAGACTCAGAGTGCGGCCAAGACTGCATCGACGCCCGAGACGGTGACCTGCGTCGGGTCAGGCTCAACCTGCAGGACCAATCAGACATCTATCATCTTCTCCATAGAATCAACGGATCAATGCAGGCACGCACCCCGAGGTACTTGATCTTCAGATCATCGAGAACGATCGCGTACCGCGTCGTGCGCTTGCCAAGACCGATGCCCAGACCCGACAGGTCGACATCCAAGCCGAGCGCAGAAGACCACTTCGCATCGGGGTCAGAGAGCGCGAGGATCTTGTCGCCGAAGCCGAGGATGCGGCTCCACCCGCTCAGCACGAAGGGGTCGTTCGCGGAGACGACCGCGACGACGTCTGCGCCCTTCGCCTTGAGCTCGGGGACCTTCGCGAGGTAGGGCGGCGCGTGGTTGGCATGGCAAGAGGGCTGCAGAGGGTACCACCACAGTCAGCTGCGGCACTGTAGACACATGGAGGGCTGGGACGTACAGTGAAGGCTCCGGGGACTGCGAAGAGAACGACCTTCTTGCCCTTCCACGCATCGGTAGAGAGTTTGGTGGCTAAATGGAGTTACACAGTCAGCGCGGAGGGGGTGAGGAATGGATGAGTAGACATACGGATACCGCACGCGCTGTGCTCCTCGAGCTCGGGCGTGAAGGGGACGTATACGAAAGTGCCCTCGGGGACCGCGTCGCCAACGTTGACAGTGGGGGCCATGTTGCTCGTCAAGGAAGGTAGGTGGTTGTGGGGAAGGACTAGGGTGGTGGGTTTAGTGTCCTCGGCATCGCAGGTTGGGTTCCCTAAATACCTCCTCCAGCGTCCTTGCGAACTCTATCGCATGCAGCATGATTATCGACGACGAATGGCTCCCTGCTCAAGAACGCGGTCACGCGGGTCATGTGCGCGTTTTCGTCAGCATTTGAAAGTTAGTGGGGAATGCACCGAACGTCCGCGGTTCTCGTTCCCACCTGCACCGCACTCCTCAGCTTCGCAGTGCAGAAAGGCTTGCGCGATAGGCTGCAGCTGGCGTGCTTCCGCTATCGGAGAAGAAGACGCGAAGCACACGCCACTCCTGATGTGCGAAGTTTGACAGTTCGACGTCTGAACGTCTGAACAATGGACAGGTCGGATGCTGTAAGCCTGTAACCAATGAACTCAGGGCCTACCCATTTCCGAGCTCGACACGATCCTGAAGGAAGCAACCTCGCGAGAGGTACACACATCAGCTTGTCTGGTCCGCACAATCCTTGGTGACAACGCCGAGACATTAACCTCACGTGAGGAACCGCTCATTCCCGCAACACAGATTCACGCGGTATCTCCGACGTTGAGCAGAGCATGCGGGCCAATGATGGACTTTGTGATGCGCCACGACGGCGACAGTGGCTACATGCCAGAAAGAACTCACCCTTTCGCACAAGCTCACGCCCCAAGTGGAGAGGGTGCTCTTATCTCTTGCTACAAGACGGGCGGAATTGCGAAAGGAGCTCGTGCGATGATGTGTGCCTCGCTTGTGAACCGCGATCCGGGTCGTCTGCTATCGATGCACTGAATTTGTCGGCCTTGACATAGCTTCTTGTTCCGACCGAATCCTGGTCAGAACGAAGGGTGCATGCATTAGAGATATGTATTGTAGGATACGCGAGCTCGCACAGTGGCATCGACAGGTGGTGAGATTGTGACGCAGGAGCCGCTTTTGTTCACCCTCCAAAGACTGTGGGAAGACATAGATTGGGCGACATCAGATCTGTCCACTGGGGCCGCAGGGGAAAACTAGCACTTACCACACATCTCAGTGTCACGATGTAGGGCCTCATACTGTACCTGAAGAGGTGATGAGCACCCGCGACTTTGGACGACCGGAGTCCGTGCCGGCTGCCTCGATCGCCTTGACAATATCCATGCCCTCGACAACCTCGCCGAACACAACATGCCTTCCGTCAAGCCATGACGTCACAACGGTCGTGATGAAGAACTACGTAGAACTGTGTGAGCGGATACACTCACTGCTGCTGTCTGCACATACCTGGGAACCGTTCGTGTTGGGTCCGGCGTTAGCCATGGAAAGCAGGCCGGGCTTGGTGTGCTTGAGCTTGAAGTTCTCGTCTACGCTGATACTTCAGGGACATGCCCGAGTGACGGCATGAGGAGTACACACATACCTGCGAACTTCTCCCCATAGATCGACTTGCCACCAGTACCGTTATGCCGTGTGAAGTCACCGCCCTGAATCATGAACTGCACGCAAGCCTCTTCACTTCATGCCACGAGAATGCTCCGAATGGTGAGTACGTACGTTGGGAATGATGCGGTGGAAAGAGCTGCCTGTGTAACCGAAGCCGTGCTGGCCGGTGGCAAGTTCCCGGAAGTTCTTGGCCGTCTTGGGGACAACGTCATCATACAGCTTGAAGACAATGCGGCCTGTGGGCTTGGAGTCGATTGCAACATCGAACTGCGGGGTTGAGTGTCGTTAAGCTCGTTGTACACACCAGAATGAGAACCGAGTACTCACGAAGACCTTCGACCTGTAGACACGTCATGAAACGTGTCAAAGCGCGTAGTTCCCACATTTCTCGCAAACTTACAGTCCATCAGATGCTGTCGAGGCGGTGCTCATAAAACGACGGAGGTAGGAGGCCATGGTCGTCGCAGGAAGGGTACTCGGAGGATGGTGACGGACAGAAAGCAGGAGTTGAGCGCTTCCGGTTCTTCCCTCAAAATGCTTAGTCAGCATTAGCTAAGCGCAAGTAAAAGGATTAAGTAAGTACAGTAAGTAATTTCAGTGACTCTACTTCCACCCTCCAGTACACTATGTATCCGCCTTCTCAACTTCTACACGTATGGCAGCAACGACCACCTCTTTGACGACACAGTACCAAAGAGGCCTGCATGACAAAATATGGGATTCAAAGCCTCCGTCTCCTGCTCGGTGTCTCCAATTTAACGTGTCATACCGTCTGTTAATCGCTTCAGCTTCGAACACTAAGGAATCGGATTGGTATATACGGATGCCGATAAACTCTAGGAGGATATACAGGCTTTGCTTGCGTACCTTCTGAGCGCCGGAAGCTATCATGCATGTGGACGGCGGCGCTCCCTGGTTCACCGCCTTGACCACGAGACCGGTGCCATCAAGTTCAAGCGGGCTTAAAGCTGGCTAAGTATCCCACTTCCTGTCATGCTCGGACATTCACCTACCCTTGGACGAGGACACTGGTTGCACTGTAGTGCGTTGGAGGTGGGTGAGGCTACAGCGGATTGAAACAGCAGATCTTCTGTTCTGACTCATATCTTCACACAGGACCTCTACAGTATATAGATGTGGTTCCTACGCACCAGTCGCGCTGAGCTGCACCAGTTCAGTCAACCGCCGCAGAGATATGCCATCCTCTCGCACGTGTGGGGAGAGGACGAGCAGTTGTTCCAGGATATCCAGGTTCTGCACGCCCTCGCACGATCTTCGCCCCGGAAGATCAATCCACGCGACCAAGCGTCTGCAAAAATACGAGGATGTTGCATCTATGCTGAGGCACAGGGTTTTGAATGGCTCTGGATAGACAGTTGCTGCATCGACAAGTCGAGCAGCGCGGAGCTGTCCGAGGCCATCAACTCGATGTACCAGTGGTACGCTCGGGCGACAGTCTGTTACGTCTACTTGCACGACGTATCCGCTGGAACCGATCCCAGCGCTCGCGACTCATCCTTCCGAAGGAGCAAGTGGTTCACTCGGGGCTGGACGCTGCAGGAGCTCATCGCTCCGAAACATGTTTGCTTCCTCTCCCACAACTGGGTTCATCTTGGCGACAAAGCCCTGTTCGCTCGCCTTTTGGAGCAGGTGACCGGAATCGACGTGAACGTCCTCACTTTTCGCGTCCAGTTATCCTCCGTTCCCGTCGCGAAGAGGATGCAGTGGGCTTCCCAGCGCAAAACCACACGGATCGAGGACGAGGCGTACTCTCTCATGGGCATCTTCGGCGTGCATATGTCCACGATCTACGGAGAGGGCCGACAGGCCTTCAGACGGTTGCAGGAGGGGATCATGAAGAACATTGCCGACCATACCCTTCTCACTTGGGGGCTCGGGATGCCAGGCGACTGGTTCGCAGGCCGGTATCTAATCAAGCCGACGAACAGGTGCAGCTTGCTTGCACGTTCTACTGGCGACTTTCAGAAGCCCCAGATGGATATCCTGACCACATCCGTGTCCGAGTACTGGAATGCTCTCGAGAGTGCGGCTTTACCCTCGGAATACGCTGGAGGCAGGGCTCAAGTGAGTCCTCCCATCTCCCACTTCATCATGATCTTTCATCCGAGCCATCATTTTGGCAGGCTCGTATAAGGAACAACTCTGCCTCTACTGAGATACCAGAGTTCTCGGTGACGAGCCACGGCATACGCGCCCGTCTTCCTATCATCGAGATCCACCATCGACGCCCTGTGGCCGGCAAACCTGCAACGCACGCAGTCGCACTGCTAGCCTGCACGACGCACCACCGCACCACCCTTGTCGGACTACTGCTCTACCTCCTAGACGACTCCGGATCCTATAGTGTTGGTTGGACGAGCTCGGAGAGCCTTGGACCATCCATCAGGAACGCCTATGCCGATCCGCGCTGGCTGTACTTCGAACCTACTCCGAACTTCATCGAATTGTTCTTCCGCAAGCGGGTAGGACAGCCGTTGTATGAGTGGAAGAACATCTACATCACGCAGGCCCAGGTGCCTGACTGGGAGGACCCATACCCCATCGCTATGGCCCTCCCTCCAGCAGGGTTCGTCGACGTCAAGATTGGCCGTTGTTTCCTCCCCATATGGACAGTCAACCAACTCCGGAAGTACGGGTTTGTTCCCCTCCTGGCTGCTGACGAGTCGACGGATGCCTTCCACAACGTCCGCATCCTGGACCCCGCGAGCCCAAGGACGGTGACGTACACGTTTTCCAACGTCATCAGCAAAGAGCTGCTCTACATCCACGTAGGGTGCTGTCGAGACGAACGCTCGCAAGTCCCGCGTTTATGGCTGACCGTCGATCTGTCAAGCCAGTACGCGGACAGTCTTCGTCGCGTAGGACGCGCGCACCTCCCTCCGCGCGGACGGAGCTGTACCCTTGACGGTACCGCACACATCCACCGGTGGGCGCTGTGGGACCGGGCGGACGCAATCCAGCAATGGAGGTTGCCTCGTCGTCACCGTCTCTTCGGAGACGCCCTCAGGACGGTCCGGGTCTACGTGCGGAACTGGGCCGCGGTGTCGTCGGATTCGCTCGACTACGACGGCGATGACGACGACTATGGGGATGAACGTTCCGACCAGATCCAAAACCCAGACGGGTCTGGAGAGCAGTTGTGGGAGATACACGTGGCTCTGTCCGGTTCAGCGTTCAATAGGCTTGCGTTGCTGTATGCCAACAGCCACAACTCTCCGAAGGCGGTAGACTGATGCGTTGACGCCATGATCAGAGAGTGAGTAGCTCAATGCTCATGTGGAGACTTGCCACTGAAGCCCGTACCGGTTCAGTTGACCACCTCAGCGGATACTCACCCTTCCTCAGTGTTTCGAGTTTTCGCGGGAAGTCGCGGAAGGCTACGCTAACGCGGAAGTTGGCGTCGCTCGCAGACCTCTCCATAGCTTGATGCACATCATGAGCGCAGGAGGCGAAGAGCCATAAGACCATCTGAGGGCGAGGCGATCGGTTGAGGGTTAGTTGAAGATCATGATTCCTAGTTGACGTCGCAAGCGCCTCATCGAGGTCCGGCTAGATGTATGCTCCTTGGCAGCCACGGGCTTCGTGAGACTTGTACTTGTACGATGGGACTGCCAAGTAGGCGATGCGTTCCGTCTTTGCCAGCCCTTTACTGCACAGGAAGCTGGGTAGAAGTGTGATGTTATCCAAGAACGAACAAGTAGATTACACGCGCAAAACATCCGATAATACATATGCAGCAAAGCAGTATCCTGGCCAGATACCGTCGTCAGAAATCGACACTTGGCTGGTCACGAAATGGACTCACAATAGCAATAGATGGCACTTCATATGTGTGCCTAGCAATCCCAACCGTAGACGAAGTCGTCGTCGAGCTCTCGAGCAGCCTCTCCATCCTCCACAACATGCGGTTTGCACAGGCCAGCACCGTACTGCTCCTGCATGAGCAGGTCAACCACGTTACGTGCGGCGAGAGTTTCCGTCTCCATAGTGGAGATCACCCTGCAACAACGACTGTCAGGCATGTCTCCAAACAAATGGCAAGGAAGAACTCACGGCTCGAACGCGTTGACATAATACAACCCCTCCGCAAGCTTGACAGGCGGGAACTCCACAGTAGGCGGGAGAACAGGGTACGCATCCCACTCCTTCCTGAGCACCCACCCCACCTTGCCCTCAAACATCTCCTCCAGCCACTTATCCTCCAGCCGCTGCTTGGAGAAGATCTTCACGACCCACTCCTCCGCGCCCTCCGCATTGACCCGCTTCTCGCCGTCCTTCGTGAGCACCTTCCCGTGGTATGTCAGTGAGTTGAACTCGGGCTCGGAATGCCCGCGCTGGCGGAGGCCATCGTATGTGGTGAGTACGGAGTTGGGCGCCTTGTGCCCGTGGCCGAGGTTGAAGTAGGATGCATTGGGCGTCGGGGAGGATGTGCTCAGGAGCGTGACGTTGAGGTGGATGTATGGTCGCTTCTTGACCTCCGCCAAAGGAGTCTTGGTGGAGAAGGAGATGCCAGTCTGGTCATAGGGTGCGGCGAGGATGATGGAGCGGTAGAGGCGCGGGTCTTTGAACGCGGACGACTGGACCATCCACGGGCCGGAGGCAGAGAACCGCGAGACTGCCTTGACCTACACATCGATGGTCATGTCAAAGACCATTCGGGTAGGAAATGGGGAGAGTTACCCACCGTCGTGTTCAAAAAGAGCGTCGCATTGGACGCAGCAACGAAGCTCTCGAAGATTTGCCAGTTGCCGCCTTTGACGGTGGATGCTCCGTTTGCAGCTAGCGAGACCATGCCTTCCAACGCGTGGATCTCGTCTACATTCTGGAATTCCTCAGCACAACGCTTGTGGTAAAGTGAGATGTGATTGTTACCTGTCCGTAGTTGACTCGAGTCGCAGCTTCGACCAACTCTCGTGAGAAGCGTCTGTCGACACCATGCAGGTCTAGGTACTCGGCCATGGTCTGTGCGGTGACGTCTGCCCACTCAAGTTCAGACAGAAGGGAAGTCGCGTTTTGCCAGACCGGCGCGTTGGGTTCGTAGAGCCTGATGATGCTGCTTGCCATGGCGTCGACGCTGCGGGGGTAACGCGTCAGTATTGTTTCACCCCCTCTAGACTGACCAGAGTAGTAGTGCCGCTCTTCGTCGTTGGCCACCACCGCACAGTGCCATGTCTACCACCGTATGTCACTGTACTCGAGTACTTTCGTCCACCTATGTTGTTCTGTCACCACGCGGCGGTGAGCCAGGACGTCGAAGGGCGGCGCCGCGGCGTGGTTCTGGTTCTCTGAAGATGACAGACACTTACAGGGCCTGCGTTTTGGTGGGTGCCTTGTACCCATACCTCCAAAGGATCTTGAACTTGTCGAGCCAGTTGCCAAGCAAGCTTCCGCCTCCTGTCTAGACGAACGTCGTGAGCGGCTAAGAGCCATGAGAGTAACTTAGAAGCTGCGACTATACTTACCGTAAGTACGAACTCCTGACCGTCCCAGATGCCCATCACTGAGTCGTCATCGCGTCCAAAGTCTTCGAGCTCGAGATCAAACTCGGAAACGGCACGCCAGAGGATCTTGTTGACCTTGACGAATACCGATCCTCCGAGCTCAACAGGCTCAAGGCTCTCGTCACCGTACGGTTGGACGGTGGTACTTCCTGTCAGATGGAAACAATGTTGAGCGGCGCGCCCTTGCATTGTAGCGTACGCATACGGAAAAGGGAACGGCACTGCTAGAGGTGAGTACTCACGTCCACCAATATAACCGTTCTTGTCATACACGTCCACCTCCACGTCCACACCAAACCGCTCCTTCGCCTTTGAGATCCAAAACGCTGCAGAAGAGCCCGCTGCACCAGCCCCAATGATGGCAATGCGGTTGGGGATGATGGTTTCTGCCTGTTGGACTTCCGGAAGTGCGAGGGGTTCCTGGGTACTCCTCGAGAAGAATGGGATCTTGAAGGGCAATTGGAATGCGTAGGTCGGGAAAAACGCTGCAGTAGCAGCAATGAGTATCACAGGGGACCTCATGGTGAACTTCGCGCTCGGAGTCGAAACGCAAGTTTAGGTGGTCGCGTATGCTTTTCTGTATTCTTCGTTTTGTCCGCAAGAGGAGCTCCGTAGAGTGTGTCGCGAGACCTTAGAAATGCGGATAGGTATGAAGTGGTTGAGTGAGACTATGGTCGTAGAGGACAAGGTCTGGTCAAGTCCGGGTCCAACCTCAGGCGCGCGACGCGACGCGGCTGTGAGCCTCGTGACGCGGAGAAGGCGGAGCGCTCGTAATCTCGCGGGCGCTCCGAGATTTCTTGGCTTATACCACTGTCAAGCGTTTCTGGCTCTTGAAAACTGGAACAAAACTCTTGGAAAAAACATAGCTTCCTGCGCCTCTTCTAAGTGAGCTACGATAACCTCTATCTCGTTGATAGAGGCTCCTGATGCCTGATGCTGGTGAAGAAAGGCGTGAAAGTTAGGCTTTCGGCAGATTTCCCTTAGCCAGAAAAGTTAACATTTGGGACTCTTTATTTCTAAGAAATTTCCCGAAGCGGGAAACGGCCATACCGTCTTGACTCCGCAGTGCTTGATCTTGGTCCACGAGGTTAGTTCTTTCACTGGCACGTAGCCGTACAACGCCATACAAAGAAAAACTCATAAAAAGCTAAGCATAGTTTGAATGGATGCACACAACGAAGAAGGAGAGAAGGGGAAGCAGCGCCCAACGGAAGTCCTCGACATCGAGGACGAAGAACAGCGCCACGAGCGCATCCGTAGGTGCATTCGCGCCTTTTTCTCGAGCGTTTCTAACGCCTTGCGATCTGTTCTAGATGGATTGTTCTCGAGGTTGAACGCATCCACAGCAGGTGCTGGGCCGCAGCCTCCTATACGTCCGTTCGAATCCAGAGACAGGAGCACCTTTGCGGTCGAGCCTCCTCTCGAACGTGAGTGTCATGTCATCTGAGACGTGTCTCGCGATGGTCAATCCCTCGAGATCACGCAACTTGTGAACTGGTATGCGTTGCTTCTGAACTTTGAAGGCTCAGCCTTGGTGTTGGCCAGAATAGAAACCGCTGCAGCTCATAAACCGGAAGAATGACTGACGTAAATCTCCGGAACTGAGTGCGGCAACAGTTTTAACGACGAGCATTGTACCGCGTCAGCGAGATGCAGAAGCTCAGAACGGCCCTAATCCATTGTTGCTATATATACACCATCCATCTATGTCGGCCAATGATACAGACAAAGACTGACGAAAGTCTCACCTCACAGTACTCTCCCGCGTCCAAGCCTTCCTCCCAGAGCTCGCAGCGTCCAACGCAGACCTTCTCCAGCGCGCCAGAGAAGACCCATCAAGCGTCGACATCGAGAGCGTCAACGCCGAGGCACCGCAGTACATCGAGATGGTACGTCCCCGTTCCCCGCCCGAGCAATCTGTGCCTGCGTCGCCATAGCACCTCACCTCCCACCCCTTCTGCTTCTCAGAACGTCGGCCTGGGAGTCTTCGAGCAGCATGGGGAAGCGCCCCCGGGTATCCCAGTTGCCGACGTCGATTTCGACCGCGACGTGGAGATGTCGTCCTCGGAAGACGGGGACGACTCATCAAGTGCCTCCTCGGGTTCGGATAGCTCTGATGAGGACTCCGGCTCGAGCTCAGATGACGAAGATTCGGACGTGGATATTGTCGTCTCGTCCTCCTCCGCACAACCCGCGACTGCGCGCCGCATCAAGCCCCTGCCCAAACGCGCTGCTGGGAAGGCTTCCGGGAACTCGAAGCCGGAGATAGTCGTCCTCTCCGAGAGCGACAACCGCAGTGCCTGATGTGTTTGGACGCTGCGGCTTAGAAGAGCTATGTACGTAGAATCACCTTGCCTGTCAGTGTTATAATGTGTCTTGGAGACGAGACGAGGCGAGCTCGGAACAGAGCATGCATGATTCTGACTTAATTAATCCCACCACCCCGCCGGCCGCAGCTGGGTATCCGACCTGTCGCGCATCTCCGGTCCTTCCCCGGTTCTCCACCTGGTAGCACCGGCGCTGCGCAAGTAGTGGTATATAAAGCAGACCGTCACCCAGCCCCCTGCCCCGCATGAACTCCCCCTGCCTGCCAACTTCCGCCCAACAGACATCTTCGACCCTGCGGCCCTGAGGCCCGAGGGTCTCGCCCCACGCGAATGATTTTGAATCACTATGCAACATCGATATCTATTCGAGAGCGTGTGTACCTATGATACAAATGGCGTTATGCGTGTGCGTGCGATGCGACAGGAATCACAACTGATGGAGATAAGTACATCGGAGCAGAGTGCCTGAGGCCCGAGGGCCCGAGAAGATAGTACATTGGGTGGAAGGGAAGCAATAAGGCAATAAGGCTATAACGCAGCATCTGTACGTCTCGCGTACCGATGATCCACAGCGTGCAAGATGGGAAACAGTAAGCGGACGTCCTCTACGATAGAGATCAGGTCTTCTATAGCGTCACGATAGCGCAGCTCGGCGCGAGGGGGCGGCGGTCGACGCCGCATACGATGATAACAATTGCCGCATTGAGCGGGCATAACAAGGGTGCAGGGAGAAGCGAGGAGAGAGGCGAGGAGCGGGAACCGAGAAGCGAGAAACTGAAAACTGAAACGGGGACTCCAAGAAGCGATACACAGGAATGAGTGGCAGAATAGAGATGTGCTGCGCAGTGCGGGGTGTATCGGGATGCCGTGCGAGGCGGCGGGGTGCCCACTGCCGTGAGTGAGCGGGTAGTGTTTGCCGTGCGGGCGAGTGTCGGGCTCCGGAAGGCATTTACCAACCGAAGGCTCTGAAAAAAATTACATGAAACCGTGAGCACTGTGGACACGCGGTGAAGAAGGACCGAGATACGCACTCTTCGTGAAGCTCAATACCGCCGACGCGCTTCCTGTTGTCGGGATCAAAGTTGGCGACAGCCTTGCGCACCTCATCGCCCAGCCCCGATGGGCCACACACGCCGACGACGACGCCTGTCAGACTGCCATGGCCGCGAGAGCGCTCCTTGCCGCCCGAGAACAGGGCCGAAGCGCGGTCGACGACGCCCTTCAGGTTCTTCCCAAGCTTCGGGCGCGCGGGGGACAGCGTGAGACCAGGCGGGAGGTGGCTGAATGTCTTGAGCACCTCTGGGTTCGGCGGCGCACGCGTGTAGTAGACCGAGATCCTGAGAGACGCGTACGCCTCCTGCGACTGCGCAACGAGCGTGGAGAACAGCGGGATGAGCGGTGTGAGGGCTGACGGGTCCTGAATGCACCACACAAGCTCCATCGCGCGGACACGCGAGCGATACTCGAGGTCCTTCTTCATCAGGTCCTGGACCGCAGCGAGAGCAAATGTGATGCCACTCCCGCCCGCGACGAACAGCGCGCCGGAGAAGCTGGAGAAGATTGCGTGGCCTGGACCGCCGTACGGGCCCTCGACGATGACCTGGACCGCGCCGCCCAAGCCGTTAGCCTCGCTGTAATCAGCGCGCTGGGCAAGGTCGTAAAGCTTGTTCGTCCAGTCGCCCGCTTTCTTGACCATTAGCACGAGGCCCTCACCACTGGGGCAGCGGGAAACGCTCGCAATCGTGAACGGGTGCGTCTCAGCCCACCTGCGCCAGCCCATGCCAAAGGAGAGCACGCGCAGCCGGACGTGCTGGCCTGCGCGCCAGCCAGAGTTCAACCCCGGGATCTCGACACGGGTCATGCCGAGATCAGGGAGGGGCCGGAGACGCGCCATAACCACGCGCGACTTGATGAGACGCATGAAGCGATCAAGGCCATACACAGCGGCGGCAACCACGACGTAGGGCACGCAGATGGGGTAGTGCATGGCAAGCGTCACGCACATGATGACCGCGAGGACGACGTGCGACGGGATGAAGATGGAGTTGTAGAACCGCTGGCGCACGAAGTCCGTCGAGAGCAACAGGATCAGGTCCGCGCAAATAAGCGCCACCAGGCCGTTTGTAAACTTCGGGATCATGATCGACTTTGCGAACGTGCCGTCGATGCTCCACGAATAGACTATCACGGAAACCATCAGTCCCTGTCAATCGTGCGCATGGTATTAGGCTCACAGTATCCGATGGCGTGGACGTTCGCCGCGAGGATGAACATGCGGCCAGCAAAGCGGTGGAAGTAATTGAGCTGTGCACGGAGATATGTCAGACGCGCGTCGGGACAGCTGAGACACGCGTGAAACTCACCCGCTCATATCCGAACCCGATGAGCATCCCAACCAAGTTGTTCTTCGACCCGAGGATGACGATCACCGGAACCTGGCTCACCGCGACGAAACCGGCGCGCACAGGCTCCGACAGCGGGTTGGACATGTACAGACCGGCGAAGAGCATGATCGCAGAGTAGGACACGAGGATGATGCTCTTGCCAATCGTCAGCCCGGGGCGGATAGTCTTGCGCAGGAACGCGGCCGTGGCAGGGAACATGGTGGACACCCCAGGCATGTGCGTCGGGGCGTTCTGGCGTCTGCGCTCGCGTCCGCTGGCCGTGGAACCCTTGCGGAGAAGGTCGGCATGGGAGACGTACGTGTGCGAGACGTCCGTCGTCCCGCCCCACTCCTCAGTGTAGTACTGGTGGTGCTCGTAGGAGGAGCCATCAGTGTTGTTGCTGGAGGGGGCGAGGTAGACGGGTGAGACGGGGGAAATGACATTGGGGCGCTTCTCCGAAGGGCGACGGAGGACCCTGGCCGGTGCAGTGGGGCCCTCGAGATAGACGGAGCGGAGGAAGTGGCCGTCAATCCACTCGCGTTTGTGGGTGAAGCGGACGGCGGCGCGGGGGAGGAGCAGGAGGAAGAAGACAGCAACACAACCGAGCAGGACGAGGTCAATGTCGAAGACGAGGTCGGAGTCGCTGATGCCAGCAGGCTTCGCCTGGGCACCAGCAGCACCTCCAGAGGTCGCGTTGCCCGCAGTGGCGGTCGCGTTGGTCACGGCAGCGAAAACAGCGGAAGCACCAAGGATAGGCATCTTGAAAAGAAGGAAGGTTGAATGAGTGTCGTGTCGTGGGGGGAAGTGGGTGCCGGACGGGAGGGAACTCGCGCGTTATACCGGATAACCAGGCAAAGGCCCGCAGTCGGCGAAAACTGAAGACTGTTTGACCTGGAGGTGGTGGTATAAGACAAGAAGCGGGCTTGTTGCACGCGTTCACCTTTCTACCGCTGCGCATCCCGTTAAGGAAGCTTATTTAAGCGGCTATTTATCTTCCCTCGTAACCGGACCAAATTGTTTCCCTTCAAAAACTTCCCGCTTCTCGACATCGACTGTCGCGTCCTCACTGAGCTGCTTGCGATGAGGCGCAGTTGCCAGGAGGAGACAAAAGAGGGGCAGAGTCCGACACACGGAACTGCGCTTGCGGCGCTTGTGCGATGGCGCTGGGCCTGCAACAGCACTTCACCGTGCCTCGCGACTCTCTTTCGACGCTAGACGTGGCCTCGACTCCGGTGTCGACAGTGAGGATATGTATATCCTATGATTAGGTTCCAGCAGGTACGCGGAAACCGCAGCGCTATGTAGTGTACTATCCCGTGGTTGCCCATTGTGCTAAGTTAAGTGCATCGCCGTTTCCAGACATCGACACCACGCCGGCGTAACGTATACCGGGAGGATCACTATACCAAGTGGCCCATCTTACCGGCACTAGGACTATTATAAGAACGATGCACCAACCAACGAACCCTGCGAATCATAGAAGACGCCACATGCTCTCTCGAGTCGGCATTTATTCCTCCTCCTCGGGCACTGGGATGCATTCTCAGCACGAAGTCACTCCCCCGCCGTCTGCCTTCGCCTCGATTCGACGGAAGGTCTGGTTTGGCCCAGTCGTTGTGGCGTCCGCCCTATCACCGGGTGTAGGTGTCTGCTCCGGATCCTGATTCCTGCTCCGCTGACACGGGAGGGCACCGCCGGTTCGCGGATCCGTGGTGGGCCCGAAGATACGGTGTGTGCTGTGCCTTAACTGAAGTTTTGTCTTACTTACCTGTGGCGACTACCCCCCCGCGGCCCAATGTGGCGTGGAACGTGACGGTGACCGTTCTACATCGTGCTTGGCGTTGGCACTAGAGCGTACTGCGCAATGTCAGGACTGTGGCGCATGGGTGCAACGTTGACTGCGTGTGTCGACGTTGCGATCCATCGCGCGAAAGCCTTGAGATCGCTAGCTGTGCATCCGCCGGTTCGTGGGGCAGCGCAGCCTTCGTCAATGGAAGCGTACGTATAAATGGGCAAGCCCTTGCCCAGTATGTATTCATAATGCCTCCTTGAGGTTGTTATAGTGCTGTTGTCGAGAAGAGCAGGATACCGTCCGGGCGATAAGCAGCAGGATTGCCATCTCGTCAATACTACTTTGCGTGTCTGATTCTGCCTAGCTGGGCTCGCATCCGCAGCGCATTTTTGAGCTGCAGATCTATTGGTCGGGTCGGTGTTCAAAGAAAGAATGCGTGCCGCTTGATGTTAACCACTTGCCACGGACTCATTTCCACTCTGATTTCGCCGCTTTGATTTCATTGTGAGTAGGCCGAACTCATGCGCCCACGACTGCTCGCGGCTACTTGATACTGAGCGACGCCCGTGCTCTCTCTCAGGCTGTCTGTCTGTACTTGACCTATACCTACTATACTTTCAACGAAGCTTATAGCACTCCCCTTTGATCGATCTGCGCGCGCGCATACATAACTGTCAGGCCACCCGAGGGATCCAAGGGGACGGTACTGGTCGCAGAGACCATGACCAAGGCCCAAGGATTTGGGAGCGGTGTCGGCATCGGAGATTCGATCTTTAGTGAACGCCGGCAACTTCCGGCCAGATCTGGGAGCATGGGAGAGAGGCATGTCGGCGAATAGTAGAGTACCCTACACTCTCATATAATTCCCACAATAGCTGCGCATATAGTTCCTTTTTTTGTTGGACCGCTGTTCCACACAGACCTATCAGTATGTAGGCAGCCTAGGCAGGCAGCATCCCCTATTGTGTCATCCCAAGATATTCCTCGGATATGAATCAGAGCACCATGCACTATATCCAACAAATCTGACACTGGTCGTACCGAATCAATCTGGCAACGTCCGTCAGCGGATGCTTTCAGAGAGACTGGTTTGACGTAAAGGTGCGTACCATGCTTGCTCTCTTCCGTAACCGTTACACTTTCCACTAGTCCGCTCAGTAGCGTAGCCAATCTGTCCTCCAGGGGTTCGGCCGGCATATGTCGCATCAAGTATTGCAGGTCGCGCGCATCCGTCGAAGTCTCCTGGGGAACATGGACGCGCAGTTCCTGGACAGGAACTGCTCTCAGCGCCAGTCGGCGGGAGAGCAACGGCGCAATCCGCTCGGTGAACGTGCGTGTCTCGGCGACGCCGTATGGCAGCCAAGTGACGCTGTCTTTGGTCTCGACATGGACACCAGATGCGTCGCGCCTTGCACGAATGTTGTATCTCTCTGCATGTGGAGAGGTGGCTTCCTCCCTGGCAGATGAGTCGGACTCGAGCAGCGCCATGTCTATCCAAGGCCAAAACGCCTCAGAAGACCAAACACAGGATAGGGTACGGATGGAAGGACAGATACACCTTGACTCGGCCTGTGTGCCGCAGAGTGCTTCTAGAACTATCGTCAGGTCGACTGCGGAATATGAGACGCGATAGGAGAAGCGATATGTTCACCGGGTAGTCATCTATATAGAGGGAGTGCAGTCGAGGCAGATTGGCGTACAAAGCGGGAGAACACCGGGGCCTTGGCGGCTCATCCCAGCGTCCGTGTCCGGGGAGGCACTTTGTGATCCGGAGGGTCTCGACGGAGACGCATTCGGCGAGGGCAAGCAGCAGTGGATCGAATATCCTGCCTTGCCTCATAACACACACTTCGCACCAGCAGCGTATAAGTTCGATATGTCGTAGGGACGCAGAAGCGACGGAGGCGGTGAAATGTGGGCGGGCGACGCGGATACTACGCAGGGCTGGCGCGAGCGTGGAATAGGGGAGTTCTGCGTACTGCCGCGAATCCAGTGTTCCCGTGAACAGAAATATAATATGGCTACTCTTTGGGGTGATGACCAACCGATCTAACAGGGGCATTTCTTTCCCCAATAAGAGGTCCAACCCCTCGACGCTGACCGCAATGTCGACGTGCAACTCCGAGATCCTGTCCGCATGAGACCACAGGAGCTTAGCAAGCGCTGGGGCCAGACCTGGCAAGGACAGCGAGAGACGGAGGGGGAAAGAGTGCTCCAGCGCGACGCGGAAGCGATCCAGCTTTCGATCAGATATCAACGAGATGTCGTGGTAGAGGGCTAGGACATTCGCCCAAAATTGCGGGGTGTTGTACAGCACGTCGGTCCAGAGGCGGCAGACGCGCAAGATGAATGCGCCGTGGCAGCGGTTGAAGTCGGTGGGTTGCAGATATGTAAAAATCTCCATGAGAAGCTCGACGGGAAATGCGTGATTGATGGGAGCAGCGGAGTTGTACAGGAAACGAAGGGCGCGAATCCGGGTCTTGCACTCTTGAATCCTCGAGATAGCAGTCCCGCCGGGGGAGTCAACGCCACCCTGCAATGCAGAGTTCTGAACTCTGGGAGATCCGTCCTCGATCTCAGGGATCCCTTGAACTTCTGGAGAGGAGATATAAGAAGCGGATGCATGTGGCCATCGACACAGAGCGACTCACCGAGGTCACGCAAGCTGCGAAGGGCCGATATACGACTTCGACACTGGTCGACTTGCATCAGGCACCAACTCTGCACATGCCGCGCTTCCATGTCCTTGAGGTGCACAAGATCCTCTTCCGCCACCTCCGCGGTGGGACGTGAGAATACAGCCGGCATCTGTTGAGGTGTGAGACAAGGAAGTGGCTACATTACACAGTGCACTCACCGTGCAAGGGGCGAAGGCAGAGAACAGATCGGAAGAAAGCAGTGGAAGTAAGTTCAAACTAATTGCCGTCCCAAGTTTGACTCGATCAATGACAAAGGCGCTACAAGCTCGTACTAGTAGGAGAACGCCTTTCCAGACGACAATTTTCTGGGAGAGCTGATCTTAGTGCACAACGTTCAAGGCGTTGGAGGAGTTCTAAGCCAAAAGAGAACCATTTCCTCGAGGTGGTGGCGGAGGACAGTGCCCATTGACCGTGGGAATCGCTTGAAGTCATCCTCTCTTCTGCCGCTCGGACCTTGGTACTTTGTTCGACGCGACCATCTTCGACTCCCGTTCGCTGCCTTTTGACGTCGACTACGGGAAATTTTTGCTCTGTGTTGAATTGCGAGGACTGCTAGCTTCAGCGGTCGAGTGTAAGCAACGCCAAGCGCGGACAGATCATGATCAACTTGATCACACAGGCTGGTTGCAGCAGTTTGGCACTTAATTGCTAGGTTCACAGCCCCGCAAACGTCCGGTACTCGCACCAGAGCCACGAAAATCCTGTCCTCTGTGATATGGTCACCTGGACATTGAACATGCGGTGTCGAGGTCGAAGCACCGAATCTGTCGTCCGCAGAAGTTAAGTGGCTCTACAACAGCAGCTTGTTCGGTGGAACCGTGGAGAGCGGCGTAGTTCAGAACTATGGCGTATCGTATGGGTGGCTCACCCAAACATAGCGGTCTTCAAGACTTCCTCATTGACGGAGGATCCATTGTGGGAGACGGATTGCTCGAGCGACTCCTTCCGGGAGCGCTTGACGCTGTCGTGTCCGCAGCTGTGCCTGGATACAGCCTATACTCATACCCTTATGACGCAAGTGACCTCGTATACGTGGGTTCCGTCTCCCGATATACTTCAGCATGCGCTCCCTTAACTGACGCGTTCATCCGATAGGTTGTACAACATCCTAGGACGGTGGTATACAACGCTCCTCGGTCTGACCCTCGGACACCTGGACACGCCATGCGATGTAGCGGAAACTCCTGGGAAACCTCCTTCGGCCTAGACATCATTGCATATGGGCACTGCACGTGAATGTGATCCAACAGCACGCTTATTGGCCTACAACAGCGTTCAGTACAGTGTCTCGCTCACACTAGACCAGCTTGGAGTGATAACCAGCCGGTGCTCATGCATCTGATCAAAGTCCGGCATCACTACATAGATCCAGACCGCAGCGCTCACATTGGTCCCCCCGGGCCCGGAATTGGATGCGGCGTGCGCACAGGGAAGGGGCGCATACGATGTGCCGACGAGAATAAAAGGTGCCACATGAACGATGGTGGGCCCCCGGAAATTCGACCTCGTCGTACCGTACTTAAGCCACAGCGTTGAACGCCTCCGCCCTCCAAGCCGGTCATCCCTCTTCGCGTCCACCTCTAGGGCCTACGCACCCGCTTCTGTACTTGTCGACTTCGTTTCCCATCCACTCGTCACATCCCCCAACCTCGTCTCTTGCCGGTCAAGAACATCACGAACACAACCATGAAGTCGTTCACCTCCTTCATCGCCCTCGCGGTCTTCGCCACCTCCACCCTCGGCTTCCCTGTCGCTCACGGTCCCGCTTCTGTGAATGTGACCGCTCGGGCCAGCAGTGGCAAGCGCGGCCTGTCCTTCAACGACGCTACCCTCACCAAGGATTTTAACTCCGGGTACGTGCGAAATCACAGCGGCGGTGTATGACGCGTGTTGACGTCCTGTCCGCAGGCAAGTCTCGTTCGCATACAACTGGGACTCCGCCTTCCAGGGCAACCTGCCGGCGGGTGTCAACTACTTCCCCATGCTTTGGAGTGCCGCACCCGAGCACAGCAACCAGTGGGAGGCAAACGCGAACGCGGCGATCGCAGCCGGCAGCACCCACCTCCTCTTGTGCGTCGTTCGTTTCCCTCCCAGTGCTACAGCCGCCCATAGCCCAATGCTAACATGGACTGAAACAGCATCAACGAGCCCGACCTCGCGACGCAGTCGAACACCAGCCCCGCAGACGCCGCGAAGCAGTGGATGCAGTTCATGCAGCCGTTCCACGGCAAGGCGACGCTCGTCTCGCCCGCGATCACGAACGGCGCGCCGCCGGCGATGGGCACAGGCTGGATGGACCAGTTCCTGAGCGAGTGCGACAAGCTCGGGTGCAGTGTCGACGCGATCGCGGCGCACGTCTACGACTCGGCGACGAACGCGGCGTACTACCAGAACTACATCACCGAGCTCGGCACCAAATACAACCGCCCCGTGCTCATCACCGAGTTTGGCGCGTCGGGCTCCGTCGAGCAGCAGCAGGCGTTCCTGCAGACGATGGTGCCGTTCTTGGACGGCCTCGCGTCGGTCTCGCACTATGCGTGGTTCATGACTGCCGTTGGCAACCTCGTGAACGCGGACGGGAGCCTCACGCCTCTCGGCCAGACCTACGTCTCGGCATGAGCACGCGTTATATTCTTGTTCGTTATTGTTCTTGCATCGCTCTCCTTGCTCTCTTTGCATGTTGTCGTGTTCTGTCCAGGTAATGGCGCGCGCTCTGGAAGAGCCCAGGGTCGTGTCAGGTATTGTGTACCTCTCTCCTCCCCGCTCATACATATCCAGAGCCCATGGGATGCCCTCGACGGGCTCCCAGGAGCAGGCTCGCACTCCATGTACAACATGCGTGTAGATCTCCCACATACTCATGTAGCGGCATAGATGACCCAATAGCAAGTGATGTTCTTGACCGTCAACGTTGTCTGCGTGCAGTCGGCATGGTGCGAGCAAGAAAGTTCAAGTTGCGGCGAGGTCGTGGGCACACCCAGCTATAGAAGACAGACACGCAAGGCAAGACAACAGTGGTATCGTTACATTATGACAACATCCGATCCGCTCACCATCACTGGCTGAGGATTGTGCGCACAAAAGACTCGTAGTTCACGTTTCCGTCGCTGCCGATGGATGAGATGGGGTGTTAATCACTTTGACGGTGATATGAACATGGGAAGGACGTACGGCCCGATCTGTGCGCCCTTCAGGAGCTCGTCTACCTCCTCGTCCGACATCTTCTCTCCAAGCTGCGTGAGCACGTATCGCAGCTCGCCGGCACCGATGAAGCCGTTCCCCTCCTTGTCGAACACTTGGAATCCGCGGATGAACTCCTCTGATGATGTCGCGCACACGGCGTCAGTAACGAGCATGGCGCGTGTTGCAATATACGGAGATGAAGGATAGTAGGATGCGATGCGAGTGGCGCGTTGGGAAGGTGAGATAGACGGGAGGAGTGGGCGTACCTGGTGTGCCTGCAGGCTTGAAGCCGTCTGGCCGGTTCAGGATGGTGAGGAATGTCTTGTAGTCGACTGCACCAATCAATCCCGAACAACGCGTCGCGCGAGCGAACACACGCGTTCCACACCAACCCAGCGCGCAATCGTTCATTTCAACCAGCAGGTAGTATTCATATGTTGTGGTTAAGGGTACGTTTGTGAGTGAGGGACTAGATGGGCATCGGAATGGAGAACGCACCTTCACGAGGAGCCCCAGCAACGATATCCGCCACCTCCGCCTGTGTCGGGTTCTGCCCCAGTGCGCGAAGCAGATCACCCAGAACCTCCCGCGGTACCGCGCCCGTGCCCTTCTTGTCAAACAACGCGAACGCCTCCTTGTACTCTGTTCCGCTCAGTCACTTCCTTGGTCGCGAAAAGGGTGGCAACCGCCGCGCACCTGCGTTGTCACTCTGCATGGGTATGAGTTAGCAGACATGCACAGTATGCTCAGTAACAAGCTTACCATGATGTGCGTAAATCGTTAGACGGGGATGGGAGCAGGGGGCGAAGGTGTACTACGGGCTGAGACGAGGTGCCGCCACTGCCTATGGACACCGGCGTCTATCTATTCAACGCGTCCCGATTTGGGATGTTCAGAGTTTGATCTCCTTCGCGAGCAGCTCTTCGCGAACCGGTGGTTATCTTGGCAAGTGTTTGAGACAGAGATCATAGAGCACATCGGGTACATTTCCACTGTAACTGAGGTAAGGTATATATGAATGTCCGTCCAGGGTACAGTCGGCATTTCGGTACTCCAGTAGCCAGCTCCGGGAACCTAGTGGGTATGCTAACGAGTATGAAACCAATATGAACGGGAAACGGGTGTTCACTGAGCAGGAGACTCTCGCCACAAGGACTCCCATAGCTGTATAACACTTCCGATCATGAACGCCCATGAGCCCCAGAAAGTGGACAACACGCTCTGATAATTCTCCTGCAGGCGTAACGGAGTCAGTCACGGACCGAAAGGGTGGCAGGGGAATAGAGCTTACTCCAGAAGAAGCCAGTGAACCATAACCAAGCGCGCCGCAGAGAGTGAAGCCAACAGCGCCAACGAGGTTCCAGAACCCGATATGCCTGGACGGACTTCGTTAGCAACTTCATCCATTTCGCACCACGAATCAGACCGTGCAGCTCACCAACCCATGCTGCGCAGATTCGGCAGCCACCATTTCTTCTGCACCTCTATCATCAGGAGCAGGGACGAGATAATAAAGCCCGTGCCGCCTATAACCTGCGGTGTCCAGAAGAACACATCCGTGATCGCCGTTGGAGGATCTTCGGGCAAGCCGGAGATGACGTTAGGTATACCCGTTCTATTTGCAGGTCATGAGTGCGTGAGTGGCGTTCGGTTGCACCAACGGAAGGCACATACATTGTGGATACCCAGAATACTGTCGCGGCCAACATCTGGACGAAGCAGGCCAGAAACCCAAGTTCCCGCCAGGAACCTATTCCGCTAGAATATTGTCCCGTGGTCAGGTTTCGCGGAGGTCTGATGGCTGAGAGAAGAGAACCTACATCCATCGGAACTTGAAGGTGCGTCTGCCGCGCTCGGCACCCGTCAGACCCTTCTCTGCCGTGTCGCTCTGTGAATCCGGAGACGGGGGGTCGGAGACCGTCCCGCTTCCATGCGCCACAAGCTCCCACAGCGCAGGGGCGAAGAGCTCCTCGTGCCCTGCATTCAGGGCCTCGACATACATCAAGTAGCTGCCGACTTCAAACAGAGTACCGCCGGCGAACGCGGACCATGCCGACGCCGTGAAGCTGTCTGTCCCTATGTTCAGGAGGGGCAGGAACAGGAAGAAGCCATTGATGATCTGTTGAGTGTTTTCGAGACGTCAGTTCCCTGCGAGCGGGGGAGACTTTGCTGGCTGGTATCACATACCCACGCCGCCGATCCGAGCACGAAGACGACAGCAATCCAGAAGGAAAGGTCCCATGCGAGGTGGACCTTGACCTGGTCCTCGGTATGTCGGACACGCTGCTCGAGCAGTGAGAAGCCTTCTTGTAGTGGGCCTTCCGGGATTGCGCCTTCCATTTTCTCTGCTGATGGGTGTGCGATGCAAATGGGGCGACGAGAATAGCGATGCTTCCTCGACGCGCGGGAGGACCAGCGGGCATGGGGCCTGCCTTCGATTTCCTCCTTAGCAGATGGATGGTGCAGCGCAAAGGACGCGCGCGTCGGATGGAAGAACGGAAGCGGTCGCGTAACTGTACGCGGCCTGTGTATGGTAGCCCTGTGCCTCGAAAATTGAGCAGTTGAATCGAGTTCCGAGGTTCGAGGAGACGGATCATGAGCTTGTGGTGGATCAGCAGCGCGTCGTGACATGGTCGAGGTGGTTTATGAAAATTGACCTCGGCGGAGGGCTTGGCACGGTGCTATCTGGTGAGTAGTGAGAATACTGCGGAGGGACTGTCGACTAATGGCAGCCTAATAGGACATGAGGCTTGCCTGACGAAGGTGTGGAGAACAAGCTAGGTCACCGTGGAGTATAAGCGGGACTAGGATACTGGATGGTGCCTTGCCTAAATCCGGAAGGTTGTCACACTGCCTCCCGCCGCGGGCCGCGGCACAGGCGAGTTTCGCTGACTTCTAAATATCGTTTACTTATGACTGCATCGCTGCGCGTAATACTGAGCAGCCAGCATGCGAAGGTTGGCTATATCCCAATCGGAGTACAAAGGTTTCGATGGCGAGCGGATGGGTGCGGGGTAGGTCGTGGTTGACAAAGTACGGTTCAAATCACGATTGGCCTCCGACGTTCATTTCTGCTGCCGCATGTCAGAGAACTGCGGGGTCTCTTCACTCCCGTAACTCACAGCCCCACGCCGACCACCAGTCCAGCATCAAATAGACGTGGTTCGCGAGCCATGAGGCTTGCACTGCCAACTGCTACCGGGAGTTACGATGCCGCGCACCGTGGCCTCAGAAACCTTCTCCGGATCTTCAGAGGTTTATGCGGAACCACCAGCTAGAGCTTGCACTCCCATGACCCCTTCCGCATCAGCCTGCCGTGTGCTCCCGGGGGAGTCTCTTGGCAACAGGCTTGCCTCATGTGGTTATCACGGCCGCTAGAATGCGACATTCCATCCCCACTATCAGCGCCCGAACGGCTGACATGCATCGGAGGGTCTCCGACAGCCTGAGACGGTGCATTTGTTGCCAAAAAGGCCTACCAGGCTCTAAGTTCACTGCGTGCCTATACAACCGGGCACTGGAAGGGTGGCCCTCACGTAAGACCTTGCGTTGCGAAGTCCGTGGAAGTCGCGATCGCAAGGCCGTTGCGGAGAGGGGTTGCCTCTCCCTTGCGCCCGTGGTATGTTGCGGCGCGAGTGTAGGCCTTGAGGCACGTCCAACAGCAACTGCATGTCATATCTTTGGCGGCGGATCTGGCGGAACGTAGCCCGGATCCGGGCGAGGCTGCGGGTGATCGCAATAACCCACCCTACGGCCGCGGCGCAACCTTCCACGCAGCCCGTTACGAGAGGTGGTACGAGAGGTGGTACGAGAGAGAGGTTCGTCGAGGGTGCTTGTGCGATGGTAGAGTGCTATTGATACCACGCATGCGCGCATCAGCCAGCATGACTGAAGGAGAGGGCAGGGAATGTACTTATCGCGTTACTGCGGCTCGGACAGGCTTTTGCCGTGCGCCGACCGGAGGGAACAATTCTCCATATCGTCATAATGTCCGGGCCAACAGAAACAATGCCTCGTTCGCTGTCCAGGAAATTAATTGCGATATGCTATTCGTTGAGATATACAGTCGGAAGTACGGGCTCATGCAGTAACCGGGGCGAAGGCAACCAAGACGAGCAAGCAATCAGTAAATGAGAAAGGTGTGTCAGGGACATGAAGCCCACGCGGATCAGAGAGGATGGCACAACAAAGGGGATATCATGATAGGGACGAAGAAGGGCAAAGTTCTCGCCGACTGGGCCGATTAGTGGCCAGCGGTGGAGGAGGAGCGAGTAACATTGGGATGGATCCGCCACATCTTGACGTTCAAAGGCTAGGAAGACAACAACCGGTAAGCCACAATCTGAACGCCCAGCTCCTCATCATATGACGCATACGCACCTCATCCCACGTTGCCCGGACGCTGGGGCGTTGCCAAAGGAGCTCATAGTACTGCAGTAAACGCGCGAATCGGGGCTCCGCTAGGGCTTTGAGAAGCCGCTTGCCCTCGCCCATGGGGTACTTACCGATCTCGTAACCAGCAAGCCGGACGAAGCGGACCATCATGGGAGCTACGACGATGTCGGCGATCGACCACGGACCGACCGCGTAACCGCTGGGAACGAGAAGTGCCTGGAACGCCTCGAGGGAAGGCAGGATGGAATCGATGCGTTCACCGCGGAAGAAGAATCCCCTGAAGGCGTGGTGGAGAGTTTCGTGGGAAAGCGTGATGAACAGACGGGCCTTGGCGCGTAGCTCGGGGTCGCTGGGCAGAAGTCCCGCGTTTGGCCGGAGGTCGGCGATGAACTCGAGCAGGACCAGCGACTCTGAAAGCTTCGCGGACTCCGAAGACGGCTGGTCAGGCGGCACGTTAGGCCCACCATACGTGAATGCCGGAACCTACGGGCGCGCAAGGGCGCTGATATCTCAGTTCTGAGGAGGATGGGCAGTGCGTGCACAGACTCACCAACCCAAGGGAGTTCACCTTTGCCGTGAACCAGGCGGGCTTGTGTCCGGGGCGGAGGTCGATTTCATACTTGGCGACCTGCAGCTTCGCCTCCTCCAGTGCAATGTGCACACGATGAGTATATGGCGAGTACTGGGTCCGAGGTCAGAACCTGGGTGAAGGAGGCATGTGCAGGACGATGGGACGTACCGGGGAGGTGTAGAAAGTGATCTGCTTATCCAGGGACATGGTGTGTTGAAGAAGAGGCAGGGCGTCGACAGTTCGGGACTGCAACACAGACTTGGTTCACCTTTTATACTGCCCCTCGGCCGCGCAGCGCCCGGTATTGTCTCTATAGTGCATAGATCGAGATAAATGGGCGACGCGCCTTCGTGCAATCAGCGCTAGGACAGTCCCACGTTGCACCACTATTCTGGTGGATGCTGCCACTCGCTTGCTCCATTGATCATATCCTGTCGGGCCCGATGAACGGTATCAGGTCAAGTCTCGCCGTGGATCTCGATATGTGGCGGAAAGTTGTCGACCAGGACACAGCAGCTTGACAGCTTGGGTCTGAAGATGCTGATGGTGCACTGGCATTCTTACGGAAATAGATTCAACACGCTAGCCCGGATGGAAATGGCAAGAGCGCCCGGATTGATAGCTGCTCACCATGTGTGGGTCGGAGTATGAATGACAATCCGGCTTGTCTGCTGATCGCCGCGGGGGTGCAACGCTGTTTTGCTGCCGGACCAGGGACCGTATGAACCATCGCGGATGCATCAGATATAAGACAGCCCGATGCGACTGGCCCCGCAAGTTCATTGCCGGCGGTGGTACAGGGCGGGCTCTGAATGAAATATAGTCAGGCTTTCATGACACCTTACCTGACATATAGCACCTTTTCCCCTGAATGGCCTAGATCCCTGAAGCTCACTCAAGGTACCCCGCCACACAGAGAATCGCACGCATCTGCCAGTGCAGCTCACCCAACACATGTCACAGCTGAGTTCCATGCTTTCGCGCGCCAACGTGGACCGGCGGGCCGAACCTAACTGGCGTGCATACGCCGCAGGATCGCCTCTGTCCCTGATGCCACTGCCATGGTTGACGGGAAACCGGACCTTAGACCTAGAAGGGACAGGGTTCAGTCAATCAAGCTCGCATTTACCACGCGCTGCAACATGACGTACCGGTCCCCTTACGCGTCCGCGAACCGGCAAGAGACCATATATAGCTACCAAGGGAGAGGATCTAAACGTCCACCAATGCTCCCGACTTGGATTGATGCATGGTGGCCAAGTGCAAGCGAGATCTATCCCGCGAAATCCCGATCTCGAGACAAGTCGACGCCGAGGCGAGGGAGATCAGATTGTGAGGGCAATGTGAATACGCAATACAGATGATATCAAAGCAAGCGACGCGAGGAAAGCAGATGCAGAAAGCGAATAGGCAGATTGAGTAGCGCCTTCAGTGCGTTGACTTGATGCTGTTCAGCCTCACCACTAGGGGCAGTAGTGACACGTTCTCGCTTGAGGCGTAGAACTGAACACAGTCAAGGTGGACCTAAAAGACGCTGTCAGCATGTGCCACGAGTACTCGCTAGGCTAGAAGAGAGCTAATAGCTGACCTTGAACCTGGACATGTGAACTGGGTTAGGACGTAAACTATGAGACATATAGGAGGACGCACCAGTGATTGAAGTTCGTCTCAAATTTCCCCAATATATCCCACCGTTTCGCCATTGAGTGATCACCCTCCGGTGTCTCAGCGGCAGCTATAGCATTGTTGGCGGACTTCGTAAACGAAGCCGTGTAGAGTGCAAACGTCGAACATGTGACGATTAATCTCGAGTACGCCTGGATGGCCGGCTCTCTTAGCGGCTGCCAAGCTTACTAGAAGCGAAGCACTTACTCGGAGCAACTTCGAGCTAGTGAGCATGCATTCTTTGAGGCATGTATCGAGGAAGTCCACATGGTCGCGCAGCAGCTGGTCGACAGTCTCAACCTTGCCTGCCTCGAGCTTGCCCTCTAACTTGCGCCAATTAGGCTCGAGTACCTCAAACGTCGTGAACGCGAGGATCTGTTGCACAAAGGCTAGCATGCGAGCGCGGAGCAGGAAGACGCGCTTGCGCCAGTTTTCGAACTCCGAATGCCAGTCCTTCTGTGGCGGCTGAGGTGTTTGACGACCCGCGTCGGGACCGGTACCACGGGGACGAGTGGGCCGGCGCCAGGGCGCGGTCTTATGTTCTATCCACATTGCGGAGAGGGACTGCTCGACATGTTTGAGATGAAGCAGGAACCGGAAGATGAGCTGATACCGGAGGATCGTCTTGCGGGAAATAACGAGCGATAGCGGGAACTTGACATGATAGTCCAACGTGAGGGCGTCGATTGCTGCCAGCGGAACGCTCGTCAGGCTTCCACACACGTTCGATGACCTGAACAGGCTGACTCACCGAGCATCTGTTTCTTATCGTCTTTGTCCTTCTCCCGCTCCCTCTTCTGCGACTCGTGTGCGTGCGCGTGGCCCTCAGCTGCCTCACCCTCTTCCAAGCCACTTACGTTCACGACGGTCAGCAGCCACTCGTAAAGGCCGCTCCCGGCCATTGTGACCTTCACATCCTCGCGGAACATCGCATCCTCCCCCTGAGCGTCCGTATTGAGTGCAAGGTCTAGAAGGCTTTGCAACTTCACCAGAGAAGCAGACTTGGCGGACTTCCGGAGCTCGGTGTGGGATAAGTCCAGGAGGTGTGTGAGGAAGGAGGACTGGGAAAGGAAGAAGTATCGCTTCAGCGAACGGAGACGGGGGATCAACTGTTGATCTCGGAGAAGCAGTTGAAGCAATGTCCGGTTAGCGTGAGTGTAGGCGTCCTCGATGCGCTTGTAGAATCTGCTCGGTATGTGAGCGGGCGCGAACACGAACCTCCCGAGTCGCGTACCTCTCGTCATCCATCGACAAGTCCGCCTCGTCTTCTGCACCAGAGTCTCGCCTGATTTCTATCCCGCACTCCCGGATGACGTTCAGATACTTGCCGGCCAGGAGAATCTTGTGCTTCCACTGCTCAAGCACAGCCGGAACGCACGCGCCGCCTGGGAGGCGACCGCCGGCCGAGCGCGGGGGAGGCACGCCTGCCTGGTTTTGCTTCGACGATCCGAGCGTCGACCCGTCCCTGAGCTGACAAGCCGCATTGAGTCAGTAAGGAGGCGTCACATTAAGTTAGACTCCGCGCTCACTGTATACCGGCGTTCCCAGTACTCGTCCGTGTAGTCCATCTCGAGCGTTCCGCGGTTGATGAACTTGCTCTCCTTCACCAGAAGCTCCTCATACGGGTCCACGAGCTTGCCCGTCCTGATCCATGCCTGCACCATCTCGACGTACGGCTTCCCAGCGTCCCGGAGCAATGCGCCGTAAAGCTCCCGAGCAGCTGGGTCCCCTGACATGTTCTGCATCCGCTCGTGCAAAATTGCGAGCACTTCGCCACCTTTGACCGCAATGCCACTGGCGCCGCCGTTGACTCCCAAGGAGGTCGTCTTTATCTCCGACAAGACGGCCTTGAGAGAAGCGCCGCCAAGGCCCAGCGCCTCATTACGCGCGTCTTCCTCTGCGTCGGAGCTGCTGGCAGAGGACGAAAGCTCCGCGGTCGGATCGTCTGCAGTGGCGAGATCGGTAGTGAGGAGATAGAGAAGCGACAATGTGTGCAGCGTGGGATGGACGTAGAACCATAGTTTCTGCAGGGTGAATTGTGGTGAAGTGTTGAAGGCGTGCTCGAGCTGCGATAGCAGTGTTTGGTAGTCCTGTATGACTTGTCAACGGTCGAGCGGACCAAACAAGGATCTCCGTCGGGCTGACCTTCAGCATGTCACGCATTGATGCACACAGTGCATGGTTCACGAGACCGAAGTCTAAGTGACTGCGCAGCTCTATAAAGGAACTGATCGCCGTATAGTAGGTGGCTAACGGTAATATCCGTTCCACGAGGTCTCGCAGAGATGGATCTTATTACGAATTAGCCATGACTGTGGGATTCAACGAAACTCCGCGCACCTAAGGAGGGGGACACCACGAACCTGACACCATTTAATGGGTCATCTTCGTCGGGCGAATAGTCCGGATGATAGGTAATGTGAATACCTTCGATGCCCTAAGAACAGTACAAAGCAGTCAGTCGTGGCCGAATCGAGGCTGTACCGCGTCTAGATTGATCGATAACTATGCCCGAATTTTGCCGCATCGAGGTCGGCATGCCAGCATCATACTGGACGAACGCCCGAGAACGACTGGCTACAAGAGTTGTGCCGCTCAGTCTGCGCAAATCAACGCCCAAGACGTTCATTGAACGGCCTCTATAGCGCCCCGAGTCAAATGACCAACTCGCCTATTGTCATGCCCGGTGCGCTTTCCAGGTTGTTCAACGACGCTTGGACGTCATGCTAAGCCAATTAGAGAGGTTGTCCTGCAACATCTAGGCACGACACAAGCGACGCGAAGAACGACAGGCCGGTCACTCAAGGATATAGGCACGAGGCCTCAGACCTCCATCCTCAAGACACGGATGTGTGTCTATGCTGTCCAACCACCTCGAGGCAAGGTTGATTCGTGACCCAGGTGTAACCCCTGAGTCTAATGACCGTCGGAGTTCCAGCATGAGCCGCCCGTTCAAGGAATATTCGGCTGTCTGATGTCTGCACCATGGGGTAGGATGACGATGGGACGGCCAATCCTTCTTGGGACGCAGCATGAATGTAGGGTTGCTCGATCGTGTGCGAGTGGCGACCACGCCCCAAGCACGGTCCCCGCGCAATCAGCGGGGGGACAAAATATCGCGCTCGCAGTGACGGGAGAATGGAGTGCTAGTTCCGCAACAGATCGGGGGAAACGTACCATGAGCACGAAGAGCAGATCCTCCAGAACGAGTGCCTCCTGGATCTCGACCGGAACGCCATACAAGGAGCTCTCCTTGGCCTTGCCTTTGCCCTTATCTCTGTGTCCGCTTCCTGACACGACGCGTGAGTTGAGTGGGGCGCGCACGAAGGACCGCTCTGCTTCGAACGAGGCCTCGTCTCGTCCTGCGGAGCAATGGTGAGCCTTGAGCTAATCCAGAGGGTCGGCGGAGACTGACTCCTTCTCGCGCTTTCGCGCGATGCATGGACGCGTATATCCACGTCCTCAACGATCTCTCCGTCTATGTACTGTCTGTTCCGCCGAACAGACGCGATTGTGTCTGTGATCTACGGCAGTATGAGTCCAGCTATATGGTAGGAAGGGATTCTGCGCGTGCCTTGTGGTATTCCTTTGCAGAGAGCGTGAGGTTCTTCTTGCGACCTCCGGTCCTCACTCGCGGAGTATATGGATCCATGGCTCGTCGCGTAGCAAGGAGAGCCGTGGAGATCGAGAATTGTGCACTAGTACTAGTAGTGGTTGAAGCCAAGGCGCGAAGTCGCGTACAAGCGCCAGTTGCGCGCGCAGGGAAGGCGCCTATATTCTTATTTAATACCACGCTTAGCAGACTTTTTACTGGGTAAGCTTGGTCTTCTTACTGCGAGTTAGAGAGACTAATCCCTGAGTTACATGGGATTGTTATTCCTCACTTACTTCCCTCTTACCGCCGCCATTGCCGAGCGCCTAAGATTCCTGTCTCGTCCCGCGACCACCACGTCCGTCGTCCGCTTTCTTCCACTTCCTACACCCCGTCGTGGGCTGGCGCAGACATGCGGGACGCGCACATCTACAACTTCAAAAGGGGCTTACCCCGCATGGTGCGTCAAACACGCCTTTCGACGTGCACCAGTGACTGACAAGTCCGCAGAGCTGGCACCCGCATAACTTGTACAACCTCTGGCGACGGTCGTATGGACCTCTAGAGAAGATTACGGACCGTGTCGAGTACAAGGAGACGCTCAACTGGCGAAGATGGACGGCCAAGGCGTTGCTGCGAGGATACCACGGGGACTTCATTAACGAGAAGATCTTCAAGCGGTGGTACCTCCCGGAGACACTGCCAGACGTGCGTCCGTCTGAAGCGTTGAAGAAGGTCGGGCCGTCGGTGGAATTGGACAAGTGGGCAACCAAGGAAATGGTCGCGCAGAAGACCGAGAAGCGGTTGGAGGAGGAGAAGCGGAAAGGGCTGGCACCGGTCGGGAGTTTGATGTTCGCGGAGGTGGAGAGGAGGATAGACGTGGTCATCTTCCGGGCATGCTTGGCACATAGCGTGTACGATGCACGAAGGATGGTCATCCACGGAAGTGTGTTGCTCAACGGGAAGAAGGTGTGTTACATTCGGTTTTCTTGTACTTGCTTAAGGTGACCCTTCCGTAGCACACGGACGCCAATACCCGGTTGGCTCCTGGGGACATGGTCTCTGTCGACCCGAAGGCAATTCGGTTCTTGCAGCCCGAGGCAGAAATCAAGGAGGAAGCTGAGGCTGAAGATGCAGAGGCCGCGGAGTCCTCTCCTGAAGAATCTGCGGCCGACGAAGGCGCCGAAGCTGAAGCATCCGCCGAATCAGCTGCTGAGTCTGAGTCCTCCCCGAAGGTGGCCCCTTCCACTTCAAAATTTGCCAAGAAGTCGAAGCCCTCTGCCGCAACCGGTCTTACCCCATTCCACCCACCCCCCTATGCTTCTCCCTTCCTCTTCGTCCCTGCCTATCTGGAGCCGTCCTTCTCGACCTGCTCTGTCATTTACCTGCGGCACCCAACAGCACGTCCTGGCTACTCGGAGATTCCGACGCCGTGGGATGCTGACGGCGAGGTAGTCCGTCTGGCCTGGGAGTGGTACTCGAAGCGTAGGATGCGGATACGCAG
The DNA here is from genome assembly GCF_003813185.1 of Lentinus tigrinus ALCF2SS1-7. Classification (NCBI taxonomy): domain Eukaryota; kingdom Fungi; phylum Basidiomycota; class Agaricomycetes; order Polyporales; family Polyporaceae; genus Lentinus; species Lentinus tigrinus. The sequence continues at coordinate 1,856,855 of NW_027137913.1, read as the reverse complement.
TAAGAGCCAGCTCGCTCGTATGCCAGAAAACAGGCAATAGATGTTGGTTCCTTGCCCAGGCGATTATAGTAATACTTGGCTTAATGGTACATTGCTGTTTGAGTCGTCGCAGACGCCTTTCCACCCCTCCGCGCCGGTTGCACGACCTGCCTCCGCACAATTTGCTCTGAGACTTAACTTAAGTTGACTGATACTGCAGCCTTGGTCTGAGCATGAACGTGTGTGCACGTTGAAGAAAGGCAAGTTTATGATCCCAGCACTGGCAGAGCCGCGGTATATGGCCGCCACAGCGTCAGTCCATATAGGCCCAGCCCTTGGTGACGTATTCGGTTGTAGCAGCTCCCAACGTCCAGCAGATCCGTTGAACTTCAAACTTCCCTCAACTTGAAGCTGTTCCAACACGTACTTATCTCAAGCAGGGGAATTCTCGTTCAAGAGTTTGTGGCCGGATGCATAGCGCACCGCGGGTGCGCAACGCTCCGCTAATCTTTCACTCCCGGATTGCCTGCAGACGGAGCTATTGGCCATGGACGACAGTTCAGCCACCTCAAGACAGCATGATCACACGTTGAGTGTGAATCCTATATGATGATATACTGCGACTTAATCTCATGTGTAGGTCCTGTCTTGGTGAGTCGGCGATCGGTGTGGCTTGCGCTCGGGACTGGGGCCTGTCTCGCGGTCCTTGGGGCGCCTTTTCTGTACAGCAGGTCGCAGTCTCAATTGCTTGCTAACGATGAAGAGAAGAAATCTCCTTCGGTATCGGCCGCGCTCACTGATGTACTAAACAGAGTGAGTTCTTCGCTGCTAAGTAATTATGTGCGTTGAACTGATGCCCTTCTCCAATAGGCGCAACCAAAGGTAACGCTTGACTCCTCGCCGCGGTATCCCTACCCAACGAGGATCACAAGCTCACTGTTTCGTAGTCAGAATGGCGTGGCCTCTCTCTCCTTCAATTTTCCTCACCGGTGCAAAACATCTCTTCGTCGATGTCGTCCTGGAAATGGCCCTCACTTCCCGCACCCGACATCGCATGGCCATCCACTCTGGCAGTCTCTGACATCCAGGAACGCCTATCTACGCTCCTTCTGGAGCTCGGACTTGGTCCTGGTTCGCTTTACGACGAGATTGTGAACAGGCCGCCAGATCTAGCTGTGAACCCCGAGTGCGAGTGGGACGCAGAAGTTCGCATTGGGGAAGATCTGTGCATCTCGGAGAGAGCGTTCTTGGGCGAGCGGAGGCGTCGGATGCGAGCGGCCTTCGCGAGACTAATCGGAGTGCCTGTCAGCGAAGTTGACGAGCGAGATATACCCACCGTTGCCATCGCAGGATCTGGTGGCGGTATGTTCTTTGCGGGTCCCGTCGCGGGTAGTGGCTGACCGGGTGTTCTTTCGCCGGACAGGATACCGTGCAATGCTCAATACCCTTGGCTCGTTGTCTGCGGCGCAATCTCTTGGTATTCTGGACTGTGTGACTTACACAGCTGGCGTATCAGGTGAGCAGCAACTCACATGGCGTCTGCAGTGGCTATTCGTATTGAATCTTCAACGTTCCAGGCAGTTGCTGGGCTCTCGGCATCCTGTACTCGGGAGTGGCTGGATCTCATCTCCCCAGGGATGCTGCCTTGCATGCGCAAGATCGGATTGCAACCAGTTACCTCGATATGGACACATTGGACGCTCTGACCACACCTCCAACCAACAAGGTAAGCAATCGACCTCACTATCATCTCACGAGCATCAATGTTGACGTCCGTTGCAGTATCTGCTGGTAAGAGAGCACACTGTGTGCCGTGGGGTCATGCTGACGGACCGACTGCTCTTGACAGGCAGGCCTTCTCCGCAAAGCTGCCGGTGAAACCGGCACGGTGTCGTTGGTAGATCTGTATGGCACTCTCCTCGGTTCACGGCTCTACGTCCCATCGGATCTGGCACGACTCGATCCCAGGCATCTATCTCTCCATTTCTTCCGCCGATGCGTGGACAACGGGACATTACCGCTGCCAATCTTCAGCGCGATCCAGCACGGTATGTTCTGTTTCAAAGTCTTTCATTAGCGAGAAGCTTACGTCCGCTGCTCTGGAACTAGTGACGCCGCCTGACAAGGCTGAGGCCATTCGGGAGGTTGCGGACGAGAGAGCCGTTTCCGTCGATCGAGATCGTGTACAATCTCTCGATCAAGAGAAGGCACGTCTAGCGCAGAGCATCAGGTGGCTATGGTATGAGTTCACTCCATATGAAGTCGGGTGCGACGAAATCGGAGGTGAGTCGCCTGCGTCGTGATTGTGCTGGACGTGTGATGAAGTGCCTCACCTCGCAGCATGGATTCCTTCTTGGGCTTTCGGGCGGCCATTCAACAACGGGAAGAACTTGGACAGGCGGGTACGTGGCCCTTGATAGTGACAGCAATTGAACGCAAATCTGATGTCTTGCAGCCCGAAACCAGCTTCACGATCCTCACCGGGTAAGCTCCGCATGCATGTAGTGGGCTACTTCCGTATCCTCATGATTTCCAGTATATTTGGTTCCGCATTTTGCGCATCGCTGAAAGTAGGTTGACACCCTTTGGTTTGTCAAGTTGAGTTTCCCTCCTAACCGTCGCTGTTAGCACTACTTCCGGGAAATAGAGCCGATGCTCCGCGTCCTCCCCGTGCAGCTGTACAACTGGCTTGAAGACATCGCTACTGAGAATGAGCGTGATCTTGGTCTCATCCATCCTGTGCTACCGAACCAGGTCGGAAGGATTTCCATGTTGCGTCCGAGTTGACGTGGAGAGGCTCATGATGCTGCCAGCTTCCGAACTTCCTGAAAGGTCTCGTCGGACAACTTCGTTATGGTAGTCCACCAGATATCACTGAGCGAGACACGTTGAGCTTCATGGTGAGTCGCGGGTCACTTCTACACCACTATCGCATTTCTCATACGACTCCGCCGACAGGATGCAGGCGGTATGATCATGTCCGCCTTTTGGCCCCCTTCCCCGCTGATCCCACGGTAATGCCGACAGCTGAACTTAACATTCCATACTATCCGTTCCTAAGGAGGAACGTAGACTGCATCATCGCTCTGGACGCCAGTGCTGATTCTCAGGTGTGCATCTCCGTAGCTCATAATCCGCTGAACCTGGCTGATACAATACTATAGGATCTATGGTTCACGCGTGCAGAGGGTATGCTTTAATTCCGCCATAATAAGGTCGGGCAGCTGACATTATGCAGAACTCGCGGCCAAGCGCGGCCTTACAACGTGGCCGCGGGGCGCTACCTGGCCCACTCGTGTCCACCCTGGGGACGAGGGCGCCGCGGAAGCCTCGGGTGTCCCTGAGTACGAAGCGTCGACCCCGGACTCGGCCAACCTCAAGCTTGCCCAGACGCAGGAGTCCGCGCTTGCGAAGCAGACGGACAAGCAGGGATCTATGGAGCGGCGCGACATGCCGCCGCAAGGTCAGTAGCCGATAGACCAGAATCTGTCCACACTGACCGGAAACAAAGCAGAAGATACGGAGGCATCCGAACGTCGACGTGCCCTCAGTACTTGCGAGGTGTGGATTGGATCGTCGAGCACCTCTGATAATGCCTCTGCTCGTCTGGATGACCTCGACGAGGCGGCACTTCTGCAGCGGGACGGCATCAGTGTGGTCTACATTCCTTTGATGCCGAATGAACGGCGGGTTCCTGGCTTTGACCCATTCAGCATCTCCACCTGGAGGCGAGATGTCGCTCTGGACGAGAGCGAGAACCTCTTGAATGTTGCTGAGGTGATTTTGGATCCAGCACCTGAACTTCACGGATGACGCTAACAGTTATCTGTGTAGGCGAACTTCGAGGAGAGCCGCGAGAAGATCGTGAGGCTGCTACGGGCGGTGTGGATGCGGAAGAGGATGGAGAGGCGCAAGCAGGAGTGGGAGGACCGCTTGAAACAGCTCCGCAAACGCCTGGGTGAACATTTACGCTGATCACATGTGTTAGACCACGATTGAATGGGAGACTGCGGCGACGAACAACATACGGACTCGTCACCCAATACTATATATACTCTATGGGCTCGCGTTCCAGCATGCAAAGGGCAACTTCTCGAAGGGATCGCAGCGGCGCCTTCGTAAGCGCGTTCCGAGACTTGAGCGTCTTGTTCTTTGTCCACATACTCACCCATTGTCAGATTTACGGGGCATATGCAATGCAAATTCGGTTGCCACCTGAGTGCCGACATGATTATACTTCAGACCATGAAAATCAATCCTCGCTCTCTGTCTTCGAACTATCTTGGCGAGTCGGCGGAGGCCTGTGGCCAACAAGAACCGCTGTCTTTTGCCACGATGCCGACTGAATTACAGTGACCAGCTAGTGATGCGGCGTTGATGCGCAACTGGAAGTGAGCTCTTTGCATTTCTGACATTTGCGTCGCTGACCATGCGTCACAGCACAGTTCGTCTCTCTGTTCGTACCAGCATGCACTGCGGCGGGGGGTTCCTGCATCCTGCCTCCCTCACTCTACGCAAACTGAACTCATCTGAAGGACGCATAGAGCTTTTTGTGGAAGTCAAGGCAGTCATGGACCAGGTTACCCATGGACCAGGTTAAAACCCATGGCGTCATCTAACGGCACCCCTCATAATACCAGTCCGACTCGCAACGGCCGGCCCCCAGTGAACTTGTCCTTCTTCCTCCCTGCCATCTTCACCCAGCTTACCCTCAGAAAGATTACTGTTGTTTTTGACACCATGGTCTTCGTGCAATTCTTCGCGTTCATCAAGAAGTCGCCCGTGAAGCCCAACTTCGCAGTGGAGGTTGCCGTCGAAGAAGTCAAGGTCGTAATCGACGCCGTTGGCATCCCGGAGCTTGGGTATGGCGAGGTCCATGTGCGGCTCGAGTACGACGATGAAGGCAACGAGGTGAGTGTCCTTCCTGAACTCGACGAGCGGAGGGTTTGACAGCCGCCGGAGGTTGTTCGCGAGGTGGAGCACCTCAAGGTCTCTCCAACGTCCTCGGTCGCGAGTACCCTAGTTGGATCCCCCACATGCTCGAAGTCAAGCTCACTCCTTGTGAAGACCGAGAAGAAAAGCGTTCGCGAGGCATCCGAGGCGACTACAGATCTCGTTGTCGCCAAGTCCGCCGCTGTCAGCCACACGCCCCTGACCACAGCTTTCGAGGTTGACACCTGCGACGCTCCCTCCTCGCCCTTCAAGGCCCTTGTGGCTGACCTTCGCATCCTCGCCGTCCTCGGACAAGGAAGCTGGGGTGTGGTCTATGCCGTACAGCACCGCCACACGAAGCAGATCTTCGCGTTGAAGAGGATCTCGAAACATTCGACCAAGGAGGATGAACAAGTCATCTTCTTTAGGGAGCAATATATCCAAAAGCAGCTCGCTGGAAACCCAGGGTTCGTGGGGCTCGTCGCCAGCTGGGAGGACGACCGGTTCTACAACCTCCTCATGGTGAGTAACTCATGGTCATTCGTCCTACATAGAATCACATGCGTTATAGGATTTCTGCCATGGTGGTGATCTCCAGAGGGCGGTAGCCAACAACGGGACCATGGAGGAAGATCAAGTCCGCCACTTCGCAGCGCATCTGGTACGTCGGTTCCGGTGTCCTACGGTCAACAGCACGTCTGACGCAATGCGTACGTAGGTCGTTGCGCTGGTTGAGCTCCGCCAGAAGCGCATCCACCACCGAGACATCAAGCCCGAGAACATTTTCGTTGCGGAAGACAAGGACGGCAACTTCGTCCCTGTCATTGGTGACTTCGGCCTTGCTTACCAGTTCGGTCGCACGGCCGAGCAGCAGCCGTGGAGGAAGGATAAAGACTGGGTCACCAAGGAGGACGTCGATGCAGAACTCCTCGGAGCTGACCGTCTTCATGCTGTCTGCGGCACTCCTGCATATTACTCGCCGGAGATCTGGGCGGCAGACGAGACGACTACGTTCTCATACGAGACAGATGTATGGGCGTTCGCCGTCACTGTGTACTACCTTCTTCATGCACAGGTGCGTTTCGTCGTATGTGTTGGTCCTGATCCTGCGAGCTGATTTCTTTGACGACGTCTAGCTTCCCTTCGGCATCGACGACGCCGAGGACGTTGCAAGCGCTGTGCTCCACAACGAGCTGGTCGTGGACGACTCAACGCTCAGCCCAGAGGCGGTCGACTTCCTTCATAAGGTACTTCCTCGCATCTACCTTGTCCTTGTGCAAGTCACTGATACCTTCGTGCAGGCTCTCCACCGGGACCAGGCTGAACGCCTCACAATGGATGAATTTAGGACTCATGCATGGTTCGATGGCTTGTGCGTATTATTCTCTTTCCATATTGCTCTTTACCATGCTCAACTCGTACACTACAGTGACTGGGATGAAGTCGAGATGCTCGAGCGTGAGCACGCGTACCAGGACGACGTTTCTTCTGTACGTGCTACTCCTTCCATCTACTCATGCGTCCACTGAGGATAATGGATTGCAGAACGCCGATGTCAAGCACATCGTCCTTGAAGAGCCTTACGAGGATGGCGAGGAGCCTCACCCATGGTTCACATGGATCTCCCCCGAGTTCCAGGCTGGCCCTACCCAGTCGACTTCTACTGCGTCAGTTTCGACTGTCCAGTCCTCGCCATCACTCGAGTACACCAGCCACGATAACTTCATCGCAACGCACTCTTCACAGTCCTGCGTCCTCGAGGACGAGACTGGCTCTAAACCCCACAACTTGCCGAACGACCAGCAGCCGACATCGGACTCTTCCGACTCGACTGACAACATCGATGGGACATTGACGGACGCCTTCCGCACCACTCTCGCGAGCCACCAAGACTCTGGCGAATCCAGCGTGTTTGGATCGCCAGTCTGCGAGCGGCCCCCGAGTCACACGAGCCCGAGCACCCTTTCCTCGACATCTCTAGCTCTAGCACACGAGGATATCGACAACACTTACGACACAAGCACATTCGCCGGTTCATTAATTCGCTCGGAGTACCACTGGAGGTCGACTTCCAGAGCAGCAAGTCGAAATGCAACCGTTAGCCCGGCGCGGGACGCTCTCTCCTCGTTGGAGTACAGCGATTCCGAGGACGACACCTGCACGCCCTTCGCGGACCCATACAAGCCTGCGGACCACCGCTCTGATCCCCCTTCCTGTTCGACCCCCACCTCTTTGATCAGTGTCGTCGACGCTTCTCTTCCTCCTCAACTCCAATGCGGACCTCTCTCAGGCTCGTGCGCCTCCACGTCAAGTTTATTGGTCCAGTCTCGGTCCCAGTCATTGTCGACGCACTCAGACGTCTGGCACGTCAGCAGCTCGGCATCTCATACTCTCACGAACGTCCCTACGCACACAGGATGGTGGGGCAGGTTCAAGTCATGGTTGGCAGGTCTGCAAGTTACAGTCTCGCGGGGTCAAGTTCGTGTCACCGGATACGATGGCGGAGGAGGATAGTTTCGAGCAGGCGGGGGGGCTCGGGCTCAAAAGTATATGATTACTGTCTGCTGAATTACTGTCTGCTGGATCCGCACCTTTACTGTACTATTATAATCACCCCGTACCTCTACGATACCCAGTCTGGTTTATTTATTCGCCATAATCATACGGCATCCGTGTCCACTAGTGTCTAGTCCCACCTATTCAATTGCCGAGAAGTACTACATCATGAGACCATGAGATCAAGACATGTTTGCTGTGAGTCTCCATCTTCAAGCTCGGGTGTCGGATATGATTCAAGCATCCCAATCGTGGGCTGCTATACCGCTGACTCCCATTGACAGTCACAAACCTGATATCCAGAGGATGGCGAGACTACTAGTACACAGAAAGACGAACGTACTACGGTATGTATGGAGAACGAAAAGGCGAACTGACAACGCCCGAGGTATAAGCTGCACCCTACCACAACATATATCACCCAAATCCATGCCATGGCTCCTCAAGAGACGCGATCATACCTTCGCAGGAGGTGGGGGAGGGACCGAGTCAAGCGAGTCGAGGAAGTTTGCGATCGCCGACCAGTACCCCTGCTGTATGCACGTGTCGTCTGCACTCCGCGTCAGCTTCGAACCATACGTCAACCTGTCGAAAAGGACACTCACTGTGCGTGCCCGCGTGGAACTCAACAAATCGGGAGAACTGCGCCCCGGCGCCGGGGTTCTTGACGTTCTCGTCCTTCATCCCGTCCTCATTCCGCTCCGCATGCAGATCGCGCTGTCCACGAGGAACGCGCTGCTGCACGAGCTGCCACAGCTCCTGCATGTGCTCCCGGGGCACGACCTCGTCTCGGACACCACTCAGGAGGAGCATGGGCGTCTCCGCGGGGATGGTTGGGATTTTGGATGCAGAGTCCCACTTCTGGTGGCAGAGGAACGCGAAGGGTCCGAGAACGGGCATGGCGGAGGGGACCAGACGTGGCAAGGAGAGGAAGGTGTTTTCAAGGATCAGGGCGCGGATCTGCGGAGAGGCGAGCGGTGGACGAGCGGACGTCTCAGCTTCAGCGAAGCTGATGAACGAGATGGAGTTGACGAATCTTACCGCGTGAGGATTCCGGCTCGCCAGGTCGATGGAAACAGCGCCGCCGATAGATTGACCATACAGAATCTGATTTGAATCAGAGAAATTCCGTGCTCCAAGCATCATGACGCGCTACTTACGACGGGGGTTTGGGAAAGATATTCATGTGAGAGAACGTGGTCGAGCGCGCATTGCGCGTCTATGCGGATACCTGCTCACGACACCGTCAGAATGATGAGACCTCGCGCTCACCAATTTTGCTCCATGGCGGCGCGGAGGGTGCAGACGGACGAACCTTTCTCAGATGGATTGCCCTCAGAGAGACCGTACCTTTGAGAACGGGCGGTCAGGGTGGGTGAAGGCGTGAGGTCATCAGGCAACGAGCTACAAATGAAATACTGGGAAGAAGCTTACCCGCGGTAGGAGAGCATGAGCACATTGCAGCGTAACCTGACGTAGAAGACTTTGGCGAGAGGTATCCGGTGACCGACGTTCCCGCCGTTGCCGTGGAACATCAGAATTGTTGGCCGTCGTGCAGCGAACTGCAGCCCCGTACGTCAGCATGTAAACCACAGCAACACTACGTATGGGTGGTGACGGGCGGGCAGGGAATGGCATCGATACTCGAAGGTACAAGAGGAGGGATATGGAGTGATCATAGTACGCACCTGTTCATCCGTCTCTTCCTCCGGACTGTGGATACGTTTCGCGCCGTGGTTCGGCAACTCCTTCCGCTGGGTGAGCAGATAGCAGCGCAGCTTGACGCCATCCGGAGTGGTCAAGGGAAGATCTTGATAGGGTAAATCGAAGTCGGTCGGGACTGGAACCTCTGCTCCAGGGGTTCAAGATATGTTCGCGCGAAGAACGCTTTGGGACGCACCTGTGCGCGAGCCCGGCGGGAACGCGGAGGGGTAGATGAGATAGTTTTGACCGAAGAATAGTAGTCCAAAGCCTGAAAGAGGTGCAAAGCTAAGCATTGTCGTTACATGGTAAGTATGCAGACCTGTACTCACCGACTGTTGACAACCCTGCTGCGGTCGCAACTGTTCCCTAGTTCGCTATTAGAATTGATAGCATAGTTGATAACCACAACGCACTTTCGCGAAGCTCTCAATACTAGGGAGAAGGTTGGACATGGTGGTTCGGGAGAGACTGGGAAGACTATGGATCGCGTGCTTACAGATTACTTAGAGTAAGCAGTCATATAAGTTTACAGTATTTACTGAGACTTCATATTCTAATCGTGGGAATGACGTGAGAGTCTATCAGTTATGACGCTCGTTATGCACATTTACTCGATTCCTCACCCTATCATTGATTTTACTTGCATGAATGATCAGTCAAGCTCTAAGGGCGGCTCGACTTACCTCCGTCTCTCACCACAGGCCTCACACTGTTATACCGCAACAGGGCAGCACCGACGATTCAAACGAATACTGTCCATCAATCAAACATTATCGCGTTCCGCCAAGCTTTAGACTTTTGAGTCGAATACTCCTCAGGCTGGGCGCATCGGTGTGCCGAACAATCCATACACATACCGTTCAACGGTTATCCGGGCCTTGATGGGTCCCGTTTCACGTTTCAAGCCCGACGATATCGAACACAGAGATATTACTGCGATTTCCAGTCGCCGACACAAGCCACCGCCGTCGGTCAGACAAGTGAGTATCATTTCTCATTCTCCACGCGGAATCTCATGAAGTCGATATGACGCCTCGCGTCGTTCGTCTGCTTCTTTGCGCCCCGTTGCACGGAGAGCTCCTCACTACTAATTGCGCCCCGGATGAGTTTGATTCACGTTGCATCTGCTCATTGGTCCTTGCCACAAGTTGCGGAGCGCTGTTTCTAGGCGGGGACGGGACCGACGTTACGCGACGCGTTAGTGCGCTCGGTAACGTCGGGTTCGGCCGTGCAAGCCTTCGCGCCCGCCGTCCATTTACGAGTTACGTCACGCACAGGCATCGCATACTGCAGCCGGGGCGCATACTGCCTGCGCCTCGCGTCCAGTGCGGCCTCGAGTGTGTAGGAGATCATGATGGCTTGAGATGGCTCATGTCCCCGCCGAACTGTGGTCTGAATCACTTCTCTACAGCTGCCTGGCAGAGTGGTGGGATTGCGCCCAGAACACCTGCTGATAGATGGTTCAATGGAAGCATTTGTGCGTGATGATTAGCCGTGAGTACGTTCTTGTGGCTGGCCGCTGCTTCTCGGAGTGGAGTTAGGGTTGATATTGTCTCTCGGTTGCGCTGCTTCTCTCGGCTAGAGAGATTTGGATGAAACACTTCGCCATTCTTGCCTCACCGTCACAGTACCCGTGCGGGCTATACCGACGTTCCGGAATGGTGCGTCACCGACGCCTCCGGCGCGCAGTCTCTACCGCAAAGGCAGGATTCCGGGGCGGTCTCGTGGGCACCCTTGCGTATTCGGGGAGGCCCGAGACGCCCCCGTCTCGAGGTATAAGAACCCCTCCACCTGAATGAGATCAGCATTGACATCCGAGTCACTCTTCTCCCTCTCGTCATCTACACGAAAATCCCAAGCACCCCCCACAGTCTTTACCTCCCCACACTCCTTAGTACAAGATGTTCTCCTTCAGCTCGCTCGCTGTCTTCTCCACGATCGCTTTCAGCGCTCTCGCCTCCGCCCTCCCTCTCTCCACTCCCCTCGGTGACCTCCCCGTCGACCCCTCCGCCGTTACCGGCGTTGTTTCGGGTCTCCCCGTCGTTGGTGGCATTGTGGGCCGCGCCGATGCTCAGCAGAGCATTGCCGTCATCCTCACGGGTGTGACCGCACAGCTCGGGCCCGCTACCCAGGCTCTCAGTGCGTAGTACCTCTGTGGTTTGGCTGCTGCGTGCTAAAACATTGTCTCCAGAGTTCGTTACCTCGCAGAACGCGACTGTTGACGCTTGCAGCGGTCCCATCGGCGAGATCAAGGACATCCTCACTGGTGCTGTCGTCGAGCTCCAGGGTCTCGTTGGCAAGCCCGTTGAGGTCATCCTCCATTCGGTTGAGGGCACTGCTCTGATCACCGTGGAGGAGCTTGGCAAGCTTGTCGCTGGTCTCGTCGTGGTACGTCCGATCGGGTGTTGTGACATGTGGTCATGGCGCTCACTACCGTTCATTTCAGATTGTGTTTGAGGCTCTCGGCGCCGTTCTGAAGGTTGCCGGTGCCACGATCGATAAGGCGCTCTTCGACCTGCTTTGCGTTGTTGGTGGCCTCGTTGGCTCGCTCATCGCCCTCGTCCTCCAGCTTGTCGGCACTGTCCTCGGTGACCTCCTTGCGGTTGTTGTTCCCCTCATCAAGACTGTCGTCCCCTTCATCTTGCACCTCAACCTCGCGCAGGTCATCTCCCTCCTCAAGCTCTAAGTTGGGGATATCCACGATGTGCTACGCTACGCTACCTACACTCTTGCATTCATGAGACGCCTCCATATAGTTTCTTAGTGTACGACTGTAGGCCTTGGCGGTTATACCCGCGCGAGTTACCATACCCTAATGCGATTGCAGCAAGAAGCGACTGTTTTCATGCCTTATCTGTGTGTGTGCTCAAGGAATGGTGTTGCGATAGTCGAGAACAGAAGCGTGGGGGCGGAAATAGTGGAGATGGTGGAAGCAGGGCTAGGGCGCGGCGAAGCTCATTTCCGTTGAGAAGGTATGGGGTGCATGAGTCGACATGAGAAACTGTTGTTGCGAGGCAAGCTCACTCGGGGGACTTCGTATGTATGTAGGGCGTGCTAGTAGGTAGCTCATGAGAGTAGCCTGCAGCCGCGGCACCGAGAGGATTGGAAGTTCAACCAGGGCATATCGCACTGTCCACCGCGTCCTTCCTCCGCACAGGTTCGGTGGATGACAGCGAAGTCTGCGGGTTCCGACTTACGTTATAACCACCCTCGCCGCTGGTGCTTCCCGTGCATCAGAAACGGCACGCAATCAAGGACAGGGTAGCATGCAATCAAGAGCAGGTTAAAATTTGCTCGCTCCGGAGCAGGGAAGCACGCATGCATTCCATGCGCCCACTTCCTGTCATCCGCACGACGTCGCGTACCAACGGCTTGCCTGGAAGTGCTGAGAAGTCGACAAGAACGGCAAGGCGATCCGACGACTGTACCCATGGAACTCAGGAGCTCCCCGAAATCCGGACAGAGGTCTCCAGCTGCGTGCGAGCTTGCCTGCATCTAGGACGCAAGCGCATCACAAGGACGGACGAACGAGCAGAGGAATAGACGTCAATAATGTCAAGTACAATAGCGATGACACACTTCCAAGTAAACTACCAATCCGTCCGACCGCCTGAGTTGACGAACACGCCGACACCACCAGGATGACGGCATTACGACGAGCTGCTGCCAGCCTCCTTCGCTTGTTGGGCGAGCAGTCGTCTGAAAAGTGAAGAGGTCAGCATTCGTTACGCATGCCGGGAGAAGAAGACTCGCACGCACTCTCTCGCAGCGAGGACCATGCGCGCCTTACGCTCGCGCAGGCTTGCTTCCCGCTTCTCAGCAGTATCCTCCCATACCGCCTTCCCACCCACTTCCTCCGGGGTCGTGCTCACTGAGGTAATGGATGTCTTTCCTTCGAGGTGATAACGGGAGATCAGGTTGTCTGTCTTCTTGGCTTTTGAGGAGTTCGCGTTCGCTGCACCCGCAGCGGGGGGTTGTGCGGGCGCGGCTGGCTCAGCGGTTCGTGGGTAGACGGTGTAGTATGCAGGCGGAGGCTGAAGAAAGTATGACTGAGTCCGAGGGTCTTCATGGCCAGTAAATGAGGTACTCACCGCAGGGAGGAAGCCACGCTCAAGGATCTTGTTCGACGTTTGTTGGACATTGCCCGTTCTTAGCAGATCGTACCGAATGTTGTCACTGAAAGGTGGAGTAGTCAACATCGGGCACAGTTGATGGAGACGACTCCTTAGATGGGCAGAATCTGGCAAGATGCATTGACTCGCCACCCTCTCGTTAGAGGATGAGCACATCGGGGTGACAGCTGTCGGTGACAACATCCCGGTAAGCCCACGACATCTACGCGATAGATGATGACGGGAGGCTGAATCCGATATTCTCGGAGTCTCCGAGGAGTCGGGGTGGACGAGTGTACTCCAGGAAACTGGAAGTCCAGAAGTAGAAAGGTGCATAGGGTAGCATGCAACTCACCTTGGGATATCGGGGAACATGCTGTGGACTGTTTCGACCTGCAGCACGTCAGACAAATATGCGGAACCACAGGGTAGGTCGCGTACCATCTCCGGCGTGACATTCTTCGGGCGGAATCCTAACACTGCAGACGGCGAAGCTGTGCCCCCGCTCTCCTTGCTCCCTGTACACGTTCCACATATGTCCGAGATTGCACGCACGAAGGAGGAAGGGTGAGCATGCTACTCGTCAGACTAGCCAGAGCCACAGTCGGATGTTGGACGTACCAGACGAAGCCCAGCGAACGACCAGAACAATCACAGCAACAGCCACAAGAACGTTGACGACTTCTCCCATGATAAACGATGACCGGCAGACGAAGGTAAGAGGTGGAACCAAAACCGAGAACGGAGCGTTGAGAGAGATGAAGGTATAGGACAAGCAGAGGACAAGTCCGGTCAGGCTAGTAAGACGCCGATAAGTGGGCTTACGTGATGAAATTAAGGACTTATCGGCCCACAAAGGTAATCTGGCCACATTGCCTCTCCGTGCTTGCTCGCTGTCTTCCACCGTCTACTCGCTGTCTTCTACTGCTGTCTGCTCATTGTCGGCTTCTACGTGCTCTAATATATCCCAACTAGCAGTCTTTATTGACAGCTGCTCACGCCGTTCCTTCTATCGTACACGTATCTTCTAATGGACGTCGACTCTTTGTCTCCGACGCAGCGGGACGCCCTCGCTCAGCTGCAGGCTCTCACAAATGGTGGCGACGCGGAGGTCGCCATTGGAGTCCTCTCGAGCGTCGATTGGGATGTTCAGGTATGTGCATACATCTGTCTCTGTGCTGCAAAGTTTCGAGTTCGTGCGCGAAGTGAGCCCTTCGGAACGAGTCAGAGGAGGAAAGTCGCAATGAGTCCAATCTTTGGGCTATAGTCAGCTTGACAGTACCACTTTCCTCTACCAACGAGTAGCGGAGCCACAGAGAGGACGCCGAAATCGGCGAGTTTGCGTGTCCACGGTATTATGCCCGTGACAAGGGCAGGAGGTCGAAGGCTGGCTGAGTGTCTGCCAGATCATGTATCTGCCTATAAGGAGACATATCGGACGTCCTCCATATATCGTCCTGCGGTCATGCCTAGTTCATGACATGCTGCCAGGCTCGGACTGCTTGTCTTCGTAATATCATGATGTGTTCCATTCGTGGCTCGGGCTCACCGTGCTAAGGAGGATCACTGATTATCGTACACTCCTAGCCATGATGCATGCGGGAGGTGGAGTTCAGCACAATCCACGTCGACTGCCCATATTTCGCTGCCATAAAATTCGCAATGAGCGGCAGCTGTCGGCTTGTGCTGCGAGAGCTGTCGTCTGCAAGGCAAGCATAAAGTATACTATATGTGCTTGTTAGCCGTGACCTCGATCGAGTCCCCCTTTGCTTCCCCCGCTGTATGCATCCTCCACTATTGTCCGGGATGGTGATAATCATTTGGCGATTCATTTTGTGCATGGTTCTGGTTCAGTGTCAACTGGATGCTAACTGAGCCTCTTAGCGCGCTGCTGAGATCGTGTTTGACGGCGTCCCACCCCCTCCTCCAGCACCAGCTGCTCGCATTGAGGAGTTCGATATTGACGACTCGGAGCAAGGTTTGCTAAGTGGTCGTCGGAGCGGCCGCGAATTCAGACAGGTGGTGAGCTCGATCATAACACTTCATGGAACCCGAAAGTTTCTGACGTGTTCTTCGCACAGGAGTCGAGCTCTCTATCGACGATTGTCATTCGACCAATGCGCGTGGTGTTCAACATCCTCGCCATCCCATTATATCCCCTGTTTTCGCTTCTCCGGTTCATATTCCGTGCTCTGCGCATTCCGCTCCCTAATTTTGGTCCATTTACCTTGTCCTATCGCCCACTTGGACCTGGGCCGAGCCATGAGGCAAAGGATCCGAAGAGCGTCGCAGAACGTTGGGTCCTCACACTAGAGGAAGAGACTGGTGCAGTCTGCATCAGCCGTAGTGCGAATCGTAGGCGCGAGCAGGGCAACGGCCACAGTGTCGCAACAGGCGTCGCGGGTCCGTCGAACCTGACTGTGCGCAGCGCATGGGAAGAAGGATCGAGCGGCGCTGCGGAAGGCGACTTGAAGCTGCTGCCTGACTTCTTCTTGGGTGGTTACGAGGAGTTTGCGAGAACGTGCCAGAAAGACATCAAGATTGGATGCATTGTCATCGTCAGCGACGAGCATGACGACGTCCCTGAGTTCAAGCGGTCAGTGAGCCGATCCTTATCATTGAGCTTGTGCTGACCGACCGTACAGGAGCACGCTCACTGACCCCAGTCTTCTTCGTGTTATCCAAGAGAACGACATACTAGTATGGGGCGGCGATATCCGTGACAGAGAAGCGTGGAGCGGTGAGTCGTTCAGTAGCCTTTTCCGAAAGCAGTTACTGAGCTCCCACTTTTAGCCTCGCAGAAGCTGCAGGCAACCACGTATCCCTTTGTCGCTTTCATCGCCCTCCAGCCACGCCGTGCACCAGCGTCCTCTGCGCCGCCCGCACCCACCATGACCATCCTTTCGCGCCATCAGGGACCGTCCATTCCCTCGACCTCCGCACCAACCGCGGCGCAGACGCTCGTGACTCACCTCAACGAGCATCTGCTCCCGCGCGTTAACCCCTTCCTCGCAAAGCTGCGCTCGCAAGCCGCGGAGCGGGATCGCGAGCGTAAGCTCCGGGAAGAGCAGGATCGTGCGTTCGCGGAGTCTGCTCGTAAGGACGCTGAGCGCATCGAGAAGCGGAGGCAGGAGCAGCGCGCCGCGGCAGAAGAGCTGCAGCGTGCTGCAGAGGCCGAGGCGCGTGCAGCAGCAGAACAGCGCAAGGCCGAAGAGGCGAAGAAGCTCTGGGAGGCGCACCGGATGGAATGGCGCCGCTGGATCCGGCGCGGGCTCGTTGTGCGCGAGCCGCGTCCAGGAGAGAACGGGCGCGGGAAGACGATGCGTGTTGGTGTGCGCATGCCGGACGGACGGCGTGTCGTGCGCTTCTTTGGCGAGAACGACGCTGTCACTGCGCTCTATGCGTATGTCGACTCGTTGTTCATCCCTCCAGAATACGGGCAGGACGCAGATCCTGTTGCCCCGCCAGAGGGTGGTTGGGTCGGTGAGGCTGGCTTGAGCGGCGAGATGGAGCAGTCGGGGCGCACACCCGAGAAGTGGTGGGGCTTCAAGCTTGTGCTCGCGTACCCTCGGCGCGAAATTCCATGGGAGGCCGACAAGAAGGTCGGGGAGATCGACGTGCTCAAGGGCGGCGGACAGGTTGTCGTCGAGCTTATTGCTGACGAAGACGGTCTGAAGGCGAAGGGCAAGGGCAAGTCGGCTGTAGAGACCGACGATGACGACGAGTATCATACCGAAGAGAGCGATTGAGCTCGTATTGCGCCTTACATTGGGTGAAGGGTACGGATATATAGAAGCTCTCATCATATGCTCTCGATCTATCGTACTAGTTGCACTCGTTAATCTTGCTGGTTCTTGTTAGGTGTCATAATGGCTCAGTTTGATTGTCGTCATGGCCCCTGACGGGGATGACGTAGTGAGAACCCTTGGCGTTTGGTAGGATGTGACTCGCCGTGACTGTCGAGTCAATTGCGGCGGCCTTGACTCAACGGCGACGTGGCAGGATGGCCTTCTCTCGGAATTGCTCGCCAGTGCCAGTGACTGCCACCACAGCTTTCTGGGCTACGCAATCGGTAATCCAGCTCGTGTTCGCACATATTCAACGCAATCTAACGTCGGCTTGCATGTTGCGCAAATCATTAAGGCTGTCATCGCAGGTAAGGCGAGTGAGTAGCATTTTTCTGCACCATTGCAGCGTATTATACACGTGTCGGCTGCGAAGTTGTGGTCAAGGTATGTTGCTGACGTACCGTACCTCATCTCTATGATTGCTTACACTATTCAGCTAGCAGTTCTCGCAAATGGCATGGCGTCCTGTCGTTGTAACAGGACGCTCGATGCAGCCTTAGTATTCGCATGTGCGAACAGTCAACACAGATAGTTTCATTCGCAGACGCATGTTTCATGATTGACCAGATGCTCCTCGGGCACCTGGGGTAGATTTTCATCCGGAAGAAATTCGAAGACGAGCACAACCCCAAGACCGGCACGCCGCACACTAGAACACGCTCAATAAACAGAAGCTCATCCAGATAACCCATTCCGGAGGTGCATGGGTTGCCATGCCTTCCAGTAACGCGTCAAGTATCCATAGGTCCGCATCTTCGTCACCCGGAGTATGCATCTGCCTTCATGCCCATCGCGCGTGGTCAACGATGGTGTGATATGACAGCCCTCTGGCCCTGGTCATGTTGTTCGCTGACGCTTTGCCAGACAGCAGGAGCGGAGTACGAATGTGTTCGTGTTCGCGCTCACGTGCTCCGACGTGGTTGTTGAACGCGACCCACCTCAATGTTTTTGGCGCCTAACCGCTCTCTATCCACTCTCTACCCCCAAATCATCGGACAAAAGCTCACCTGAGGTCTCAGTCATGAACAGGCCAAATAACTACCATCCGTATCGGCATGCCTACGCCTATACCGAAGATAACAACCTCGAGGCCAATGCTGGTGGCTCCGGCGATGTTAGGAATGTGCATGGTGGGGTCGCGCAGCAGGAACAGGCACCAGCGCAACCGTCTTTCTATGGGTACTACCAGGGGGTAGCAACATACACGTGCGTGCGGTTCCTTGTCCCAACGATGTGATTCGCTGAACACACCACACCGACTGCCATCATAGAGCGACCGAGTCCGCCAATACCGAGGGCTCCGACAACGATGGATATGCGGTGGGTCGCTTCGAGCATTGGCAGCACGACGGCTATGCACTACCTCAATCGCCTTCTTATGGATACTACGAGCAAGCAAGTACATACCCGTGCGCACAGTCTCCTTCACATGATGTTACGTTGTGTTCACCTCGATGGCATCCAAAGTCACGCATCGAATATAGCGAGCACCTCAGTCGCGCAAACCGCACTTCTCCAATTTCCTGGCTACGCTCTTCCCATTGACTTGTGCCCTCCTGTTCACATGCACGATCCAGCCAAGGGAAGGTGTGTAACTACCTCTTTGTATAGTGATGCGTGAGATTACTTAGCGCCGACAAGAGCGACCCCTGCTAATGCCGACGACTCCGGAAGCCTCGAGTATACGATGCATGGTTTCGAGCGACAAGTCAACTTTGCATTGTCGCAGTCGCCTTCCTATGGCTACCAGGGGATAGTCACATATCCGTGCGAGAGTCTCGCTCTTATACGCCATCTCGTGCTCACCTTCCTGACGTGTTACAGATCAACCCACAGCTACCCGTCGTCTGGGGCGAGCACTCCAGTTGTACAAACACCTCCTCAGCTGCCTCATTACTCACCTTACATCGCCTCGTCTCCCCCGGTTCACATGTACAATCAACAAGCCCAGGGAAGGTGTGTATTCAATCGCCTCATAATCGCGCGGGAAGCCTGAACAACATCGAGTGTACCTAGTTTCTCTGGGCGCGAAATACACTTGGAGGAGGTGGACATAAGTAGCAAACGGGGAGGGACAGCCTCGGGCTCCCGAAGGTGCGAAGTTGGTTCAGATTTAACCCCTCTCGCAGTCGTCGCTCACCTATCTCCCCGAAAACTGGTATCTGCGGTATAGCCCATCGCGGAGCTCTCCTCAAACCCACGTCAGGAGGAACCCCCGTCTTCCTGCACGCCCACCTAGACCAACGGAACGTGCCATGGTCACACGAACATCCGATCACTCCAGCGGTGAAGCTCGGTTAGTTCCTCGGCGTCACCTTACGCTGGCTCCCAACATGGGAATCCTTGACGCGAAGCGTCTTTACGTGGTCCCTGACCAGTTGGCAGCGGACACCTTCCACACACAAAGAGACGAACGAGGGGACATGCGGCGAGTACCAGTCAAGATCTCGTGTCCAGTCCCAGGTTGCGGCTACGTCGGGGACCCGTATACTTTCTGCGAGAAGCATGTCGTACCGGAGCATTACCCGGAGACTCGTCGGGAACACTACGTGCAGTGCATCTACCCAGGCTGTCCACCTAAACCCATGAAGCGGTCCTCCATGGCCCGGCACATGAAGGAGACACACCAGAGCATAGGGATGGTGCATTGCATCCATTGTCATGCTACCGTACGCGACGATCAGAGCAACGGAGCCCGAGTGTTCGTCGGACCGCAAGGTCACCGGCACCGCCACGGTGATGAATGCTCGGCGCGGGCGGAGTATGTCAGGGGGACAACAGACGCATTGACGGCTCGCAATAACTGCAAGTGGTGTCGTGCAGAGGTTATCTTAAACTGACATGGGGTTACTACCGGGGACATCGTTGGACTTGCACGTTACTAGGAACGGTCGATGGGCTAGAGTAGTGCCGATCGAAGGTTACTCTGCGAGCTCCCAGTATATTATCAAATTTTGTATGTTACAGTACTGTACACTTCGACCGGTGGCGCCACCACTATCCATACCTCCACCCTTGGAGCGACTCTCATGATCATGTCTCGGGTTCATCCCCATCTCCGACTTCGATCGGTATAGAGCTTCGCTCAAGCGGAGCACCCATTGACTCAATCAAGTTCGACGCGAACACCACTGTCCCTCCAGCAGTTGAACCACTGTGTGACTGCTCGAGAAGGTCTCGCGAGTCGAGGTCGCGGAGATTAATGATGAATCGCGAGACGAGGATAGAAGTGATGCTTCGAAAGTGATGGCCTCGTCAGGCTATGTCAAGTCTGACAGTTGAATGAACGTACACATCTGCGATGTCGCCCATGAAGGAGACTTCCTGTAAGTACACAGTCCCGCTGGTCAGCATCCGTTCTCGAACTGTCACCTCCCGCGGAATAGGAAACTCACCTCTGCGAAATTGACGACAATATGAAGCACGTTGAATACCAGCATAGTGCTTACCACGCCCGCCCGGACGTGCGTCCGTCAGCTTGCCATCCGAAAGCCATCGAGCAACTGACGTCCTTACCAGAAGTACACAGAACCTACGGGCGCGGATCAGTACCTCTTGATCCTGATCCCTGGAGTCGACGTAGAGCGACTCACCGTCTCTGAGAAGCAGATCTACTAGAGAAGTCTTGACATTGTTAAGGACGGCCGTCTTTTTTATCTTATATGTCGTCCACCACGTCACGGATATGACAATGGCGTCAGCAGCGATAGAGCTCAACCGAGACACTAGGACGACTGTGATCTTCCCGGTCAGCATCAAAGGCAATTAACGTCAATGGTACGTTTAGGCATACGTCTGTAGTCGTCAGCGCGAAACGTCTGAAGAACCCTGAAGGTACTCACTTATTATGCACAGCGAGAGTGATAGAGTTCGCCACACCACAATTGTATGGCGGTGGCGAGTTGGCTGGCTTCTGGTAGGGGATATTATACTACGAATTGCGTCAATACAGTTACCTCCAGCGTACATAATACACTCACCAGGTTCGCCACAACCGGTCCACAAAGGAGCAGGCAGACAAGTGCAGGGATGCGCCGGTCACGGCCGCATAAGGCATACGTCCGTAGGGTTGAGAAGGCTACGTGAACGAGATGTTCGTCAGTGCCACTTGCATGCGATGTAGATTGCTGAACC
This sequence comes from Lentinus tigrinus ALCF2SS1-7, assembly GCF_003813185.1. Taxonomy (NCBI): domain Eukaryota; kingdom Fungi; phylum Basidiomycota; class Agaricomycetes; order Polyporales; family Polyporaceae; genus Lentinus; species Lentinus tigrinus. The sequence goes on along the minus strand of NW_027137913.1, from coordinate 1,835,590 downwards.
GTGACCGTACCGTTCCAGACGAAGTATGGTAGCAAGCTCAGGATAATGTCCATCCACCCCAGAGCGCGACAAGCCTGTGGTGAGACAAGGTCAAATGCTGCCGAGCCGAAGGATATATGCTACCGACCGTATTCGATATAGGCACAAAGGATGGCACAGTGATGACATTTTGCAGCAGCATGATGTACCGGTTGAGGAAAAATAAGACACTTGCACCCGTGATGCGACGACTCCAGACTAGCCGGATTTCACTGTCGAACGTGATGAGATATTCGTAGAAGATGACGACTGCACGGCGGGAGGAGAATGCTCGTTATTCAAGTTGGGGGTGGCAAAAGTACGTAACAAGAGCTCACTGGCTTCAGCAATGAGAGCGCAGTTCAGCTGGAAGCTGCGAAATAGATGAGTGGGAACTCATGGGAACATCGCACTCGGATAGGCATACTCACAAAAAAGCTCTATCCGCTACAATCTCTTCGGCGGACGAGACAGTCGAGTTTCCTGAAGACATTATGACGACCAACTGCGACACTTGAGGAAGGAAAAGGTGGTTGGCGAGAGCGCCGGTTTGCGTACAAGACTATATAGCTCGACGCCGAGGATCAGGCACAGGAAGAACTGACGAACTACTGTAGAGAAACCCGCGAACCGCGGATCGGTACCTTGCACAGAGCAGTCTTTGGACCACGGTAGGCCATGCAGCGATCATCGTGGAGTTCCTTGAATCGAATCATAACCTTGGGGTAGATAATGCGGCGGGCTGCAGCCTACGTCCCGTCCCTCGCGTGCCGATGTTCCACGAAAATCCGAGTGTATGGTGCCGCATGTAGGACGTCACTATTCAGTAAAATGCCTTTGTAGTTGCTAGATAATATTCAGTACCTTAGATGAGGATGAGAGAGGAGGGAGAGAGAGAGAGAAGTACCGCACCCCGAACTGTCGCATCGGCGCCACGGGACTTCTGCCAGCCTTCAATCAAGCGAAGCAGTTGTAAAACCTACCGCCTATCGCCGCTGTCGTTTCTGTATCACTTTGGCAAACTTCGCCGTCGGAAAGTGACATGTCAATAATATGTCAGTGTTCGCTGGAGTGTGGCATTCGGACAGTTAGGCGCTGTTTGTCGAGATCGGGTCTAGCCGGAGGCGCTGCCCGTGCAAGCCTAGAGTCCAGTCCACCGCCTCCAGACGTGGTTACATGTTACAGCTAATCGTCTCCAGCGTGCACTGAGCGAGCAGTTTCGGATGTATCTGTTCCCCTGTATTTCCCATAGCGGGATACAGCGGCCCCGGGCCCGAGTACGGGGACGCCGGGATGTGCCTCGGAGTTTCAACAGTTTGAAGCAGCTAGCCACGTGAAAAGGTGAGGATCCCGATACATACATGTCTTGTCCATATTCCACCTGTCCCACCTTTGACATATCCCACCTCGTCTATATTCCACTCAACAGCAAAACAACTGCGTCTCCAACTTGTACGCCGATACCGGCTGCCCCGTCTTTGATTCCCCCACCCCAGTTAGCACGTACGAGAGTCCGAAAGATATGTCAAACCTGGTCCACAGTCGTTCCAACCGAGATTGTCTGGAGGGCGACTTGGGTAGCTGAGTCCCGAAGGGTCTATAACATTGTGAGCCCGCGAGAGAACACGTGTTGAAACGAATACACGCACAGATAGTACATGTCGGGAGTGGCTGTACGAGTATAATTGGCATGGCTCGGTATCGTTATTTATTCGCCGTTATTATGCCTGTCCTGCCGGAGAGAGATCATATCTAACCGTTCCAGAGCAAGGATGCGGAGATCTCTCTGACATTGTGAGTACGGCAGACTCCTCGGCACCTGCCAGGAACCCAGAAAACAGGCTGTGCTCTGGGGACCTTTCAGCGGCATCCCGCACGAACTGGCAGGCCGTCGTACATTGCTCGGCTGGAGAAGACTAAACGAACACTTCCTCTCCGAAGTCGAAGTCATCAAGTCGAGTCCTCGGTAGTATCGCACCGACATGCTGTTAATGATCAGTCTGTCCGCAATGAGTCAGTACTTGAGATCGACAACATCACGCACCCTGCCGCGTACCGGGACCGCGTGGCACATGCGGCAATACCATTGGCACCGCGCGAACGGGCGGGATGTCGTAAACTTCAGTGGCGGGAGAAGTGTTCGTCTACTGGAAAGAGGTAGCGGTGATAGTATCGCAACCGCATGCTATGCATACGCAACGGGTGTTCATGAGTTCTCGAAGTGATCTTCCAGGTTCTCCGTCCCACGCACAGCAACGCGCGTGTCATAAATACATCAATCCGCGGACATTGCAATTGGCACCTCGCGAACGGTCGGGATTTCGTAAACCTGTCTCGGGCCCAGAAGATCGAACGAACACTTTCGTTCGAGTCTGAGAAGTTTTCGTTCACTGGCCCAGGCAGGCCTTGAGCGGGAAGTATCAATGTTTGTGATGCACTTCTATGTCCCCGCACGACGCACTTGGTCTCTTGACGATCCCCTCGTGTTGCATGACGTATGGGGGTGCCTTCCTAGGTCAACCAAGAGGGTGCGCCTGGCACAGCTCTCCGCAAGAAGGTACTTCTATCGTTCAAACTTCACTTTGCATGGCGGACGGTGCCTGTAAATGCAAGAGATGCGAGATATTTACACCATATATATGGACACAACGATACTAAGAGTATCAGTACACCAGCAACGACATCTTGAACGAACTTCTCGAAAGGACAAGTCAGGGACCTCAGCCATAGATAATACACACACCTACGGGGAAACAGAGCGAGAATGACACGAACACGATGACACTAGTCATTTGCACCGCAGGTTGCGAAGGACTAGACCACGGAGTCAAGCTCGAGATGCCACCCGTCGCTGCCGGGGCCCATGTCATCCATCATGTACGCGTCGCTCCCAGAGATGGCAGTGCCGGAACCAGCGACGCGGGTCCTGTCCGACGCCTTTCCGTCCACGCCAGCGTGGACGGGTAGCCTAACGGGCCCTGAATTCCAGTGAATGGTCGTACTTGTCTGCTGCAAGGTGGAAGTTTCGTTGGCAGCGGCTTGGTCCGCGCGGATGAGGATGAGCGTGAACGAGATAGGCTAGTGGAGGATGTAGATACATCAGCGATACACGCCGTGATGCTCATGGGAGAAAAGGGATGGCTCACGATGAGTTGAACGACCTATGGGTGCGGTACATCAGCGAGTGCGAATTGGCAGGGCTCTGGAGGATTCCGCGTACCACCTCAGATACGCCGTACTGGGCATTGTTGGACGCAAGGAATGTGCCGAAGAAGACGACAACCGAGGTGGTGTACATAAGACCGGACTCGACGAGAATACGGACAACGCGGGTCAGTCTGAGGTTCCCGCCGACGCGTGTGATGTCATGGGATGCGACGCTATTGTTGACCTGCATGATGCGGTACACGATCAAGCCTAGATACATGTCAGTCACCAGACAGCCTTATCCTATGACTAAGTTGGAGTGGCCAAACAGGGGCACATACCTGTCGTCATGGTTGTCATCGCGAGAGTGAGCGAGAGAATGGTGGTAATGTAGGGCACGAGGCGCGCCTCGTTCAGAGTGGCTGAGGTGTGCAGTGTTGCCTCGATGGAGACGCCGACGCAACCACACACTGTTAACGTTCAGCTCTATCAAGGAGGCTGAGGTAAGTGTGCGAATGACTCGCCCGTTTCTGTAAGCCAGAGGAGGACCGGTAAGAGGACGACCTTCCAGTTCCTATCATAGACGACATAGCATCTGTACACCTACGAGTTCGGCAGCAGAAGTCAGCTCCGGCCCAGCCCAGTGCAAGGATAAGGGAGTGGTCATGCACACCATGATGCCATCGCCAATAAACGTCTGTATGACATAGTCCGAGGTATGCACGATGTTGAGCCAGCTCGAGAGGTCCTCGAACACGACGGTCGGACCACCGGGGCCGGCATAGTAGATGAAGGCCTGGAGGTTGTGTACCAGCCCGAGAGCCACCTCCAGTGTGGCGATCGTGAACATGGCGATCGTGGTCCCGACCATGATCCAGGTGATGCGTGTCCTGCCCTTGAAGTGCCCGTCACGGGTCCACAGGAGGACACGCAAGCCGTAGGCCACGGTTATCAAGTCGATCCCTGGAACATTGGTGTGAGCGAGCTACGTTGCGGATGAGTGACGTTGAAGGCAAACCGTAAAAGATGCATTGCATGTATAGCGCTACAAGCTGGTGCACGCCAGAAAGAATGTATTAGTCAAGTCATTGCAGAAGGACGTGCCGACGGTATACCTGAGCGGTGGGCATGGGGAACGCCGAGGAGGACATCGTCGACCACGCGTGCAAGCGGACGGAGCGGAGCGTTGGTCTTTAGGCTAGCAAGCGGGGAACGGACACGAAAGACTCAGGGGAGCTCAGCGGTCAGTGTGTTGCATGATATACTGCCAGATAAGAAACCTCTGTACAGAATGCCGCGCCCCGGCAAGAAGTAGCTGAGCTATTAATTTTGAACCACGAGCACAAGTTGGAGGCTCACCTCCCGTCAGGGCCATCAACATCAGCGCGGCGCAGTGCACCGCACCAGTGCCCCAAATCGAAGTACTAATTCACCGAGGGAGAAGGTTTGTTCCCAAGTAGGAAGCCTCCTGGGAGAGAAGTCGGTTGCGATCTTCGTGGCCTGCCATCTGATGATGCCACCGAAAGCGGTTGCCGACTCGTTGGCCGTGTACTAACGAATACCACAGCGCCTATGTGAGAATACCGGTACTACCACAGAGAATGATGGCGCTGCAGGAGGAAGACCAGGAGTACTACTCGATATGTCAGGGGAGGCACTAGCATACTATGGGCCGCCGTGGTTCGCAGTCTGGAGAGATAAGAGCATCAGGTTCTCAAGAAGAGGGGATATCGCAGTTCAGAGGTGTTTGCTGCCGTCTGCGTTCCGCCGATGTGTTGCGAAGACCGGGGAACTTAAAACAGCGGGAAAGAACCTCGGGTTGTAGTGACCGCGGTTACGTGTGCCGTGGCAGTGTATTACATAAGCACAGACACGGTGCGTGCCGGGCGGCCTGCGTTCGCCGGGTGGCTTCAGTTCCTACTAACTTGCGACGCCAGAGTCCTCAGCAGCCTCCGCTCTGCAGCTAATGAATCTGCTGACTTCGAAGGACGTTCTGGAGTGCTCCGATAAACTTTGGGCACTCCAGCCGACCCACGTACCCGGATATCGATGAGTTAGGCCGCAAGAAACCCATCATGCTTCGTGGACGTCGGATGCGGTTGTTGGTGATGTTATCTCAGCCTCGTACTTGTCTATACTGACTTAGAGCACTGCAGTCGAACAAGACCTCCATAAGGCAATAGGCAATTGCAGACGAGGACAGCGTGCTACAGACATCGTTCAGGGTGAGTTCTATCCGAGACAGGCTTCAAGTACCCGTACTCATCTACTTAGTCACTCGCACGTAGAGTTCTGGGACCTCGGCCACAAGCTTCGCAACACTACGCTGGGGGATATCCTTCCCCGAGCCTACGCCACCGATTTACATCGTTCCTCCGGCGGCCACTCCAGCGCTGTCCTCCGCCGTACGCACGCTTAACGAGCTCCGCGGGCACGTGTCCGGTCGTCTGCGTGTGTGCGATCTTCCACCTGTCGAAGCTCCGCGTCGCGCGTGCACTCGCTGCTCTGAGTCTCTCGCCCGAGCCGGGGTCCATGGACCATGATCATCGGGTGGTGGCACAATAGATGGCACGAGAAGGGCTACACCGAGGGCTACGCGCCACTCTCCAGAGAGCTGAACGGAGCTGCGGGATGGGAAGGTGTTCGAGAGAGGAACGCTCTAAGGTCGACATCCGGCTCGTGGAGAAGGTACCTAGAGGACGGGGTGCCGACGGTGGGAACGCGGATATTTCTGGAGTGGTCTGTGACGAGAACGTAAATCCTGCCAGAGCGCGATGTCGTTACTGTCCTCCCCCTACTGATTCAGTGACACAACGCCATGGGAGGTTGCTTGCAGAGCCTGTGGACGGTGCGAATTCGGAATTCGGAGAATATCCATAAACACGTACAGTATTCAAAAATGACGTTACTCTCGATGCCAGGAAGGAAACCCAAGCCGCACTGTGTATGAACCATCGTCGGGAGCGCGAAGAAACTCGACCGTTTGCGTACTGGCCGCCGAGTTGCTCTTGGAGGTCACTGAGTGTTCGAGGGGAGTCTGGAGGTGCGGCTGCAGGTAAGTTCGCCAGAGCGTGTCCCAGCTGAGACGAGAGGTCGTTGAGACCCTGCGGGGGTCGCCAGGAGCAAGTGTCGACAACAGCCAGGGCGAAAGTGTCGAGAAGCGGTCGGAGAGTGACCAACAACGACTGGGACCTTGGATGATGTTGCTGTGAACGACTCAGAGTACAGAGGAAATTCTCAAGTGTACTGCTGTCGCTCCTCAGTGCAGAGTCTGTAGAAACAAGTGTGAGCGAGGATATGTTCTAGCAGAGGAGACCATACGAGTGAGATCCTCGCGATTGGACTCCGATGCCGCGGCGAGCCTTCATGGTGGCGAAGTAGTTCATGCGCAACCTACTGAGAGCAGAAAACACTTGTAGCATGACTCGGAGACTACAAATAAAGACAATGTCCAGTCCGTATTATGCACTTACTTAGTACTGCCTGGCCGTTACGCGCTGCCAGTGGGTACCGGCTCACATCGCTTCATCCATCTCACAGAGGATGGCCCGCACACGCTTCCACTCTCCCTGCTCCTTTCTCCCACCCAAGCTCTTGCTGTCCCCCAAAGCGCCAAGCTTCAAATGCGGGAAGATCCGTGCTATGGCGCTGGCAACAAAGGATGGCTCCGCCGCGCCGGCGACCTCTTGGAACTCGAGAGAACGCAGTCCATGAGCGGCGACCGGGACCTCAGCCTCCTCAGGCTGGGGCACACAATCCCAAGCTGCAAGTCGCGGCAGCGACAAGGACTCCAGTGCGGGACAGGAACGGGCGATCTCCCCGAGCACGGCGAGCGTCACCGACCCCGAGTCGGGAGGGTTGTAATAATGCTGCGTGACCGTGAGCGAACGGAGGCGGGGGCACGCCTCCCCAAGCGTCCGTACGCCCTCGTCCGATATGGGTATCCGCTTCGGGCCTGCGTGCAGCGTAAAGGCAGCCAGGTTCGAGAGCGGACGCAGGGCCGCGGCGATGGCGCTAAACGTGCACGGGGAGGACGTCGCGGAGCTGATGTCCAGGTTGAGCTCGAGAGACCGGAGGCTGGTCGACGGGAGGCTGCGGCAGATGGACGAGAGGTGCGGCGGCGGCGCTTCTGAGTCTTCCCCGAATTCCGCGTCCCACTGGCGCCAAGAGACTATCTCGACGGTGTGCAGCCGACTACTGGTAGGTTGGATGCCGCGGACGAAGTTGTCGATGTCGCCCGACGTCCCGCACACCTTCAGCACCTGGAGGAAGCGCAGGCCGCCGGGGCCCGCAACAAAGTCTGCTGGGAGGTCCTGCACTGCGAGCTCCAACGTGCGCAAGGAAGCGGGCACAGGCGAGGCGGTCCAGAAGGCACGGAAGTCCGGGAGGGCGCAACGGTCGCATTGGCAGAAGCTCAGGTTCGAGAGTCTGGCTAAGCGTCCGAGGGCAAGGACTGCTGAGGCGTCCAGGTAAAAAGTGTGGTCGAAATGGAGGGTGTGTAGGTCCGGGGAGTGTGCGGCTACCGCGTCCAGCGCCATGGCGAACACAGGCTCTGCGGAGCCAGGGAGTCGATACGGCAAACGGCTCTCGAACGATATCGACAGATGACGGAGGGTGGGACCCGGGAGGACCAGCACGGGACCAAGATCTGACGTGGACAGGTCTCTCAGCACCAGGCTCTTCATCCTCGGCAAGAGAGGTGCACCGTGAGCCTGGCAGTGACTCTGCAGGTACGTCCACGCAGATGAGTGAACGGGGATCTCGTACCCGTCATCGTATTTCAGCGCGTGCACACGACAAGCATAGAGCTCGAACCGCTGCCATTCCTCGGGCGTCGCTTCCCGTGAGAACATCTACATATGGAGCTAATTGTCAGCGTCGAGGACACATATGTAGCCTTCGCTGAGGACTATATACTCACGCAGGCGTCTTCGTCTTTGTTGTAGCGGAATGACGGTAGCACAGATAGCAAGGGATGCACCTCGTCCAGCGTATGCCACAGCCTGTCTAGCGCGTGCTGCGAGAACGTCCGACACACCAAGGCGGCGGCGTACAGTGCTTCTCTGAGCGCATCGCGTCCATCGCCTGCTATATGGTCGTGAAGGCCTAGCCAACCGAATATCTCCTCCAAGACATCGGGCGAGTTGAGAGCGAAATGGGTGGCGGATTGCATGATGACGTGGACGAGGACGAAGGTGTAGTACTAGACTTGTAGACGCCCACGTAGCTATGGTTCGTTGATCTTTCTGCTGCTTGCTCCCATCACGGTGCATCGCTCTGCGGTCCCTTTAAGATTACGCGTAAGTAGCCAAACATCATCATCATCATAGAACTAACAGCAGGAATACCGACGGAACAGTTCATGATGAAAGATGCTTACAACATACTTATTCGAGTCCCTGCAGCAGCGCAATCCACCACTAGCCTTACCGGCCCCGATGCTCGATGAAACCCTCGCCCACAAGCACCGCACACCCCACGAGCACCGCGACGAACGAGATCAGCGCACTGCATTCACCAGCGCAAACTGCGGCCCGCACACATGGATGCCCTTCTGGCGCAGGATCTGGCGCCACAGCAGCAGCCCCGCGAGCGACACGGAGAACGTCAGCGTGAACGCGCCAACATTCGACCTCAGCGCGAGCGCGTACAGCGCCCCATCGCGAGTGCGCATTTCCACCCCCGAAGCACTGGCACCTGAGTTAGAGGATGCCCAGAGCTGGAGGACTCGGACACGCGCGAGCAGGATCGCGATCGTTGCGCCAATGTTCAGTGTTCGTGCCGCAGAACTGTATCAGAAGTCTGAAGCGGAGGGTTAGTGGTGTGGTGCCAAGTAGCTCGAGCGATACACCGTACTTACGTTGCAGACGAGATAAGAGACGAGAGACAAGAGAGAAGGCCCATCCCGCCGACAGCACCGAGTACGCCGGTCCGGGAGAGACCCAAGCTGCCCACCACCGCGCGAACAGCTACAGCCCAACCCAACCTAACGTGGAGAGGAGTCCCTGCACCAGAATGGACATGAGGAAGGCGATCGGAAGGGGGGGGGGCGATCGGGAGTCGTTCTGCGATGTGCGTCACACATGTCGGGAATGTCTTCGTGATGGATGTGTGACAAAACGGTCGAGATCGATGTGAGCGATGTGAGCGGAGGCGACGGCGCGTTGAGGCTCGGTGAGAGGGTGAGAGGGGCAGGGACACTAACTATCGAAGGCAAGTCAGACACAGGAGCAGCGATAGTCGGAGTGCGCGAGCTGAGCGCTGAGCTCTTCTAGCACAAGCTCCTCATGGACAATTCCCGTGTGCGCTTCCGGAGGGGTCGAGAAGGGGTGCAGCTTGGATCGCCAGCGCGATGCGTCGTCCAGTCAAAGTGGAGGTCTCTGGGCAGCGTGGTGACCGCAGGCGGCACAGCCAGAGTCACGATGCAGAGGTTTCCAAAGTCGGGGGTGGACGAGAGGGCGTCGATGGCAAGGGAAAGAATGTCGCCTCTGCCTCTGCGTAAGGTGAGGCTCATGGAGACCTTGAGGAAGAGGTAGGAAGGGGAAAGGGTAACGGGGACAAGCAGCTGGAGGAAGACGAAGACGGCGGTCGCGCAGATGATGGCGAGGCGGGGGACAGTGACGATGCAAGTGGCGATCGTGGATAGCGTGAATGTGAGGATTGCAACGAGGCACCGGACTAGAGATGCATATGTATGTGGCAACCATGCACACAACTCTAGTCACCTTGCTCGCCACGACCGGGACAGTCCTGTGCGTTTTGACTACAGCCTTGGCACTTAAGCTTGTAGACCTGAAGAGTAGATGCGCAAGTCAGTATATGCTACAGAACGGCAATGCTGAGAAGACGTACCTGATCCCATCCCGTCATAAGCCATCCGACGCAAACCACGACGAGTATCTCAACTTGATAATCATACTGGGCGTAGAGGCACACAATGCTGAGGACGATGGGGCTGTCGCGGACTGCGTCATCACCATATCAGTGTGTGCTGTACCGCTGATGCGATCAGGATGAGCTCAAGCTGGTCAAGCGAATTCGCGAATTAATGACGCACGACATGACGTTCCGTAGACCTCGGCCGCGCGTTCCAGAGCAAGAATGCACTTTGTGAGGCACGACAGGAGACCGTCGCCGTTCGGGCGGGCACAAGCGGGACGGCCGACGTAAGGGCAGGCTCCCGGTCTCGAACTCGCGACCTCCTGCAGCCTCTACGCCGGGCAGCGTGGTTACACAGGGCTACACGAGCATTGTTGTGCTTCAATCCAAGGGGTTCTAGCGCGTCGACCGCCCCAGACGCGTGCGTTGAGACCAATGAACGTCGAGGAAACGAGTCAATCAGTGATGGTCGAACGGGGAAAGACGGCGAGGATGAATCCGATGATGCTCATTGCTCACCGCAAGTCCGACAGGAGGAGAGGCGCTGCCGGTCGGACGCGCTCGACGCTCGTCAACGGTCAGATCCATACAGTCAGCTTTTTCCGCCGCTTCCGGCGTGCACCGACACGCGTCCAACGGCGCCGGAGCGAGAGCGAGAGAGCACAGCTAACATCGAGCTTATCATATGCAGCAATGCAGAGCGAACGAGCGTAAGTATCGCGAGAGGGGTCGAGCTCGTCGGGGATGACGATGAGCAAGAGGGGCGGGACAGCGATCGGCGAGCTAAACCCGAAGCGGGAAGCGAGGACACGGGCGCTTCACGCCGATTTCTAATAGCCCCTCCTCCGAGTCTGCAGAGCTCATCCCTCCTCTCCCTCCGAGTCCCCTCCCCCTCTCTCTCTCCCCGCACTCACGACCTCTCACGCCGGCGACCGCCCCCAGGTGCCCTGACGAGCGTACATACATACTACCGTCCCCGTCCATACCATACTCCCTGTGCCACCACCTGTGTACCGACCGCCCGCCTCCGCCTCGGTTAACCGCACCGTTCTTGCGCACCCGCACGCGAATACGCAACAGCACATCGCCTACGCACCCGCCACACACAACCTAATCGCAATGGGAAACTCGCTCGAGGACTGGAAGCGCGTCCCGAACACCGCGTCGGCCGTGTTCGGGATCGAGCTCCCGTACCGTCCACCCAAGAGCGCGGTCGGCGCGTTCCTCTGGCGTTGGCGCTTCTGGCTCGAGACCACACTCGGCCTCTCCCTCCTCGAGCCATGGGAGAAGATCCTCACCTGTGCGTATCCCCTCCACCCTGTTCTTTTTCCGCGAAAGCAGTCGTGCTGATACGAGCGGTCACGCAGTGGCGATCGTCTACTTCCTCCTCACCCTGGTGTTCACCGGCCTGTTCAGGTTCATGCCGTCGCACGTACCTGAGATGTACCGCCGCACCCTCTATTACCTCTTCGGCAACGAGGAGAACCAGATCACAGCCATGTCCATGCGACGGCTGGTCGCGGGCTGGGTCGCGCGGAACGGCTCAAGCGCCGTCGTGGGCGAGCTATGACGTGCGCCAGCCCATCGTTTGCCTGCATGCAGGATACACATATTAGACTGGGAGGATACGAAGTGAAGTGGCATGGATTAATAGACGGTGGGGGTGTGGGTCTGGGACGTCACCGGTTGTAATGGGCTTTTCGTACCTTGTGAGTCGTCGCATCCTTCGTCCGTGCTGACAGGCCGTGGGCACGGGCTGGTGTGGATGGTGATGTGCTGAGCGTCATTCTCTATGATGTGCGCAGGTATATTGTGCTTACCATAGCTGTAATCCACGTCGCGCTCCGTCTGCGTGACTTTTCGCGAGTCTCTTTTCGCCCGAGGTGCAAGCGTCAAGACCGAACCTGTCTGCGACGACGGGTCCAGGACAGGGGAGGGGGTGCGTACGTTGTTGTGGTATGTTCCCGTCTTCGAGGTCGTGGGCGTGCGCTGTCCCCCAAGTATACCCCTGCTTCCCTCTCGCGTACTCGTCAATTCGAAGGATCGACTGGGAGTGCCCATGCCGCTATGGTGCAAGAGCTCGCTGAGCCCCGCTCCGCTTGGGCCATCTGTGCAGGCCGTCGCGCACACCGAGTTTGCGGTCGTCCAAACTGCAGTCGTTTGATAATAGGGCCGGGCAAGGCGGGCGGACAGAGTTCAGGTACGTGTAGCACAGTCGAGGTGGGGGAGTCCGAGAAGACACTTGACGCGCGCAAGGTACGTGCCTACATATATAGGTTTACTCACGACTCGCGAGGAAGGGGAGAACCCGATTCGCGATCTGGAGCTGCGCACGGGCTGCCGCCGCCACTATGTCTTCGTACACTTTCTTGGCAACACTACTCCGTCCTGACTATACCCTCGCTCGTCGGCCCGACATGTCCAATGCATTTTGTCTCACTCGGACGTCCTCCGTGCTGTGTCTGTCTTACGCCATGACGGTGACCACCGCTCCGGGGACCCCTTCTCAGCCTGGATCCGCCGTATGTTCGCCCACAGTATCATATCCGGACCCGCCCCCGACGTGTGGAATGAGTTCAAAGCATATGCGACAGTGTTCCGGCTTGTCGCCGGGGTCGTGCAGGAGTGACGACATGCCCATGCCCGTCACCCGTGCCCGTGCGAAGGCAACATCTCCACCGGCGAGGCGCTTCTTGAATCTTTTGGGGTCGTCGTTTCGTTTGTGCTTACCGCGAGCTATCTCCGCCTTCCGATGTGCGCGGTCAATCATAACCATCTCGACCTTCAGCTGCTTGCAACCAGCAGCGCAGGGAGGCCTTGCGTTGGAAGGTCGTTTGCTACGTGATACTGGATCCGGGCGGGTGGGCGCTCCGGTGGTGCGTAATATCTGTTGCTCGTTCCTCCCGTATTCCCGCGCCACCATCCTGCGCACGTAAGTACTGCAACTTATGTTCGTTGGTACTCTACTGGTACGGTGTGTTGTGTGCAACGGGCCCTGACAGCGCGTTGTGCCACCAGCGTGTGCCCGTATGATTATCTGGTACGTGCTGTGCCTGAGTGCTATGTACCTACAGGTACCTACCCGAGGTGTGGCCTATAGGAGCGACACTATAGTATACCCGTGATGTTGGCATCGCTGCGCACGTTCGATCGGAGTGATAAGCCTGTGGGGTAGGTCGGCTGCGCGAGGTGTACGTCCATCGACACCACATAGGCAGCAAGATTCAGATGGCTGTTTGACTCTGAGAGCGACTCAGCGGGATCGGCGCTGGGACGCCTTGCTAGAACGCGGAAGCGGACATGAAGTAACTTACGTTGGTTGGAGCGTTGGAGTAAGACTTAGCACAAGCGAAAATGGCGCGACGCGCGACGGCGAAGCGGCGTTGCCCTTGGCGGGCGAAGAAGAGCGTTGCCGCGCCCCCACAGCTATATATCTTCCCAGCCCCCTCTCACATTTCTGTTCCTGCCCTTCTTTCCCCTCCCCCATCCCCGACTCTCCCTCCCCGACGCTCCTCACGACAGCTCGTTCCTCGTCGTCTGCGCCGGTAGAGAGCTCGCGTTCGTCTCAGGTCTTGTCTTGCATTCGCTCCTTTGCTTCTGCACCCGGTCCCCGTTGCCTCGCACAGAACGGCCCGCGTCCACGCGCACGACTGACACGGCACGAAAACAACGCCTTACGCGTGTACCAGCCAAGCAACCGTCCTATACCCCCAATCCGCAACCCGCAACTCGCCACCATGCCATCAACCCAAGCCGTCGCCGACCCCGCGTACTACACCTCCGCGATGTCCTACGCCGAGTGGAAGCGTGAGCCGACCATCGCGCAGATCGTGTTTGGGCTCCACCTGCCCTACAGTCCGCCGCGCTCGGTCGTCGGCAAGTTCTTGTGGAGGAGACGCGTCTGGGTCGAGGTCACCTTCGCGCTGTCCATGTTGGAGCCTTGGGAGAAGTTCCTCGTCAGTGAGTACTCGTAGCCGTCTTCTCCACTCCTACATTCCATCTCCACGTTCACGCTGCGGGCGCCGTGTGCCGCGCGCCGTGCGCCGCGCGGACACGTCGACACCGCTCGCGTCCGTCGTCCGTCGTGTGAGGACGCGCGCCCTCTCCCCCACTCGTGATCGTGATCGCGTTCCATCTCAATACCATGCGCGCTGACACACTCGCGCGTGCGCACACAGTGGTCGTCATGTACCTCACGCTCGGCCTCCTCCTCACCGGCATGTACCTCTACCTCCCGCACCACCTCGCCTTCCTGAGCGCGCGCGCGGCCTACTACCTCTTCGGGCGCGACGCGTCTGCGGCGTCCCCGGACTTCCCGCTCGCGGACTCGCTCTCGGACCGCCTCAAGGCCGCCGCGTCGTGGGGCTTCAACACGAGCCTCGCGTCTATCGCGAATGTTGGCACGTACGGGGCGAGTCTGGCTGGGTGGGGCAACGCGGCGTCGGAGCTCTGAGCGTACGTGAGCGCGGGCGCTGGGTATTTATGTGTGCGTGCTCGGACACACGGAGGACGGCGTTGTGAGTGATTTTTGGCTATGGACTCTCGGGATTGGGACTGCAGTGTGTTATGGTGCGTGCGCGTCTTTTCTCTCTCTGCCTGTCGGTTTTCAGTGATAAGCTGACTGTTGACTGCGGACATCGTCATTCATCATTCATCACTCATCACTCGGTGCCGGGGCGCGCAGCTATACTCTCTTAGTGAAGTTTCCCGTTTGCTTGTAGATGCTATGAGATACCCCCCCGGCGCGAGCTTGCGCACGCGCACAGTGATGCGAGCGGGCGAGCGAGCGAGCGTCGTAGAGATGCAGACAGTACAGTGTCGGCTTTGGCTTTGCTATTATGCATGTCGTTGTGCTGCCTCAGTATCATACGTCTGTGCGTGCCGCATGCCAAGGTGTTCAGCGTTCAACTGCAAGCGCAAGAGCTCGCATACAACCCATTCCGGAAGACCACTGCGCGTTCTATGCCCCCCGGATACCAGTGGATCAAGGGCGCATGATAGAAGAGTGAGTGCAAAAGGCGCGCTGAGTTGATAGAGGGTGCGTCAACTTGTATGCTGTCTTCAATGATGCAAGAATGTCGTGCAGAAGCGGAGGCTCATGCACGCAAACCGTCATGCATGGTGGGCGGGTTGGTGTGTTTGCCGTAGTAGGGCCGCACGCGTTGTCTGCAGCACATGCCGCAGCTCAAATTGTCGTCTCTCTACTGGACGTAACCTGCTTTCTGATTTCCAGATTCCAACAGAGTTAATGCGGTAGTTTCCGGCGGATATCGTTCGTCTCTCCTCCATGCGTGCCAAGGAGTCAAGGCGAGGTGGAGACGCATGCTTCTACCCGCCGACGGTGACCTCCATTTCGCCGCCACGGCAGTAAGTACCCTTCGACTATTGTCCAGCCTCTTGACGACCGCCTGGGACACATCTGCACCTATTCGATGCTCCGCCCTCGATAGGGCAGGTCGAGCAGAGCTCCGCAGCCACCACCCCTTCTGCTTTGGCTTCACTCCTTCACTCGGCTCGTCGGACGTACTCGCAGTGGCATCTCCGACTATGAGGATTGTCCCCCCCCGTCCCTACGTTGACCGTCTCGCCACACCTATACCTATACCCGCCTGACCAGCGGAGGCTCACGAGCCTCGGGAATATCGATCAAGCGCGGGCTCTCGTACAACGACGCCAAGTCGACGAGGAACTTCGAGGCAACTCCGGGTACACGGGCGCATTGCGAGCACGCTAGCTAGTCTTGTCTTGCCTTCGTAACTGCGCGAAGCCCGCCACGGTCACCAGTCAGGCGTAAGGTCTGGCCGGCATACGACTGGGCTTTTCCCCCATCCTCTGGGGTTCCGAGTCGACCGGAGACTAGCAGAAGAAGGCCGAAGCTGCGATCGCCAACGGGTGTGTCTGGCAAGCCTCTCCCTGATCCGCACTGAGACTTATCATAGTTGATGACAATTCGCCGTTCACAGGTCCAACGAGCCCGACCTACATACCTTCGCAGGCCAGCCGCCAACATCAAGGCTCCAGACCGTGACGTCGCTCAGCTGTGGATGCAGCGCATGCAGCTGTTCCTAACGCAGGCAGGGCGACCCGGTCGCAGTCTCGCCCGCGATCACGAACGGCGCGCCTCCTGGAACCCGTCATGGCCCATGCGCACGGGCTGGCTGGACCAGTTCCTCGCCGAGTGCGTCAAGCTCGGGTGCACCGTCGACGCAGTGTCGCTGTCGCCGCGCACATCTACACGTCCGAGCCCAAGGGCGCGGCGTGCTGGAAGAGGTACGCCACGCGTCACGGTGGGCCGGGGCGGGGATGCTTTTTGCTCGGCGTTGCAAGCGATATTCAGGGCGGTAGACGTGGGTCGGACTGGAGTGCCCAGAATTTATCGGGGCACTCGAGGACGCCCTTCGCAGTCAGTTAAAGAAAGTCGTTAGCTGCAGGGCGGAGGACAGAGAGACGGCACGGACCATATTCGTGCATAAGGAGCCGGTGCACGCTTGTATGATAGAGCGACGCGCGCGTCCGTAGGGAGGAGCTCGACGGGCGCATGGAACAGTGGGTCAATCCCGAGTGTCGTCGAGGCAGCCACCAGCTTTGTTCAACTGGGACTGACAGTTCGCGCGGAAGACTTCATTCCGGTCATCGCTGAGAGTTGGCGAGGAGTCTAGACAGCTTCTGATGGAGTAGCACATTACACTGAATCTCCTTTTCTTGAGTGTATGAGCCACGATGGATGCCACTGAGAGCTCTGTACGTAGTCGCAAGCTAGCGGCCAGCGTGCGTGCACCCGACACGACGGCGCTTGCTACACTGCCACGAGGTTCTTTGGCCGCTGGTTTCCCGACTCAAGCAGTCTTCGCAACACATCCGCAGAGCGCACACAGAGATGGCAGAAGCCACCTCAAAACTGCGATATCTCACAGCTTGCTGCTCTTTTTGAGAACCTGATGTTCTTATCTCTCCAGACAGCGAACCACGGCGGCCCATATGCCTCCCCTGACACATGATTGAACTCCGGGTACTCCTCCTGCAGCATCATCATCATTCTCTGTGGTACCATTCCCACAACTCTGTGCACCGTGGTATTCAATAGAACACGGCCAACGAATCAGCCACCGGATCCTTCGGTGGTATTATCAGGTCACGAAGATCGCAACCGACATCTCGTGCAGGAGGCTTCCTACTCAGTGGGAACAAACCTTCTCCCTCGGTGAATTAGAACTGCGTTCCGGAGCTGACGTTGTGGGAAACTGTTATGGCCCTGACGGAAGGTGCGCCTCGAAGTTGTGCTCATGGTTCACAATTCATAGCTCAGCTACTTCCTGCCAGGGCGCGGTATTCTGTATAGACGTTTCTTATCTGGCAGTATATCATGCAACCCATGGACCGCTGAGTTCCCCTGAATCTTTTGGGTCCGTTCCACGCTTGCAAGCCGAGAGTCCAACGCTCCGCTTGCGCGCGTGGTCGTCTATGATGTCCTCCTCGGCGTTCCCAATTAACACCGCTCAGGTATACCGTCGGCACGTCCTTCTGCAATGACTCGAGGACTAATACATTCTTCCTGGCGTACGCCAGCTCGTAGGGGTATACATGCAAGGCATCTTTTACGGTTTGCATTCAACGTCACTCATCCGCAACGTAGCTCGCTCACGCCAATGTTCCAGGGATCGACTTGATAACCGTGGCCTACGGCTTGCGTGTCCTTCTGTGGACCCGTGACTGGCACTTCAAGGGCAGGACACGCATCAGCTGGATCATGGTCGGGACCACGATCGCCATGTTCACGATCGCCACGCTGGAGATGGCTCTCGGGCTCCTACACAATCTCCAGGCCTTCATCTACTACACCGGCCCCGGTGGTGCGATCGCCGAGTTCGACGACATCTCGAGCTGGGTCAACGTCGTGCATACCGCGAATTATATCGCACAGACGTTTATCGGCGATGGCATCATGGTCCGTATCACCACTCCCGGATCCTTGCACTGAGCTGACTTCTGCTGCCGGACTCGTAGGTGTATAGATGCTATGTCGTCTATGAGAGGAACTGGAAGGTCGTGCTCGTACCGGCCCTCCTCTGGCTTGCAGAAACGGGCTAGTCATTCGTACAACTCCCTGAATCTCCTTACTCTAGAGCTGAAAATTCCCTCGTTGCCAGCGTGTGGTTGGGTCGTCGTCTACATCGGGGCAACACTGCACATCTCAGCCACGCTGAACGAGTCGCGCCTCGTGCCCTACATTACCACCGTTCTCTCGCTCACTCTCGCGATGACAACCATGACGACAGGTACGCGCCCCCCGTTTGACCACTCCAACTTAGCCATAGGAAGAAGGCTCATCGTGTCTGGTGACTGACATGCATCTAGGCTTGATCGTGTATCGCATCATGCGTATCAGCAATGGCGTTGCGTCCCATGACATCACACGCGTCGGCGGGAACCTCAGACTGACCCGCGTCGTCCGCATTCTCGTCGAGTCCGGTCTTATTTACACCGCCTCGGTTGTCGTCTTCTTCGGCACATTCCTTGCCTCCAACAATGCCCAGTACCCCGTAGCTGACGTGGTACGTGGAATCCTTTAGAGCGCTGTCAGTTCGCACTCGCTGATGCACTGCATCCATAGGTCGTCCAACTCATCGTGAGCCATTCCTTTTTTCCCCATGCGCATCACGGCGTGCATCGCTGATGCATCTACATCCTCCACCAGCCGATCTCGTTCACGCTCATTCTCATCCGCGTGGACCAAGGTATCGCCATCGAAACTCCCACCTTCCAGCAGACGACCATCCGCTGGAACTCAGGGCCCGTTCAGCTACCCGTCCATACTGGCGTGGACGGGAAGGCGTCGGACAGGACCCGCGTCGCTGGTTCCGCCACCCCCATCTCCGGGAACGACGCGTACATGATGGATGACATGGGCCCCGGCAGCGACGGGTGGAAGCGCAGCCATCTCGAACTTGAACCCGTGGTCTAGTGCTTCGCAGCCTGCGGTGCACATAAACTGGTGCCATCGTGTTCGTGTCACTCTCGCTCGGTTTCCCCGTACGTGTGTGTGTGCGTTATTTATGGCTGATGTCTCTGACTTGTCCTTCGGAGAAGTTCGTTCAAGTTGTCGTTGCTGGTGTACTCACACTCTTTGGTACCGTCCATCTATATGGTGTAAATATCTCGCTTCTCTTACGCGTCGTAGATCATTTACAGGCACCGTCCGCCGTGCAAAGCAAAGTTTGAGCGGAAGAAGTACCTTCTTGCGGGAAAGACTCAGGCTGTGCCAGGCCGCTGGAAGGCACCCTCATACGTCATGCAACACGGGGGGACTGTCAGGGGAACAAGTGCGCCGTGCGGGGAGAT
Source organism: Lentinus tigrinus ALCF2SS1-7 (assembly GCF_003813185.1). Taxonomy (NCBI): domain Eukaryota; kingdom Fungi; phylum Basidiomycota; class Agaricomycetes; order Polyporales; family Polyporaceae; genus Lentinus; species Lentinus tigrinus. The sequence goes on along the minus strand of NW_027137913.1, from coordinate 1,816,207 downwards.
AGAAGTGCAACTTTGATACTTCCTGCCTGAGGCCTGTCTGGGCCAGTGAACGAACACTTCTCAGACTCGAAGGGAAGTGTTCGTTCAATCATCTGGGCCAGAGAAGGTTTACGACATCCCGCCGGTTCGCGCGGTGCGACTTGCAATATATCCGGTGCGTTACAAAAATTAGGACGTACCTGACCGTGCCCGTCCAAGCATCGTAGAGTGATGGGCAGCTTTAGCCGGGACATCAAAGTCTGCCTATATTACCACCTCACTTTAGCGCACATCCAACATCGGCATCGATGTCGAGTTGATTGAAGTGCGAAGCAACCACCTTCTTCCACATCTTCCGAAACTCCAAGTCGATAGGGGAGTGGCAGAAGACTGCCGAAGCTCGGTCGCCAACGGGGCTACCCACCCACCTTCTCTGGTGCGTCCTTGCAAGCCTCTCCCTGATCTGGGCCGAGAGTCGTTCATCGCGATCGCAGGTGCAACGAGCCCGACCTCCCTTCACAGGCAAACGCCCGGGCTCTAGACGCCCTGAACTGTCGATGCAGCACATGTAACCGTCCCGAACGCATGCAGAGCGACCCTCGTCTCGCCTGCGATCATGAATCGGGGCGCCTTCGGCCATTACCATGGGCGCGGACTGGCTGAGACCAGTAAGAGTCCTCGAGCGCACAGTGCGGCAAGCTCGGGCGCACCGTCGACGCCAACTACGTACGGGTCGCACACGGACACGGCGTACTGGAAGAGGTACTGATACGCTACGGAATTGGGGACGCGGTACCCGGAGAAGCCGATTCTGTTGACGGAGTTCAACTTCTGAGGGGAATGGGAGCGTGCGGCGGGAAGAGCAGACGTTCCTTGGAGGAGATGGTCCCGTTCTGCCACACGGCGGACATCGCCCCAGAAGTGGCGGCGAGAAATGTTCATGTAATCCTCGACTGAGTCCAGCTGTCGCGGAGTTAATAACAACAATCTGGTGTCCCGAGAATGTGATCTTACATTGGACGCTCACGCACGCCGTCATGGAACTTGAAGGTGGGTGGATCCCTAGTGTGTTTGCCGCAGCGTTGTCTGCAGCACACGCCCGCAGCTCAGATCGGCGCCTCTCTGCTGGGCCGAACTTGCTTTCTGCTTGGCAAGTTCCAGCAGACTTGACAGTGACTTGACCTCCGAACGCAGCCAGAGCGACCCTCGTCTCGCCCGCGATCACGGACGCCGCCCTTCCCGCATGGGCACGGATTGGCTGGACCATTTTCCTCGCCGAGTACGGTAGGCTCGGGGGGGCACCGTCGACACTCGTCGCTGTCGCCGCGCACATCTACGCGTCGCCCGAGGACACCACGTACTGGAAGAACTACATCACGGCCCTCGGGACGCGGTACCGGGGAATCAGAGTGTGCGGGAGGAGCAGGCATTCTTGGAGATGATCCCGTTCTCGGATGGGGATGGAGAGCGTGTCGCACTATATACGCGTGGTTCATGACCGGGTTTGGGGACCTTTTGCGTGAGGACCGGAGCCTCACGCCGGTGGGGCAGACTTACAGTATGTCTCGTCTTGAGTTTCGTGTTGGTCAGGGCGGATACGAGCAGTGGATGTAATAGGCAAATAAATAATGGTATCATCATCATCATCAGACAATTATAATCATACACTAGTGGTACAGTAGGTGTGCACCAAGGTGCGAGTGCCCTCCCTCGTACAACGTATGTCTGGGTCGTATCCTTCTGGCCCACGCTGACTCGGACTAGAGCGGAATGTAGCGCATATTGGGTCGTATCCTTCTGGCCCGCGCTTCGGATTGGTGGTTGACGAACGTCCCCCCGAGTTCGTATGGACGAAGACACCCTGTCTTGCTCCTGCTTCCTCGACGCCTTGTGGCCCACGCTGACTCGGTTCTGGCGCGATGCAGCGTATGACGGGGTCGTATCCTTCTGACCCACGCTGAGTGTTCTTCGACAGTCGGGAGACGAACGTCCGCCCCGGAGAGTGACCTCGAAATCCTGCATCTTCTCCTAGTCTCCGCTCCGGACAGGAGTCCGAAGGGAGCACTTGGCTCCGACCCATGACAGCCACGACTTGAGCTTGCAGAGCCACCCGCGAGCCGGGGCGGCGGACGCATAGGCGATAGCGACGATCGACGAGTTGACGAGAGTTGACGTGTCAGAGAGAACCAACGAGGACTCTAAGGAGGCCTTGGACCTTGCCGTTGAGCTGCGCTCGCTTGATCCAAAGGCGTACGAGTGGACATCCGTTGACGCGAGCTGGTGAGCGACATCGTCGACACGATCACGATCATCGGCAGCGAAGGTCGAGCAGGAAGGCGTATCAGAGCGGTGGACCGTGCTGAACTTGCTTTCAGCTCGGTCAGTAGGGGGTCGGCAGGTGCTGTCCTCGGACCATCGCTGCTCCAACATGGAGCGCGCGGCCCGCGCCAGACTGGCGGTTGCTTCCCCTGGTGCTGGTGCTCCGATTGGGCTCGACCTGTCGGTGTTCCCTGAAGGGCCAGGCGAACCGGAACCGATGGTGATCATGTCGAAGTCGGGCTCGGCGTCGTCCTGTGCTTGGATGGATGTCGTAGACTCGGACTCGGATGGGCTCAAAAGAGACGCGAGGCAAGCTGAACTGGCAGACGAGATGAACATGCTTGGCTCGTCCAGGTCGTCGTGCTGTGCAATAGAGATGCCCTGGAGGATCATCTCGAGGTCCTCGATGTCGTGAGAATCGTCGTATGTGAACGTCGCGTTGTCGCTGTCGCCCTGCGTGTTCTGCTGGGTCGCCATGGGAGGGTCGTCCTTGGTGGTACCACGAGAGTCACTGGCCTCCTCGTAGTACTCGACGATGCATGCATGAGACGAGTGCGTCGTGAAAGGCTCGTCGCAGATGTAGATAGCCCGGTCGGGAGAGGGCTGAAGAGGAGGAAGCGATGTCGTCTCCGTCTGGGGTGCATCGGGCAACCACTTGAGAGACAGCGAGGATGGGAGACTAGTGATAGAGAAGTCGGATGTCGACTCCGGGACTTGAGTCTCAAACTCGGGCCCGCACCATTCAAAGTACGGGTGGGGCTCCTCGCCGGACGAGTAAAGTTCACCGAACTCGTGAACACTGCTCGCCTGCAATGCGTGTCAGCTGCGGTCCGAAGGAACGTGAAACATTAATGTACGAACCGGCATGATGTCGTCGAGAGGCGTATCATTCTCCTGCGGATGAATGCTAAGCGCATCCCAGTCCCTGAAAATAAAGCGTCAAAACGCGAGTATGGGGAGATGAAAACAAAGACGTACAATCCATCGAACCAAGGGTGCTCCTTCAGCTGCTCCCACGTCGGCCGCTTGAGATCATCCTTCACCAGGACCTGCAAAAAATATTCGTCAAATGCCGTCGCGATGCAAATTATATGATAGCTCACCGTGTGGAGGAAGTCCTCCGCGTCCGAGCTCAAGACGCCCTCGTCCACGACCAACTCCCGGGTCAGGACAGCTTGAGCAGTCGCCTCTTCGCCGTGTGCATCTTCAAGGTCGAACGGGAGCTAGAACAGGGATATGAGGCAGTAGAAGCGAGCATGACAAGGAGTAGACGTACCTTGCCGAGGAGCATGAAGTACACAGTGATTCCGAAGGACCACACATCCACCCCGTAAGAGTACGCCTCTCCCCTCCACGCCTCAGGTGCGAGGTACTTGGCAGTCCCGACCACAGTACGAGCGCAGTCAGCCGCGAGACCATGAGCCGTCTCGTCTTCAGCCTCGCCGTGCGCCCACTGCTCTTGCTGCCGCCACGGCTGCTCGTCTGGCGTGCGTCCGAATTGGCGGCAGAGACCGTAGTCGCCGACGACCGCGCGGCCTTCATGGTCGAAGAAGATGTTCTCGGGCTTGATGTCGCGGTGGATGATGCGCTTCTTGTGCAGCTTCTCCAGCGCGAGCATCTGGGAGGTGATCAGACCATCGCCCTACGAGTATCGGAGACGAATACGTACGATACGTGCCGCCATGGGGCGGGCATCCATCTCAGGGATCCGGCCCTTCTCCACAATCTTGTCGAATAGGTCACCACCTGGGTAATACTCCTAAGGCGATGTCAGTAAATTGGTAACCGGTAGGAATGCGCGGAATCCGACTGACCATCAGGAGGTAAAAGTTACTCTTGTCCTCGAAGCTCGCCAGTAGCTTCAGGAGCTCGGGGCTGCCCGCCACCCGCCGCAAGATGTCCTGCTCCTCGAAGATCAAAGCGTACGACTTGATCTCCAGCGCTGCCTTCGAGATCACCTTGAGCGCATACACCTTCCTCGTCTTTGTGTCCTGGACGAGGAAGACTTGCCCGTAGCTCCCAGAGCTGAGCAGACGGACAACGCGGAGGCGGCTGGTGATGTGCTCGCGCTTGACGAGAGACTGGGAGTCGCAGGCTGCGTCGACATCCTTGAATGCGCCGGTGAGCTGGACCGGGTGGCTGACATCGTCGGAGTCGCTCGAGAGCGTGGCGATCTCGGGCTCGGCGACTGGGGCCTTTGTGAGACCCTGAACCTCCTTGGACCCGGGCACGAAGGACGGTGCTGAGAAGGTCGGAGAGCCCACAAGAGTTGTCATGCTCGAGGGGTTCAGGGTAGGCTTCAAGTCGTCTGGCTTCACATGAACGACGGTGTAGGGAACCTCCAACGGCCGTCGGTACGATACTCCTAGCCAGGGTAGAAGAGAGACGTACCAGCTTGCCCTTCTTGTTGACGTGCATCCGAACGTGCACATCCTCAGCCAAGGTGAGGACATCTTCGAATGTGGCCTGCACATCGCGTCTTGCGACCTTCTGTTTGGCGAAAGCGAAGAGCTTGGTGAACGCCATGGTGTCAAACCGTGAAGTCTAGGACGGGGGATAGTGGACGTTCGGGCGCAAGAGTACTGCAGATGTTAGCCTCAGTCAGAATTCAGAGACAGCTTCGAAGTGAGGCTCACAGATGCTTACCCAACTTCCGAAGCCATGACGCCATGGGTCATTTCAATCTTGCCCGAGCTAGCTCTCAGATCTTCGTCCGCGTATTGGAACATCGAGGGCCAGTTTCTTGTCCTTGTTTAAATTTCATACAAAGCTTCGGGTGTCTCCAGAAAGTCTGTAGTGCTGTCGATAGCGAACGAGGATCGGTCCGATGTTAGGTAACAGAGAGGCGGGCATACAGTTGACTCGGGTTTGGTCCTCGCAGGGATGCATGGATTTCCTCTCATGTTTCTAAGGAGCAGCGGTACTATGTGGTCAAAGTAGAGGGAGGGTCGGAAGGCAAGACACGCGGCAGGAGGCGCATACCCGGACCGCGACTTGGCGCCGGTGTTCTTTTATAGCACGTGATCGCGTAGCTACGAGCGAATGGACTCCTTGGTATTACTTCGAGGCGGACACGCTGCCGTATCTGGTCGGCATTTTTGGACGATAAATATGGCTTCGAACTCGGAGGAGCATTCTCCATACAGATCACTGGTATGCGCGAGGCTTGGATCGTAGCTGAACGTGCGCAGACAGAACGCTTTCCTACAAACATACACTGTCATTGTTTCGCTCAACTTTTCACATAATTGCGCTCTGCTGGTTGAGTTGATCTGTATCTTGGAGTGGCACTGCGACTGGCACGTTGTCAAGCTCGATCGCCCAACCCTGCAGCACATAGTAAGCTAGTTGTTACGGCGTGAATATGAGGTCGAACTAACCTGCGCGCCTTTGCTGTCTGCGGAACTCTCGTCTACCTCGACTTCCTGCGTGATATGCCGCGTGATATGAATCGCAACTGGATTAACAGCGCTACCTGTGTCCGTCCCACTGCCAGTGTGGCTGCGGCTCCGGAAAGCCGAACTCCGGGTGATTTGAACGCCGGAGAGCTCTGTACGCTTCGAGTCGACCTTAAGAGCACGGGAATTCAGGGATGTCATGAGGGTGTTGGAATATACTGTGTAGAGATACAAAGGGTTAGTTCTTCGGAGGATGACGATCCGGCAATCATCATGAAACTCGCCTTTGCTGAGGATCAAGGCACTATGGGGGGCTGTCAGCAGGGGGACCTAATAATTGTGTAAGTACGTACACCACAAGATGCAGGTTCGTTTCCGAAAGCCACAGGTAGAAGGCGAGCTGCAGAATAGCTGAGAATGCGCACGCAAAACCGGTCTCTACTGTCAGTCGTATAAGACGATTCACAATGAGCTGGCTTCGTCCGTTTGGTTGCGTTCTCCGTTTAGCAGAGTAAAGCTGAAAGCCGAATGAGCACTGAGTAGATATCGGTCCGATAGTCAGCATACCAAGTAGAGCATTGAGAGCATGATGATCTGTGCGGTGTCGAGGATTGAGTACATTCAACTTCGAACGTAATGGCGGGTATGCGTCGCACCAAGTCCGTGAAGGCACCTACCCCCAACCATATCTGAAAATTTCTTGTCAGCGCGGGTGAAAATACAGCGTGACTGATCTACTCACAATCACTCTTATGTTCATGCCGGTACCGTGCAGACTAGCTATGTTTCTCAGAGATGCGAACTACACACGTATCCCGGTATTAGCGAGACGCTTAAACCACACCCTCACGACGACTCACGGAGATAGAGATTGACCAGGCGGCAGCGGCTTGAACCACAGCCGTCTGAAATAGCGCAGTGGGTGATACAATCGCACAATTCTTGCGGATGGCTTATAGATCGACTCACGATGACGATAAGACAAGGGACTATCCTCGAACGACTGAGTTGCCATATTCTCCAGGAGTAGAAGGTCTGTACCCAAAAAGATACTGAAAGGCAAACATCAATGTGAGCATCGTCTTGGAGCACGAAGTGAGGCTACACACCGAGACTCGAGACGACGGGTAGGGCAACGAAAGTCCACCCAGGATATTCCAGGTTCACCGAGCGGCCCCACCCGGTAATGAGTACTTGCCAGCCTTCGTTAGCAGCTACAATACTCTGGAAAACGTCGAGAAGGAATATTGTATAGGCGGATATTTGTATGAAGCGGTGATCTTGAGAGAAGGAGACGTGGTACATGTCTGTTACGAGCGTCAACACTGTGTCCGTACCATGAAGCTCCACATCGACTCACAGAGTTGGACAACGGATATTCCAAGTAACATCCAAGAAAGTAAGGCACCTATCAACTGAATTTTGCTCGTCTTCTTCTGCAGGCTGGAAAGAGGACTCTTCGAAACTCACGATCGGACCTATCCTGAGAGCAGCGTGTTCAGTATAGGCGACTGCCACAAGACGTCCGACGACATACTCAAGAACTGCAGCCGGAGATACAGATGGCTGCGGTGGAAGCTCTGTCATAGTGGATTTAGAAAGTGCTGCAAGGGAAGACATCCATTGTGCCCTTTAAAGACAACCGATAGAGTGAGTTTCCGGTAACTCCAAGCAACCCCCGATGCGCTCAGGCTGCAATTACCGCCAGTACAGGAATGCATAGCTCGCAATCCACATATTACAGAGATCCGGAAGCATGCACACCATGCGCGTTGTTCGCAACTGGGCGCAGTGAGAACGCAGAAGGGTGCCACTGTCGGATGACAAGACTTAAATTAAAGTTCAGTTGTGGTTGAGAACACACGTGGAGCGAGCGAAGCGCTACGGCTAGTCGGATTCCCAGCGGTAGGTATTTGAGCGAACTCGGAGAACGAGGCTCGAGCTCCCTGCCCAGATGTTCAGCACAGCTACGTACTCGTCACCACTGGATCATACCACCGATCACCGTGACAGATGTCAGTGGCTGCACACCACGGAGATATCTCTTCTGCGATGGAGACGTGTCCTGGCTCAGGGATGAGAAACCGGATCCCGGACTGTTGGTCGTACATAGGCCGATACCACAAGCTTGTTCCGAGGGGGGCAAGTGCGCCGGCAGGTTAATTTTAAACGCCGCCCTACTCCGCCAGGGAATGCATATCAAGCCGCGCCGGCTGAGTGTCTCCGACTCAAATTTGCTTCGTTTGCGGTCAGGACGATGCGATCTAAGTTCTCAGTTCCATGTACCCATCTGAAGCTTCACATGCACATTCGGACGTCACTGTTTTGTATATACCGTGCCCTGGATAATCAACCGACCTCATCGATACGTAGGCCGCTCAACCGTTCTCATAAGGTCCATAGACGCCGCCAAAATATCTCGCGGCCGTCGACTACCGAATCATGTCACGGTATATATGCTTCCATCTTGTGCGAGCTTCCAGAACTGATATGACCACACACAGTTTCCAACCTAGGGTCTCCTTTCGCATATGGCAGCGCCCGACAAACTTCGCAGCTGAGCAGCCGATTGGAGCCTTGATTCTTGAGGGTTCATGCCCCCTGAGCGGTGATTTCACCGGTGCAATTTATATCATAGGTTGAATCGTTTCGTATCAAGTGCCCCTTGGCTACTACTTCCATTCCGGCGAGCTGCAGTGAAAAATGACACGTAGCACGCTCAAAACTTGCTCAACCTCCTCACACTGGCGAACTCCCCGGGCTGTGGTCGAACAGGAGAATATCACACTACCCGAACTCTACCGATGGCACGCGAACCATAACTCTGACTACCCTCTATTTCGATACTCAGACGGTGGCGAAGTGAAGGAACTCGACTATGCACACGTGTATCAGGCTATATGTCGTGCCTCCAGCTATGTGAGCGCACACACTGGTGGAAAAGGACGCATGCCAGTTGCAGTTCTGGCCAACGCAGGTGAGCTCATATGCATTGCGGATAGACCCGTGCTCACATGAGGTATATCAGATACGATCACATACTGCTGCATGTCAGTAGGCGTCATGCAAGCAGGGCATACGCCATTCCATATATCCCCCCGAAATGGCTCCGCTGCGGTCATAGACCTTTTGTCACGTACTCAGTGTCGCATTGTGCTAGTCTCCCAAGATGTCCGGGCGTCCACACTGGCACAGGATGTGCTTCGCCAGATCGACGATGTCAATCTCGTCCCTCTCCCTCAGTTCTGCGATCTCTTCCGGCCAAACGGAGAGGTAGATGAAGAGCCGCCCCAGATATCGCGTCGGGACGCTGGTCTCCGAGCCCCAGCTCTCATACTGCATTCTTCTGGTAAGACTCTTTGGCCTTCACGTATCTCTGGAATCCCGTCGTGACATCTGCCCTTCAGGTTCTACTAATCATCCGAAGCCGATCTACTGGAGTCAGAAGCGACTTGTGAAGTATGGAACAGTCCCGTGTAAGTTGCCAGGAAGGATGTCATCTTGAAGAGTCAAACTCACATTCGATCCGTTAGGGCATGGCGAAGTAGATCTGACAGGTAGTGTCATAGGAGCGCACGGGCTCCCCATGTTCCACGCTATGGGAGTTTGCATATGCTGTACGGCCGTATGTCCTATTCTTCCTCAGACTACTGGCTCTTACTAATACTTGCGCAGATATGTAACGGTTCAGTACTGAGTGTTTTCAGCCCTTCCACCCCACCCACGGTTCCGACATCTGACAACGTTTTCGAGGGAGCGCATTCCACAGACTCCCACTATCTGCTCACAGTTCCGACATTCGTCGAAGTATGTCTCTGATTTTGACCGCACACTGTGCAGCTGACACACCACTGCTGTAGACCTGGTCGCGCGACGCAGAGAAGGTGGCGCATATGAAGACGATGAAAGGATTGGTCAGTATACGCTCTCATGACTATTATATCGATGCCATTGACTATTCTCGTTCAATACAGATGTTCGGAGGTGCTCCGCTCAATCAAGAGATCGGCGACTCCTTGGCCTTGCAAGGCATCAATCTCATCACGTTATATGGCTGGTGTGTAATGCTTGACCGCCTGCACCCTCGATTACTAACAATGTTGGCATGTAGTACCGAAGTTGGCACAATCACAAATTTTGTTCCAGGCATGCGCAGATATTTACTTTTCCGCAAGATGTTTGCTAATGAAAGAGCTCTAGAGAGTCTCGGAATGGACTGGGCGTACTTCCGGTTCACTACCTGGATCGATGCCCTACAGGTTGACCAAGGAGATGGCAAGTATGAGATCGTTGTACTCGTGAGTCTCAGTTTCAGGAACATTATGCGCTTTACGGCTTATATTGTTCTACTGTAGTCGCCCGAGGACTGTCCTCTGAATGTGGTGAACACCAAGATTGGAGGCCAGGACGCGTATGAAACTAACGATCTCGTCGTCCGGCATCCCGACAAACCTTACTTATGGAAGCTTTACGGACGGAAGGACGATCAGATCATTTTATCGAACGGTGAGAAGGTGCGTGCATGAGCTTTTCTTGTTGATCCTTAGCTCAGATTGTTCCATCGGCAGACGAATCCCACTCCCATCGGTATGTCGTGCGTCTCAAGGGGCCACGAGATTTGGGGATATTCGGTGCTTACAGGCCATACAACGCAGAACATATCATCAACGAAGATCCGCATATCGCTAGTAGCATCTTGTTCGGGGAGGGGAAACTCCAGAACGGAGTGCTTATAGAGCCTTCCCCGGACTGTGATGTCGTCTCTGGAGACCCCGACTCTCTACGGAGTTACAGGAACAGGATATGGTGTGTATGTTCCACTCACAATCGCTCGTGTACTCATGGATACCATCGACAGGTCTACAATCGAGCGCGCGAACCAATTTGCCCCACAGCATTCCCGAATCTTTAAAGAGGTGTGTCTCTTCTTCATGACTCACGGCGTTTAGAACAATCGCTGATCATGACGCGACGCCAGATGATCCTCGTGGCATCACCGGAAAAGGCTATCGAGTACAATGCCAAAGGCCTCCCACGCCGTACTCCGAACCTTAGACGATACCACGACGAGATAGAGGCGTTGTATGCAGCGGTTGAGCGGAGCGCACAGAGCGATATCGTCGGACCGTCGACATGGGACACTGACGGCGTTCGTACTTTTGTCCAAGCGGTGGTCGATAAGGTCATGCAGAAGCATGTCCCTGAGTACGCGGACATGTTCCGCGGCGGATGTGACAGGTGAGTTATGGTCGAGCTCCGAGTTAGGCAATTCATGTGTGATTTGGCTGATGTCCTCCCGTTGTGCACGTAGTCTTCAAGCCACGTGGATCAGAAACACAATTCTACGCGCAATTCGCGGACAGTCGGTCGAAGCTGCTGCACGAATCCCGATGAACATCGTCTTCCAGGCTCCGACGATCATGGCGTTGACGAACGCCATCATGCATGCCCTCGACTCGGATCGCATTCATGTGTCCACTATTCTCAATCCGATAACATCAGATGAACTCGTAGAATTTGCAGAGCAACTCTCTGCCAATCTCCCAGACTGCCCATCACAGCTCAGTCCGCTAGCAAGTATCAAAGATGTGGTTCTGATCACGGGGACTACTGGAGGCTTCGGCTGCGATGTCCTTGAGCACCTGCTCCGCGAAGATGAGGTCGAACTGGTGTATGCCTTCAACAGGCCCGGGGTCGACGTGACGGAAAGGCAGCGTGGTCGTTTTGTCGAACGTGGTCTCGACGTAGGATTGCTGAGTTCGCCGAAGTTCCAGTTGGTGGAGGCGGAGCTCGATGTTCCCGGCTTTGGCATATCCACGACTCTGCTGGATGAGGTGCGGTTCTAACTTGTTTTGCGCTGAGTTCATCGACAAATCGCTCACGCTGATGAGTCAGATCCGCGATCGTGTTACTCACATCGTTCACAACGGTGCGCATGGCTGCTCTTGTAGGATATCCTAACATCTTCCTGACCCATCTCACAGCGTGGAAAGTCGATTTCAAACTTGGGCTGTCCTCTTTTGAAAGCGATCTCCAAGCCATCCGTAACCTCGTTGAGCTCTCTCTGAGCTCCCGCCATACCGCACCTCCGAAGATCGTCTTCATCAGCTCTGTTGGTGTCTTTAGCAGTGGGTAATCTCATCCAATCACGTTCGCGGCTAGATGTTGATGTCTCCTTGAAGGGTGTACCATGAGCCCTCCCATCCCCGAGGTCCCCGTCGAGCCGTCTTCAGCTGTCGAAAGTGGCTACTCGGCGTCGAAGTGGGTTGCTGAAAAGCTGCTCCAGAACGTCTCAGAGCATAAAGGAATTCCAACTACCATCGTGAGACTCGGTCAGGTTTGCGGCAATCGTCTTGGCCACTGGAACGAGAAAGAGTGGTTCCCGGCAATGATCAAATCCGCGCTCTTCACGCACTCTCTTCCGGACGTTGACGGGGTAGGCACATCCCTACCCGCTCTCTGATTAGACACTCATCACTATGACCAACAGACAGCGTCGTTCATACCCAGCTATCCCGCCGCCCGTGCACTCGTCGAGATGCGCAACTCGACGTCTCCTATCCTCCACCTGGTGCACCCCCGACCGGTGTCATGGCACGCCCTCATCACGCCCATCGCAGCAGAGTTGCGCATCCCGCTTGTGCCATACTCGACGTGGCTCTCCGCTCTCGAACGGAGCGCTGCTGATGGCTTCGCAGCGAATGCGGAGGTCGATGCCATGCGTCAGAACCCGGCTCTGCGCCTTCTGGAGTTCTTCCGGGGTCAGACGGTTTCTGCAGAGAAGGAAGCGATGGGGGATGTGCGGCTTTCGACTGAGAATGCGGAAAGGGCTTCGCCTGAGCTTGCACACCTCGCTCAGTTGGGAGAGGATATCAGCGTATCGTGGGTGAAGGCGTGGAGGAAGTCCAGCTTCCTTCCGGCGGTAGTGTAGACAAGGTCTCTAAGGAGACCATTGTATGTAAGATACTCGAAAGCTGTACGATAGGAATGTCAGACATGTAATCTGAAGGGCTCAAGAGAGGATATCCATTGCTTGTTCGTTCCCTCGAGACACAACTAGCATTAAAGTCAACCTGCGCGCAAATTTATCATTTCAAACAGTGTATCGTCACGGTGAATAAATAACGCTCGGGGAGCCATTATAGTAGTACAGTAGTGCGATGGTACAGTATATGTGCACCGGGGTGCGAATGTCCTCGTACAGCGTTTGTCTGGGTCGTATCCTTCTGGCCCGCGCTTCGGATTGGTGGTTGACGAACTTCCCCCCGAGTTCGTATGAGACGAAGACTCCTTGTCCTGCTCCTGCTTCCTCGACGCCTTGTGGCCCACGCTGACTCGGTTCTGGCGCGATGCAGCGTATAACTGGGTCGTATCCTTCTGACCCACGCTGAGTGTTCATCGACAGTCAGGAGACGAACGTCCGCCCCGGAGTGAGACCTCGAAATCCTGCATCTTCTCGTCCTAACCTCGGCACTGGACAGGAGTCCGAAGGGAGCACTTGGCTCCGAGACATGACAGCCACGACTTGAGCTTGCAGAACCACCCTCGAGGAGTTGGGGCGGCGGACGCATAGGTGATAGCGGCGATCGACGAGTTGACCAGAGTCGACGTTGACGTCTCGGACAGAACCGACGACTCGAAGGACAACTTGGACCTTGACGTTGAGCTGCACTCGCTGAACCCAAAGGTATGCGAGTGGACATCCGTCGACGCGAGCTGGTGAGCGACATCGTCGACACGATCACGATCATCGGCAGTGAAGGTCGAGCAGGAAGGGGTATCAGAGCGGTGGACCGTGCTGAACTTGCTTTCAGCTCGGTCCACGGTAGGGGGTCGGCAGGTGCTGTCCTCGGACCATCGCTGCTCCAACATGGAGCGCGCGGCCCGCGCCGGACTGGCGGTTGCTTCCCCTGGTGCTGGTGCTCCGATTGGGCTCGACCTGTCGGTGTTCGCTGAAGGGACAGGCGAACCGGAACCGATAGTGATCATGTCGAAGTCGGGCTCGGCGTCGTCGTGTGCTTGGATGGATGTCATCGACTCGGACTCGGATGGGCTCAAAAGAGACGCGAGGCAAGCTGAACTGGCAGACGAGATGAACATGCTTGGCTCGTCCAGGTCGTCGTGCTGTGCAATAGAGATGCCCTGGAGGATCATCTCGAGGTCCTCGATGTCGTGAGAGTCGTCGTATGTGAACGTCGCGTTGTCGCTGTCGCCCCGCGTGTTCTGCTGGGTCGCCATGGGAGGGTCGTCCTTGGTGGTACCACGAGAGTCACTGGCCTCCTCGTAGTACTCGACGATGCAGGCATGAGACGAGTG
>NW_027137913.1:1767677-1800155 GCF_003813185.1 Lentinus tigrinus ALCF2SS1-7 | reverse complement strand
GGCTTGGGAGTGAGGCTAACGGATGCTTACCCAACTTCCGAGGTCATGACGCCACGGGTCATTTCAATCTGGCCCAGGACTGTTCCTCCAGATTTCATCAAGGATCCAGAATAGCGGAAAGACACTCGCACTTATCACAGCAATACAACCATGTTTAAATTTTGGGAGGTAGACGTTAGTCGAGACGGATGAAGGAATGGGTGTAGCATGATTAGAATTGCATGATTGCGACCGGGACATGTTACTCACCTCAAGTCAAGAGTCTATGTCATTCTGAGTCACCAACGACTGCTAATTATCCGTTCAACTGTCCAATAACGTCCCAAATCTTGGCTCTCTCTGTTGTCGGGGCCATTAAGTTATCGGTTGCGATTACGAGGTCGGCTGGAGGACTAGTACTGCGAGATTGCGGGGCTCTATGCTGACAAGAAACATGTTATCGTTCTTAGATGTAGTCCTAAGCACAAGCCGACGGTAAGTCTGAGACGAGCGACGGGGAGGAAGACTTTGGAGGTGGGGACTGGGAGGAGGACGATCATCCGCGTGCGGCGACCGGATTGGCGCTAGAGTTATCTCCCCTAGCACGTGATCGCGACAACTTGAGGCATCGAAGGCCTTTCCACCGTGTGGTTGAGCGTTTCGAACAGTAGCCACTAGCTCCTTGGAACTGGACTCCATTGTTACACAGATTGTAAGTTCCGTAGATCCCACAGTCGTACATGGACATCGCTGACGTCGCGACGAGGGCCGGGGATAGCTATTTACGGATATGGTTGGAATTATATATCAAGTAACAACTAGACTCTCAGCAGTCCCAACCATACACGAAGTCGTCGTCGCGATCCTCCGTCACCACATTGGAAGTGGGCTTGCAGACTCCAGCACCGAAGTGGTCCGCCATGAGCAAGTCGACGGCATTCCTCGCGGAAATCATCTCGGTCTCCAACGTCGATATGAGCCTGCAACAGTGTAAGCAACTATACGACAGGAGGTAAAGCTGCGACTCACGGCTCGAAGGAATTGGCATAGTAAAGCCCGTCAGCAAGTACGACAGGTGGGAACTCCGAGATAGGCGGGAGAACCGGGTACGCATCCCACTCCTTCCTCAGGACCCAGCCCACCTTGCCCTCGAACATCATTTCAAGCCATTCGTCCGAGATTGGCTGTTTGGAGAAGATCTTCACGACCCACTCAGTCTGCCCCCGTTGGTTCTTCCAGGGACTCAAGTCGCGATTACGCACGGGCCGGAGGTAGCTAAGCGAGTTGAATTCGGGCTCGGGACCACCCTGTCGTGCGCCGTTGCGAGTCGTGAGCACCATCTCTGGAACCTTGTGTCCGGGCGGAAGATTGAAATAGGTGGCGTTCGCGGAAGGCGACGTAGTTGTCAGAAGAGTGACGTGGAGATGGATGTAGGGTTGTTCTAGTACAGGTGCAAGGGGTGGCTCGGAAGCGAACTCGATGCCTGTTTGGTGGAACGGCGCAGCGAGTATGACAGCACGATATGGCACTGCTTCCTCGGATGCATCTGTCCTGATGAGCCATGGACCGGAACCGGACTCGCGAGTGATTGACGTGACCTGAGAGCTGAGTTAGCGACCTTGATATCTTCGGAGCATAGGCAGCAAGCAGAACGCACCGTAGTGTTCAGATATAATGTGGCACCCGAACCTCTTATGAATCGCTCGAAGATCTGACAGTTCCCGCCTTTGACAGTCGAAGCGCCGTTTGCTGCTAGCGTCACCAAACCTTCGAGGGCATGCATGCGGTCGATGTCCTACGAGCATATTCAGTGACAGAGCAAATCTCAGAAAAAATTCACGTACCTGGCCGTAGTTCAGTCGAGTAAGGGCCTCGACAAACTCCAATGACCACAAGTCATCTACGCTGAAGGTTCGTAAATAGTCCAACGAAGTCTGCCCGGCAACATTGCTCCAACCGAGCTCAGAAGCGAGCAATGAGATATTCCTGAAACGGGGTGCATCTGCATGATAGAGCTTCAATATTGTGTCGATCATTCCGTCAACACTACATTGTGGTCAGGAACAGATTTCGGAGAGAGCCTGGTGAGTAGTAACGCACGCAGATTGGGTCCGTCTCGGCGCATTGAACCCGTATCTCCAGATGATCTTCAACTTCGACAACAGACCGCTGTAGAGATGGCTGCCTCCGACCTAAGACGAGGGTCGTGAGCAGTACAGAAAACAGCAGATAGCGAGGCGCATGCATACCGTCACAGCAAACTGTGTTCCATCCCATACTCCCATGACGTCCTCCGTGTTCTCAAATGGGAATTTCTCAAATCCGTACTCTTCCGTTGCACGCCAAATGAGCTTGTTCGGAGGAACGAAGACCGAACCACCGAGCTCTGTAGGCTCAAGAGCGGGGTCATCGTACGGCTGAACCGTGGTACTCCCTGCAAGCAAATGCATGTTGATAGGCCGCAAGCCAAGAATGGCGAGAACACGCACTGCCTCCAACGTATTCGTTCCTCTCATAGACATCTACCTCGACGTCAAGACCATTGCGGTCTGCTGCCTTCCCAATCCAAAGAGCCGCCGAGCTACCCGCCACGCCGGCCCCGACAATTGCAACACGATTCGGTGACACGCATTGCATTTCAGGAGGGAGTCCCAGAGGTTCTTGAGAAGTTGCCGACGAGAGAGGTCCATGTTGAAGGATGGCGATGGCAGCCGCGAGCAGCAGCCGATGGATGGGTTTCAACGTCATTAGGTGAGCGATGACGCAGCGGATTCTACCCTGCTGAGTCGTTTCAGTTGGCAGGTTCCCTAAAGTCATATGAAACGGAACTCAACCCACAGGGCACTCGCTCACAGATCCTAGGATGGGTGGGTTGTGGCTGAAGAAGACGAGTGACACTGGCAGGCTCCCGCCCAAGAATCGCCAAAACGCCGCGCATGCGGCTCGACACATCGTGTTCAACAGCGCTCATACAAATCTGAAGACGACCGCTCCGATCTACGCGGCAACGTTTTGTGAGATGATTTCTCAGCGGCAGTAGATAGCACCCACCTGAGAACTATGCGGTTTCTGAGCGGCCACCTGTTTTCATGCTGTGAGCCCGGGGGAAGCCACGTCCGGCGTGAAGGGTCCATTAATAAAAATTCGCGTGTTGTACATACTTCCCACTGTGTGACGATGATCGTAGCTATGCTGGACGTACAGATGCAAGACATGTACGACATTTCTGGTCAAACCACCACGACACGTCCTCAGCGCCTAAGCTCGGCCGGCATCGGATTGCCGGTCCGACCAGGGCGATGACCCTCGGTGAGTCGTGAACTGCTTCGACCTCTACGCTCGCGATGCGATGCTCTATGTATCTGTTAGCGACACACTGGTAACCACTATGTCAAGTTTGGGCGGCGGAACATTGGCATGGATATATGCAAACCTGACACGGGACGACCGCCGCATGCTGCCACTACCAGATAGTTTCATCCGGTAAAAGAATGCTTGGGAGACCTTCTACGTGGTATTGGTCGGTTCTCGTACCTGTTCTGAGAGGGATTGCGTTCATGATTAATTGATTCATCTGACCTCACATTCAGGGTCCGAACCACCAGGTTCTCCGGTGTCCGGGTGCTGTGTGCGTTTGCGGTGGCTTGGGAACGAGTCTTGGAGATAAGATCCCCGCTAGTTGCTGAGTGCTGGTTGGTGCGCCCCAGCAAGCCTCCCGAACCTCCCTCGTCTCGTCTCTCTCCTCGCTCAGCACAAAGAAATGGATGTCCCGACCAATCTCCTCGGTCCTCTTCAGGAAATATTTGCCTGCGGTATCATTGGATATGCCTTTGCGACGACGTGAGTAATCATGACTATATGCGCGCTGGTCGGCCTCTCATCACGAGATTCTAGTATCTATGGTATCACCGTCCTACAGACCTACATGTATTATCGACGCTACCCGCACGATCGTCGAAGCTTGAAAGCCTTTGTAAGAGAAAGCTTACGTTGCCTTAGGTCGGCACTCACTGACAGCGCTCCAGGTGGGCATTCTATGGTACGTGTCCCGTCGACCTAACTTCAGGATTTCCTAGACGGAACGACCTGGTGACGCAGGATACTCGACACCTTGACCACGGTTCTCATGTCCCACGCCCTCTACGCGTTCTTCGTCCTCAATCTCGGGCACCTAGAAGACGACGTGAATTTGCCATGGTGAGTCCTATTTGCTTCATCACGGCTGACTGGACTAATGTGCCCTACTACTTATGTGCAGGAGCTTCACAGTACGTAAATCGTCAGTCTGCATGTTGGTGATATATCTTGAATATGTCGCGCACTGAATAACTTGAAAATGGCATCACGGTGCGTGTCCCCATCATTAAACGTTTGCGGCCGACGTCTCCTCTTGATGCTGAACTATTGGACTAGGATCTAATAACTGCGATGGTCCAGTGGTCAGTCACGAATCCTCACCACCCCCATAGTTCACTCATCGACCAATGATCCAGCTACTTCGCGGAGCGACTGTGGCGATGTAAGAAACCTTCTTTCAGTGTCTCTTATAGTCGCTGACCTATGTTTTCAGTGAGCCAAGGAAACAAATTTCTCAGTGGCGCCATAGTGTGTCTCGCCGATGTCTCATGCTGATCATCGCTCACGGACTGCTCTAGGTTATTCTTGCATTGATAACGCTCGGTTCGTCATCCGAAGTCTTTAATCCGATCGATTGCTCATGTTTTCTCTAGCACTCGGTATTGGTGAGCATCGCAACTGATACGTGAACTCGCTAAATATTAAGGCTTAACGTTCAGAGGGCACGGTGAAAGTGTAAGCAAATAACGGCTGTATACCACTCGATGTACTCAACTGAACTCTGCCCTCAGCTTCAGCAATCACGATCTCCTCTCCGACACCTTCCAGCGGTCGCTGGTCCTCGGCGGTGCGGTTCAGGCCGCTGCCGTGTTAGGCGACGTCCTCATCACAGGCGGTCTTTGCTACTACTTTGTCGCCAACAAAACTGGAACGAGGAGGATCAATGCTCTCCTCGACAAGCTGATGGCATATGCCATCGAGCGAGGAATACTTACCGCGTGAGACCGTCGCGAGTAGACCTCATCACCGTCGACTGAAGCTTCCTTCCTCAGCACTGTCCAGACCCTATATCTCATCATGGTGCGTTGCTTACCTTGGCCGCTACCTACCGACACCGTGTAAAACGATACATCTCTGCAGAGCGTCGCATATCCGAAGAAATTCTACTTTGTTCCCTTCGCCATGCTCGTTGCCAAGAGTACGTACTTCGCCATGGCTCCGGCCGATTCGCCAGATCTCACACTCACTTTCCCTCACCTAGCATACGTCAACACCCTTCTCGCTAGGTGAGCTTGTGTCGGGATACCCATCTCATCTAGCAACTAACAATCCGAAGTCTCAACGTACGCCGCCCGCTCGACAACGGTACTTGGAGGGAGGAGGAACCGTCTCCTATCCAGTTCAGTTCTCAGACATGGAGCCCTGATGTGGCACAATCCTCTGCCAAGCCGGATACATCTGTGCGTGGAATCATTTCAACACGTGTTCTCTCGCGGACTCAAAATGCCATAGACTCCTTCGGACTCAGCTACCCAAGTCGCCCTCCAGACAATCTGGGTCGGAACCACTGCGGACCAGGTTTGACATTTTTCTTGGACTCTCGTATGTGCTAAGGGTTTCGCGGCGTCCACTACTCTGACGTTGGCGGTTGGCCTGCCAAGTTCGTTGAACCTGCCCATACGGGCGCGATGAACGACTTTCAGCATCAGCCGGGAGGAGTAGGCGTTCATGGAAGAGATGATCCTGTTTCTGGATGGGATGGAGAGCGTGTCGCATCATGTGTGGTTTACGACTGGGGCTGGGAACTTCGTGAATGAGGACGAGGGTACGAGCGATCAAGACAAATAAATACTAGTATCATCATCAGGCGATTATAATCATACACTAGTGGTACAGTAGGTTTGCACCGAGGTGCGAGTGCCCCCCCTCGTACAGCGTATGTCTGGGTCGTATCCTTCTGGCCCACGCTGACTCGGTCTGGGACGGAATGTAGCGCATATTGGGTCGTATCCTTCTGGCCCGCGCTTCGGGTTGGTGGTTGACGAACATCCCCCCGAGTTCGTATGAGACGAAGACTCTTTGTCCTGCTCCTGCTTCCTCGACGTCTTGTGGCCCACGCTGACTCGGTTCTGGCGCGATGCAGCGTATGACGGAGTCGTATCCTTCTGACCCACGCTGAGTGTTCATCGACAGTCGGGAGACGAACGTCCGCCCTGGAGTGAGACTTCGTAATCCTGCAATCTTCTTCTCCTAAACTCCGCCACGGACAGGAGTCCGAAGGGAGCACTTGGCTCCGAGACATGACAGCCACGACTTGAGCTTCGCGGACCACCCTCGACGAGCTGGGGAGGCGGACGCATAGGCGATAGTGACGACGGACGAGTTGACGAGGGTCGACGTGTCAGAGAGAACCGACGAGGACTCAAAGGAGGCCTTGGACCTTGACGTTGAGCTGCGCTTGCTAGAGCCCAAGGTGTACGAGTGAACATCCGTTGACGCGAGCTGGTAAGCGACATCGTCGACACGATCACGATTATCGGAGGTGAAAGTCGAGCAGGAAGGGGTATCAGAGCGGTGGACCGTGCTGAACTTGCTTTCAGCTCGGTCCACGGTAGGGGGTGGGCAGGTGCTGTCCTCGGACCATCGCTGCTCCAACATGGAGCGCGCGGCCCGCGCCAGACTGGCGGTTGCTTCCCCTGGTGCTCCGATTGGGCTCGACCTGTCGGTGTTCGCTGAAGAGACAGGCGAACTGGAGCCGATGGTGACCATGTCGAAGTCGGGCTCGGTGTCGTCATGTGCTTGGATGGATGTCGTCGACTCGGAGTCGGACTCGGATGGGCTCAGGATGGACGCGAGGCACGCTGAGCTGGCAGATGAGATGAACATGCTTGGCTCGTCCAGGTCGTCGTGCTGTGCAATAGAGATGCCCTGGAGGATCATCTCGAAGTCCTCAATGTCGTGAGAGTCGTCGTATGTGAACGTCGCGTTGTCGCTGTCGCCCCGCGTGTTCTGCTGGGTCGCCATGGGAGGGTCGGCCTTGATGGTACCACGAGAGTCACTGGCCTCCTCGTAGTACTCGACGATGCAGGCATGAGACGAGTGCGTCGTGAAAGGCTCGTCGCAGATGTAGATAGCCCGGTCGGGAGAGGGCTGAAGAGGAGGAAGGGATGTCGTCTCCGTCTGGGGTGCATCGGGCAACCACTTGAGAGACGGCGAGGATGGGAGACTAGTGATAGAGAAGTCGGATGTCGACTCCGGGACTTGAGTCTCAAACTCGGGCCCGTACCATTCAAAGTACGGGTGGGGCTCCTCGCCCGACGAGTAAAGTTCACCGAACTCGTGAACGCTGCTCGCCTGCAATGCGTGTCAGCTGCGGTCCGAAGGAATGTGAAACATTAATGTACGAACCGGCATGAGGTCGTCAAGAGGCGTATCATTGTCCTGCGGCTGAGTGCAGAGCGCATCCCAGTCCCTGAAAACGAAGGGTCAAAACGCAAGCATGGGGAGATGAAAGCAAAGACGTACAATCCGTCGAACCACGGGTGCTCCTTGAGCTGCTCCCAGGTCGGCCGCTTGAGATCATCCTTGACAAGAACCTACAGAAAATACTCGTCAGATCCGGCCGCAACGCGTGGCATGCATGATGGCTCACCGTGTGGAGGAAGTCCTCCGCGTCCGAGCTCAAGACGTCGTGGTCCACGACCAACTCCCGGGTCAGGACAGCTTGAGCAGTCGCCTCTTCGCCGTGTGCATCTTCAAGGTCGAACGGGAGCTAGAACAGGGATATGAGGCAGCAGAAGCGAGCATGACAAGGAGTAGACGTACCTTGCCGAGGAGCATGAAGTAGACAGTGATTCCGAAGGACCACACATCCACCCCGTAAGAGTACGCCTCTCCCCTCCACGCCTCAGGCGCGAGGTACTTGGCAGTCCCGACGACAGTTCGAGCGCTGTCAGCCGCGAGACCATGAGCCGTCTCGTCTTCGGCCTCGCCGTGCGCCCATTGCTCTTGCTGTCGCCACGGCTGCTCGTCTGGCTTGCGTCCGAATTGGCGGCAGAGACCGTAGTCGCCGACGACCGCTCGGCCTTCATTGTCGAAGAAGATGTTCTCGGGCTTGATGTCGCGGTGGATGATGCGCTTCTTGTGCAGCTTCTCCAGCGCGAGGATCTGGGAGGTGATCAGACCATCGCCCTACGAGTATCGGAGACGAATACGTACGATACGTGCCGCCATGGGGCGGGCATCCTTCTCAGGGATCCGGCCCTTCTCCACAATCTTGTCGAATAGGTCACCACCTGGGTAATACTCCTAAGGCGATGTCAGTAAATTGGTAACCGGTAGGAATGCGTGGAATCCGACTGACCATCAGGAGGTAAAAGTTACTCTTGTCCTCGAAGCTACCCAGTAGCTTCAGGAGCTCGGGGCTGCCCGCCACCCGCCGCAGGATGTCCTGCTCCTCGAAGATCAAAGCGTATGACTTGATCTCCAGCGCAGCTTTCGAAATCACCTTGAGCGCATACACCTTCCTCGTCTTTGTGTCCTGGACGAGGAAGACTTGTCCGTAGCTCCCAGAGCTGAGCAGACGGACGACGCGGAGGCGGCTGGTGATGTGCTCGCGCTTGGCGAGAGACTGGGAGTTGCAGGCGGCGTCGACGTCCTTGAATGCGCCGGTGAGCTGGACCGGGTGGCTGACATCGTCGGAGTCGCTCGAGAGCGTGGCGATCTCGGGCTCGGCGACTTGGGCCTTTGTGAGACCCTGAACTTCCTTGGACCCGGGCACGAAGGACGGTGCTGAGAAGGTCGGAGAGCCCACAAGGGTTGTCAGGCTCGAGAGGTTCAGGGTAGGCTTCAAGTTGTCGGGCTTAACTTGCACGACGGTGTAGGGAACCTCCGGTCACAGTCGGTACGATATTCCTAGCCAAAGTAGAAGGAAGACATACCAGCTTGCCCTTCTTGTTGACGTGCATCCGAACGTGCACATCCTCAGCCAAGGTGAGGACATCCTCGAGCTTGAATGTGGCCTGCACATCGCGTCTTGCGACCTTCTGTTTGGCGAAAGCGAAGAGCTTGGTGAATGCCATGGTGTCAAACCGTGAAGTCTAGGACGGGGGATAGTGGACGTTCGGGTGCAAGAGTACTGGAGCTGTTAGCCTCAGTCTGAATCCAGAGATGGCTTGGGAGTGAGGCTAACGGATGCTTACCCAACTTCCGAGGTCATGACGCCACGGGTCATTTCAATCTGGCCCAGGACTGTTCCTCCAGATTTCATCAAGGATGCAGCATGGCACAAAAGCCCCATAGAAGATATTAACAATACAACTTTGGGGGACGGCTGTTCGTCGAGATACATGATGGAAGGAGTGTGGCACATTGAGAAACTGCAGGATTACGACCAGGACACGTGACTCACCTCATGACAAGAGTACCTGCCGCTATAAGCCACCACCGACTCTTCATAAGCCCTTCAACCATCCAAGAATGTCTTGGTTTTGTCTCCTGTCCGGGCCTTCAAGTTCTCGGTAGCGACTACGACGAGGGCCGCTGGAGGACTCCGAGATTGCGAGGCTTGATGCTGCCAAGAAGCATTTCATAACTCTCAAGAATTGTCTCATATGCAGTGCATAGCACAAGGTGCCGATGGCGAGTTTGAGACCAGCGATGGGGAGGAAGACTGTGAAAGCGGAGGTGGTGAATCAGGCGAAGACGCGTTGTACGACTCGGGAGTCGGACATACGGCGACGCGCCAGATTGGCGCTGGAGTTATCTTCTCACCACGTGATCGCGTCGACTCGTCTTGGAAATTGGAACGAAGCCGAAGGCCTTGTTCACCGTATGGTTATGCGTTCCGAATACTCGCCGCCAGATACTTACCCCTTAATTCACATGTTTCATGGATCCTACACGTTGAATATGGCACGGTCGGTTCACACTGGAGTATGGGGCACAGCTGCGGTACAGCGCGGACCATATCGAACAAAATCAAGGGAGAAATAGTCGCATGCTCAAGAGCATGACTTCAGATGACCGAATTCTTGTAGTGCAAATGAAAGTTCTGCATTGAGTAAGCGTGCTCAAGCAGTTGTTAGAGCAAACCGTCGAGCGTCGTCAGAGTGAAGCAAGTAGATAGATTTCCGCTTGTCCTGTACGGTAGCGTCGTGGTACAGAGGCAAACGGATGGGGCATAAGGCGCCCATCCGCACACGAAAATCGTCGGGCGCGCTACGCTGCGAGCAAGCGCTCGCTCGCTCGCTCACAAAATCCAACAGCAGTCGCCTGAGGACGAACGACAAGCTTGACACCGCTAACCTGGTTGACCTTAGGCGGTCAAGGCCTCCGGGGACTGCATTCAATCTTCCTGGGAGCACCTCAATCCTATTAGGCTGCCACCTCACTTCATTAAGCACTCGGTCGTCGAAGATTGAATCACCCCAGTACTCACCATAATGACGCCAATCCTCAGCCAGTCCTCCAGCGTCGCGAACAGCTCCACTCCGAGCTTCTTGTTTCCGGGCCATGAAAATTCGGAGAATGGATACACGACTTTCTTTGCGCCGCGCTCAGCTTCTCCGCCAGAATCTGAGATCGGAAGTTCAAGATGACGAGGGAGCCGCCATGCGTGACGACGTCGTATGCCAAGTTTGTCTGCGAGCGCGTCGTACGCATAACTGATCGGCTGTCCGAGCTTCCGGATCTCCGCCGCGATGGCCTCGGGCGAGGAGAACAGTTGAACTGTGAGGAGAAGTCCGCCATGTCCGCCATACCTGGCGGACAGCCAAGCGGACACGGAAAGATCCGACGAAGCGCCTGTATGGCCATAAGCACGCTCCCCTGTCAATGACATTGTATTCAAGAACAGCTGTAACAATAAGCCCGATGGTATGGTTCAAGTTCACAAACAGATATACCAGGTAATGCGTCCTCTCTTTGTCGCACCGCTACGCAGTGATGTCACATTGCTGCAGCGCAAACCATCGCAACTATTGCGGTGCCGCAGTGCCACGGCTATGCGCTACCGATGCGACATATATGCGTCGCACTACTTTGGTTGCGCTTACGCAGCTACGTCGCACTGCACAAGTCGCTATTGCGGTTCCGCGGTGCGACAGCTATGCGCTACCGATGCGACACGTATGTAGCGCAGCGTAAGTAGCACCTCTGTAGTGGCTATCGCGGTGCTTCATGGGGACTCCCGCGCGCTACAGATGCGATACGCACATGTGTATCAGCATTGCGGTTGCGGTCACGCAGCTGTGTCTCAGCTCTTAAGTGGTTGTCGCGGTGCTTCAGCACGACAGCCACGCGCGACAGCTGCGACACCCATATGTGTCGCAGTATTGCGGCTGCGCCGTCGCAACGCCGTATACCATCCGCAATGCCACTACTGTTCGTAGTGCGACAGTGCCGCCCTGCCCATATTTTCTTCACGCGCCCACATTGTACGTATTCCACCAATGCCACACCCCTTCCGGCGCTTCCTGGACTGTCGACTCGCGCTTACTGCCCCACAGTCAGACCCCACCCAGTCTCCTTCTTTCAAACACGCAGTATGCTTCTCTTCAGCGAACTCTCATCTCAGCTTCAAGGTCTCGACTCCCAGCTGTACGCTCGACTTCAGTATGCCCACTTGACCACCTTCTTCAGTGCAGTTCAACGCCTGTCACCGTTAATCAAGCTCAATGCCCCCCGACGAACTGTTGGTCTCCCTCTTCTGCCACTCTCAGTACGCTGGACGCTCGGGCATGTCCTTTCACTCGGACTCAAAGATGTGGACGACCTTTGGAACGTCATCGGGCACCAGGCCCTCAACCTTCCTCCTCCAGACGTCATTGCCGACCCAAAGCAACTCGATCAAGCTTTGGCACATGCAGCGAGTCAGCAGCCCGTTGGTCTGTCCACTCAAACGCCAATGTTCTTACTCCTCAATTTCTGAACTTCACCGTGCCATAGGTGCCGAAGTGTTGATATCCCCGCACCGCACCTGCATCAACGTTGACTGCCCTGACCATGGCAAGCCGCTTCAGAATCCCCATAAGCCCTTCCTATGCCATCTCTTCACCGTCGACCGCGGAGTTCTACCCATCCGCGTGTTGACATTATACTGCAAAGGTGCGTGTATCGGCGCTCTCCCTCTTTTGACGGACATTTAGCTCGTCCCGCTGACTACAACGTCCTCCATTTGCCCCCGTCAGCGTGCCGTACAACCTATCGCCCAAATTACTCTGTCTCCGACGCAGACTCCCCGCTCTCCGTTCGTCGGTATCACAAGGGTTTACCCGACGTCATTGACGCATCCGAGCATTACTATTTCGATACTCGGTTCATGTCACTCGTTCGGGCCCAAATGGCCTTCGCCCAGTGCGTTGCTGTACACAGTGCAGAGACTGTACGTGTCCAACTAACATCCTCTTCTTGGCAGTGCATCTGGAGAAACTGTCGCCCGCATTTACAACCTCGGCCTTTCCGGTGACGTTAATCATCCGCACAGCATGGATGGCGACCACGTCTGGCAAGCATTCTACCTCCATGCCCTCCTCCTGGATGCCGCCCGGCGCACTGAGATCCTATGCCTGCCACATCGTGGTAAGCAGGCAGAGAGATTCCGCACCGCTCTCGCCCTCCGCAACCTCAGAATGGCTGGGACCGGCCAGCCTCAGTGGGCGCATGCGTGCAATGAGTGCGAAAAGGTCAGCGGTTCTGCCGACCCCTCACAGCCTCAAAGTATGTCAAAGTTTCACACCTCTACCACTGGCACCCCTTGTTGACGTAGTGCTTACTTTGTCGGCTTATCATCTAGCTCGTCTTAGCGCATGCGTCATGGACGGTGTCACGCTGGGTCATCCTCGATGCATCGTTACACACTGCGTGGGCCGCCTGAGCTCTCCTCGAGACCGCTTTTGCGAGGATCATTCCCACCTTTCCAAGGTATGTGCCATCGATGGGTGTCAAGAGCCGTGCAGCGACGGTATGCGCACGTGCGGCATCGACACGCACCGGGCTTTCGAGAAACGTCAGAGGGAGCGTGGACAGGCCTTCTATCGTCTGAAGAGGCGGATGGAAACCAAAGACGCCTTGGCCGCCCTCGGCCGTGGGTTGTCTACAGGCGCATCCGATGACGACCCCGTTCTTGATGACCCCGATATCGCCACACTTCTTGATGCGGCGGGGACGGGTCAGGAGCACCAGGACCACCCGAAGCCCCCTTACGATAATGTCACAGCGCTTTCGATCCAGCGTATCAACGTATCCACCCTTGCCAGTACCATCCAACCATCGTCTCCTGGTTCTTCCCCTCCTGCCGATGCCACAGCCGTCTCTCCTCCGTCTTCAGCGTCACAACTCTCCCCGCCCGGCGTGGCCTCTCTGCCACCTGCGCCCGACACATCTACACCTCCGAGCCTCTCCACTACGTCCTCTGGCGCACTCATCACGCCTTCCGGCACGCTCCCCGGTACACTGGAACCCGGTCCGCCCACTCGTCCTCCCGCCACCTCCAACGCGCCTTCCGGCACGCTCCCCGGTACAATGGCCCCCGCCCCGCCGCCTCGTCCTCCCAGCGCCTCCTCTCCTGACTTGGACCCCGACCCCCAGTTAATCAATCAGCGTACTCTTGCCCCCAAGGCACCGGCTCCTGAACAACCCCTAACCTGGCACGGCATACGCGCTTGGACGCATAATGAACAGCTCATTGTCAAGTGCTGTGGGGTGCTCCTATCCAGAGCCACGTTCTATACGGCAGAATCCCCATCCAACTGCTTGGTGCGTTGTACATCCCTTCTTGCAGCGTCAACGGATGCACAGGGCTGCCGCGATCTGCTCAACATGTCTAACCCTTCGTCCATGCATCCCTTAGCGATTTCTCCTCGCCACATTCCCCTCCCATTACCCCCGCTCTCGTCCGTCATTCTGCTTCTTTGACAACAACTGCATACTTCTCAAGCACATTCTCGCGACGAATGAGTCACGCCTGCAAGGCATGGGCCTCCCTGTCGATGTATTCCACGCGGTCACCAAACATAAGGACACCGATGAGTTTTGCCGCATGAATTGCAACCCTGCCAC
Source organism: Lentinus tigrinus ALCF2SS1-7 (assembly GCF_003813185.1). Taxonomy (NCBI): domain Eukaryota; kingdom Fungi; phylum Basidiomycota; class Agaricomycetes; order Polyporales; family Polyporaceae; genus Lentinus; species Lentinus tigrinus. The sequence goes on along the minus strand of NW_027137913.1, from coordinate 1,786,040 downwards.
CTTCCCCGAGCTCTACGACCAGGTGCATCGCAAGTGGATTTTCAATTCTTCGGCCGCCGAGCAGACCAACGCTTGGTTTGGTCAATTTCAGCCACTGGTGCGGGAGATGAGGGAGGAGAACCATAACTTTTTCTTAGATGAGATGATATTGATCCATAACGAGTGGCAGGTAGCTGTTCTGTTCAAACGGGGGGCACAACCTCGCCTCGTCCCCATCGAGGAGTTGCGTCTCCCTAGGGTGTAGTGCGTATGTACTCGCGCTTTCAATTCAGCCGTAGTTTGCCATCTCTAAGTCCTCCGCCAAACCTGCCAAAGTAATGGCCTCTCAGTGCACTCGGAGCCTGAGCCTCATTCCGTCAGAACTCAATGGTGCACGATTGACGCGATCGAGGCTGCAGGCGCTGTAGTGGCATTCCGCTTCGGTTCACCCATTGCCATCTTTCGTCTCAGCTCTTCCGCCGTAGTTCGTCGCGATGCCTGCATTCTCAACCGGCCGCGCTCTTGGGTGGTTTCGACAGTAGGTGTCCATACTAGCTTGCTCGTGCTTCTTCTCTGTTCGCCGGCGTACCGCTAGGATTTAGGGTTCCAGCATGTTCGTATTCAGCACCTCTCAACAACAAACTCATTGAACGGTCGCCCAAAACTACTCTCAAACGGCCGCAACCTCGTACGCCTGATCGCAGCATTACTAGATATGTGGCTATATGTGGCTACGAACTACGACGCACGCTTCAACAATTCCTCCCAAAGAATGTACCTGCCACTAGCATCCTTCCATCTCTCGTTACCGTTCATGTCATGCTCGAATCCTTGTGCCTCAAATTTCTTTTTAGTCTGGAAGTCGCAGTCAACCCACCGGAACAACCCCCCTGCGGTGAACTGCGTGAACGACCTTCGCTTCTCGCCTAGGTATTTTGTGAGTCACAGCTGGTCGTCGGCGTGTGTCCCATCGCTCACCTTGTGCGATTGTCGTGTTTGAGTGGCGAAGGATCGCCGATGGGATGTACATGACAGTACCTGGAGGGAACTCGATCACCAACTTCAGGTCCCATAGGACGAGATGTCCACCCTTCTTGGGATCGAAGTTCCCCAGAGCCAGGATACCACACCATCCTGCTGCGAAATTCTTGTGGTCGGTGTGGATGTGAGCGATTGAGCGCGGTCCAAGGTTGAACGTGGCTGCGGCAAACACACAAGGTTCCCAGTTCCACCTCAGATGAGGATGCGCACGCCGAAGACGAAGCATGTAGTCTTCGTAATAGAGGTACAGGTCGGGCTGCCAAGTCTTGAAGCCGCCTGTAGAAAACGTTAGCTAAGGTCCCACGGCATAGGTGCATCCCCGCCTTACGGTCCATGAACAACGCCACACGCCGTACCGCTTCGTGCGTCCGCATAACCTCAAGCCATTCTTTGTTCGCGCCGAGTGCTAAGTTCGCTGGGGCCTGCGTGAAGAGTTAGTACACGTCACACCCACAGCAATGACACACACCGGTTGTCCGCCTCCAATGGATACCCCCACATGATGCCCATTCGTTCCGCGTCGATTTTTGCCCCGCCCAGTGACACGAGCATGCTCTTCAGCGTCTTCGAACAGTCCCTCCATCGTCTGGATGTCCGCGCTCCATGTCGAATTGTCGCACGGCTCACCGGCGAACGTTGCTATATTGCGCCCTCGGGAATCGACGAAGCATACAGGCAACCTAACTCCTTGAGTCAGTTCATGCGCCAGCCAGCGTAAGGCGAGCGTACTCACCGTCTATCCGTCTCCACCACCGTGAAACCTCGCCGCAAGTACCATTCCAGGGCCTGAGGCTCCTTGTCCTCGTCGGCGTGCGAAAGACGAGTTCCCACCCAGCCCGTCCTCGCAACAGGCAAGGGACGAGGGCCTTTGTGGTCGATATCGCATGCAATGTGTACATCGACGTCCACATGGCTCGCGTCGTGGATTACGCGAAACACGCAAGGCTTGTCGTGGCGTATCAGGCCCCCGTGCACTTCCCTCTCCCTCGCCTCACGAGCTTGGGCAGCCTTCTGCCGTCTGGTCCTGCTGCGTTCCTTGTCCCGGGCAATCGAACTGTTTCCCGCTCGGTTGCCGTTGTATTGAGCTCGTCTGACCGCTTCCACAGGTCCACGTGGAATTTCGACGTATGGAATCAGGTTCTGGGTATTAGGTGGCGCGCGCGGGACTCCAGTACCGGAGGGGTTGGCGCGATGGCGCGTCGCGGCACCCGCGCTCGCCATGCCAACTCCCTGAGAGACAGTGTTCGCATCGGTGGGCGGCGTTTCCAGCTCGTCTTCACTCAGCACTTCGCCAGCATTCCCTCTCTGGATGGCGCGAGCTCGCGCGGCCATGGCAAGTTCCTCGAGGTCGGTTCCTACATGAACCGGGGCCCGCACCCGCTGTGTCCGCCTGCTACGCAATGCTTCCCCTGGGTTCCCCAATGGTGAGTATACGGTGTCGTCGCACGGTTTTCTGCACCTACCAGCAGTGCGCGAGGAGTGAGAGGTCGGCGTTTCCGGGTTCTCAACATAAAACCCTGCACACACGCACAATCAGCACTGTATGACCCGCTGCCGTCGACCGGTAGGCATCCCCGGGGTGGCTAGGGGTCGCACATCGGTGGAAGGAGCAGGAGCCGAACGACGTCCCCTTGCCATTCTACGTACCTAGACTATCACCTCGCTGGGAAGTGATTCCACCCTGCTCAACTGCAATCTGTTCGTCCGCCGCCCGGGTACCAGTGCTACGCAGAGTGCGTGCGTGCCCGTTGTGGGGAGGAGCTAGTTCGTGCCGCCAGAGGACGTCAAATGCCAGAGATAACCTGCGTTAGCTGCGTTGGTACCAGCGAAGAACCAAGGTCTCGCACCCGCAGAGGGTCTTGCACGCGTCACGTTGGGGACCGTCGTTTCAGGACCACTCCTCTTCGCTGTGGTAATAGAATGTCAGTCTCCCACTTCAGCCGACAGTGATTTGGCACAGGCGCTCTCTTACCACTCGCTCTGACCGTGCGCGTCGGGGGCATGAGGCTTCCCGTACAAGATGATGGATGTGTGGTCGAGGTCTGACGTTCAGAGCGTGTAGATGGCAGGCGGGATTTTAGACCCGGCGGTGCGGGCAGCGGTCGATACCGCAATCGCGCCGGACAGTCGCGTACTGACAACGCCTTGGGCGCTGTCCGGGGACTGCGGGAGGCCAGACGCAGGAGGAGTCTGCCATAGCCGAGACAGGGGCGTGGTGTGGTTCCGGGCAAGAACCGCCGGAACACAGCGATACGTTGGAAGTATACAGAAGCTAGCAACCCAACTACATATGTAAACGCAGGGCACCGGAAGTAACAACCAAAGTCTCGCCTGCCCTCAGCTCCTCCGTGGCAAGGCACCTGGCGTCCAGGACGAGGTGGTTGATGGGAGCGTCGGCGGTAAGCATGCCCGTGGCTGTAAGCATCTTTGGCAGCATCGTCCAAAGGGACTCGGGGCACGCGAATGCAGCCATACGAAGGAAATCGATGTAATCTGTCCGGTAGATCAGTCTGACAACCTCGGGGAGAGGTATCGTCGTTGATTGAGCTCACCTGCAGTACGCGCAGATAGCGTATGGCTACCGGCGGCAGCGACAACAGCGAGGCAAGCTGGATGTCATGTCAGTCGGACACCCCATGTCTATAAGTGCAGAAGTACCGAGGACTCCTCCCCTGTGCAACGTTCGGGACTCCTCCGGGCACGGCGTAGAGGGCTTTGCCACGCTATGTGAGCCAGGCGGGCAGCGGAACATGGCGTTGAGTCGACGATTGCAGGTCAAAGGTGTTGATGTCAAGTCCCCTGGGGTGCTCTGCAGACTGTAGCGAGGGTCGGGCCGCGGTAGCGAGTGGCGTAGCGGATGGCGCATGATCATGGCCTGTGACCAATCGCGGTTTGACAAGAAGACGTGTCCCTCGTCTCTACCTGCATCAACAGGGGAGGGACGCCGATAGGTCGCGGGTTTGCCACACGGACGTTTCCAACCCAAGCCTAGAACATCTCCTGTTGCCTAGTATGGTCAGATGATATACGCGTGCTCCTCTAATCCGCAGCGATTGCGCGGGTCATTCGACATGCCGAAACGCCTACCTTCCTTGCTCGACCACATTTGCAGCACATTTTCCAATTCAATTGCTGAATGCCCTGCGATGATTCGATACCAGCACTTGCCATAGGTTGGGGCCCAAGGGTACATACTCACCCGGTTTCCGATGTGATCGAGGTCGCGGGCGATCGGGCCGAAAAGGCCCCCTGATTACGCCGTGACATTGGGTCTCTCCGGATGGATGTGGTGACTGTCTCGACCGTGGTATTGACCCGTTTGTACCTTCCGCAGAGGTTTGGGGAGATACAACAGCGTTTGGCAGCGGTGGTGAGTGCGAACATGCAGGGAATGGTTTAGTGGGCGTATCGTAAAGTTGGCAGGGCGGTGCTTACGTATCCTGCACAGCCCCCGACTCAGGATTCGCGCCAGAGGGAACAAATCATCGCCACCGCTACCATCCTCTCACCGCCAACCACCCTACATCACCTCTCCCCGCCCTACGCTCAGGGCATCCGGCGCATATCCGCTCAGTCGCCAATACTCAGACATACTTAGGCGTAGACCCCACTGGGTAAGTGCGGCGTGGTCGTGCTCTACATCCCGCGCGCATCCCTATTGCTAATACAGGTTCCATGGCTTGGGCTGTAGCGGGACCCCACAACCAATGAGCGCCACGCGTTAGGTTTTAGCGGGTGCCGGCTGATATAACACGGCACCCACGATGCGATCGATGGGTGTGAGTCATACACAGTTGCTGACGCCCAGGCAAATGACAACCATCGGTCTCCCATTTAGCCATTTCCTTCGGAAGCCCGGTGATCGGCGAGCAGGCGCACGCGCACGCACCTCGCACGCCAAGGTGAGAAGGCGCTACATAACCTTTCGCGGCGACTTCAGCGTCCTCCCTCCCCCCTCCGCCCATCTTCCACCCTCGCCCGTTCGCACCCTCGCCCGAATACCTTTTCGCCTCAACCAACCGGGCTGGCGCTTTGCTGATCCATAGTACGCATGCAACGTCGCTCGGAACGTGCCCCACGGCCTCACATACTCTCCCACAGCACCGTTCGACGGACACCGAGGGGAGGAGCGATGGAGAAGGAGAGATCGGCGACTTGGAGGAGGTGTCATACAGCCATCACCGAGTAGGAAGGGTTGGAGATGGCCGCGGCGTGCGAGGTGAGTCCCAATGGCATCACCCTACCCCTCCCCGCGCAGGTCGTCCAAGTGCTCGACAGTCAAACGCGCCTACCCTTCCCTTCCTGCTGGTATCCCCAAGCATGAGCCAGGGAGGCCACCACGCCACCCTTGGGCGCACCTCATGCCACACTGGACGAGGACTGCGGAGGCCACCTCGCCACCGAACCTCTCACCCTTCTTTGAACCACGGAGGTCCCCGCGCCACCGTGGTACGGTTCTCTCACCGTTCGGAGGCCACCTCGCCACCGCGGCTGACCACCGAACGCACACCCATACCTATGTAGTCAAGTAATGCCAGTCGTCCAAACGCCAGCCCTGAATGCGCGTGCCCCTCAAGGAATCGAAGAAGACCCCTGAGCCATTTCGCCAGAAGTGGTGACTTGGGCGGACCAGAGGCTCACCGTCAGAGACCACACCCTAATATGTTGTGTCTCACGCCATAGGTCCCCCAACCGCCCGCATAGTGCATGCGATCGTCTCCCGCCGCTCAGGGATTTCACGCCACGCCCGGCCGGTGAGACATGTCTTTTGAGAGAACGTCGTGCGTACGAGGTAGCCCTGGGCTGTGGATGTGAGAAAGGAGAAAGCCTCGCGCACCGAGAGATAACTTACGTCGAAGATGCGTACGCGAGGTTAGCCGGGAAACCACCGTGTTGTGCTGAGTACTAAGGTTAAGTTATGAGGTAATGAACTGCATACGTAACGGCAATAATACACCCCTTTACAACGGTGCATTGCTTTCACAACGGCATGCCGCTTCCGAGTTGAAGGTCTCGCACACGCCCATCCGTGTCTGAGCGCCAACCCGCCCGTCTTGATCCTTGGCCCACATCCACAGCAATGTCTCCAGGGCCTGCCGCGAGCGTGCAGTGGTGAGTTCCAAGACAGTGTTTCCCCTGCAGCTGATGGAGGAGTCCCCCAGGTGCGATATGCCGCCCTGCGTTGTTGCAGTCATGCTGCGATACACAGACATGCTGACCCTCCTGCGATGCCGTCTGCTCAACCACGCCTACCAGGACCTTGCCGACCGGGAGATCCAGCTCGACATGCGGTCGATTGTCTCCCACTACGTTCCGGACGCCGTCGAATTCCTGGCGGCCTTGCAGGCCCACGGCGCTGTCGTTAGCGGGCGCGCGGCGCTGTCTCTCTTCCTGCGCGATAATTCCCTTCTCGATAAGGACCTCGAGGTGTGCGTCAGTTGGGGCGGGGAGGAGCCACTGCACAAATATGTGCTCTCTTCGCTACCCGTGGTAGAAGTCCTAGGGCCGGACAAGATCGACGGCATATGCCAAGATTCCGACGAAGGGTTACCGAGCCGGTACACGAAGACGTTCAAGGTGCTAGGGCGGCGGACGCGTTATATTCGGGTGGTAGGGTGCTCGTACGCATCGCCCCTGGGTGCCGTCAACGCGACTCGCCACACAGCGCTGATGTGCTTCTTCACCCCGTCGCTCATGGGCTGTGCTTACCCGTACCTCACACTGCGTCGCCTCGCGCTGCTGCGGCCCAGCGGCGCGATGCAATGGGGGTGGCACCCGGATTCGTTCTATGAGAAGATGCAGAAGTCGGACCTCTTTAATCGCGGATTTCGGTTCTCCTACACCGCCAGCGACTTCGTCACCCCTCCCGTCCCTCCCATCGACGTAGCGTGGGACGGACGTCCGCGCAGACCTTGCCTCAGGTCCCTCTTTGTGTGCGGGTGCAACGTGCGCTACTGGGGGGACAGGGCGTGTCTCATGGCAGTTCTCGACCGGTCGCAGGCCTGGAAAACTCTCCTCATGACGCTGGACGAGGGCAGGGGGGCCATATTCCATCCGTGGGAGCTGTCGGGCCCACACGTAGGGGGATGGGACGATGGATGCGACCGTGTCCGCAACGAGAGGGACGACCTACACGTAGAAATGGGGACCTGGGACTGTCTCATGGGAGAGGCCCAGATGTTTCAACGCCCTATCGTCTTCCATGTCGCCCCGTCATTCCCTGGTGATGATCGAGTGTACGCACCACCTCACGACGCGGTCAGTAAAGCTAGACCCTTCATGTTCTACTGGGCTGACGACGTCTCCTCTGCCGTGCTGACAGTAGCAACACAGAGACGCAGAAGGCGACCCTGCGCGGGCCGTGAAAAAGGATAGATAGCGGTGGACGATGTATAGCAGTATCATACCACGGCGTCATTCCGGCCAGCACGATGCTGAGGTAGAGGGCATGTGGTGCACATATCTTTAAGTTGCATGTTTGTATCGCATTGCACAGTAATTGGAAGAATACCGCAGGCTGCGACAGACTACTTATCCTGGGGAGGAGCCGGTACCTCAATGATAAACCCGCCAACCGAGCGCGTGACCCACGTTGTACGTGCAGAGTCCTTGCGCGTAGAACTTGAGGCGAAACCGCCCGGGGCTGGGGCAGAGGCCCGGCTGGTACCAGCCGGCGACGCTGCACCACGTATCGGCACGCCAGCTGGGCATTGACGGCGTTTGACAGGCGAATGAGCAACAATTCTGAAGGTATGGGCCGGCGAGAATTGAAAGCCTCACCTTGAACGCCACCTTGCTTGCGGGGAGGTGGAGGATCGTCCGAATCGCTCAAGGGTGTCGCCGGAGGGAGTCTGGGTACACCTCCCCCGCGGGGACGGCGCGGCGGTGCCGGTGGTGAAGAATTGGAGCGACGTTCCCTCGGTTGGGTGCCCTGTGCACTCAACCTACTGGCCATGGGCCCTTTGCGTGGCGGCGGAGCGACTGATTTCGGTGGAGGGGGCAGATCATCGTCTGCGCAGGCGACGATGGGTCAGACAGTGTTGTAAAATTTTGCCCGCATGCACACACCAGATTGTTCGCGGCGCACGCGGGGTAGTTGAGGGCTAGTACCGTCGTCCTGGTCACTTTCAGGGACCTCAGGATGGTGTAGCGATCCGTAGAGGCGGGTTGTTGCCATAGGCGCACCAGTCTGTCCGCCCACAGATCCCGAACGATCTGTTTCTCCCTCTCCGTCGCGGTCAGTGAGGTCGTCTGCAGAAGATCAGCCGCCGTCATGAGTGAGGTGTAAGCGGCGTCGCACTCACCCTCGAGCGGTTTGTGGCGCTCATGAGCATCAACTCCAAGCGCAGCCGCGGGTCGAGACTTGTGACCTCGATGTTTCCCATTGGCCGGCCGTGGTGCAGGAGGACGATTGATGCGCGGAGGCGGAGAGCGAGGTGAGCGACGGGCATCCAGTCGAACGTTGGCGTAATTCGAGACCGATCGATGGCCCGGAGCAGCCCGCTGCTTGGGCGGCGGAGGCACGTAATCAGAGTCGCTACCTGGGTCAGTCATGGGAGGGCGTCCTCGTAGTGGGATAGCAGGAACCTTGTTGCGCTCTTTCGCGAACGTGCAAAGGTTCGCCAAGGTTTTTGCGCCCAGCATGGAGGATTTGATCACAAGCAACTCAATGAGTTCGGATACCCTGGGGTGTCCGCTGTCAATGAGAGCTTGGGCGCAGAGAGCGTGCTTCACCCAGTCGTGACCGCGCCTTAGAAAGTCCCCGACAGCCCGTTTGGTAATGGCCTGACCTCTTGCGGGGGGGTCTGCCGTGTCATCCGCTGGGCCCGAGGTGTAGACCTCCCTGGCGAACTTCGTCCATGCCAGGAGCGTAGCGGCCTGTTGCGACGCCTGTCTGGGTGCTCCACGGATCTGCTGTAGCAACGGCGACCGAGCAAACTGCCCGCCCCTTGCCCGGTACAGCCAGCGCGTCAATGCTCGGGTTCTCTGTTGCGGAGTGTAGGCATGCAACACAGTCCCCACGGCCTCGGGCTCCGGGTCCGATTGGGCTGAGACCGAGGCGTCACTGCGCGTGTCGCGCTCAACGGCGGACTGTAGACGTTCAAGGTGGGCCGGGTTAGAGACCCCGAGTGAGAGAGGAGTGAGGTAGCCTACGCACTGAGTCAGTTAAGTTGGCAGGGGAGGCAACTCGAAGCGCCTCTGATTCCGATGCTGACTCCTCAGCTGAAGTGTGGGCTGAAGCCTGACTACGCGGGGTGTCTTCAACAGCGGGCTGTGGAAGAACGACGTGCCAGGTTTAGACGGAGGGAGTCATTGGGAAGGAGCCAGGCTACACACCTCGAATGAATACTCGACCATGTAGTTCACTCCCAGGCGAACGCCGTCTAAGAGAGCCGCTGAAGCGGCAGGGTCCAGGAGATGGAGCTCCACATCGACAATCGGCCGCATGGTGACCTGTGTGGATGTCGCATCTACGTATGCAAGGCGTCGCCGGCGGCGTATACCATCAATAATGATGGGCACGGAGAGGTACCAGAACGCTGCGGGAAGCCACGAGCATGGCATTACACCGGTCAGCGGGGGCCGGGGGGGCAGAGAGGGATGCCTGAAGTCGCACTAACCTTCGCGAGCGTGCATAGTTCTCACAAGCGCGTTGACAAGCTCATTGGAGCGCATGGTGAAGATCCGGCGCACTGGGTCGAAGCACATGGGTACGTCTGGCAGTACGTCCACGGTCCGTAATGGCTGGCCATCATCTTGGACACATGTGCGGTCTTCTCCAAATACTGCGAGCCTGCCGACCCCTTGCCAGAAGGGAGCCTGCGTGCGAGGTGTGTTAATTCATAATGCGGCCGACTGGAGTGGTGAGCTCACAAAATTGTATGACCGCAACGTGGAGTCTACCAGAGTTTCGCGGCTCCCATCCGGTCTCGAGTGGTCACTGCCACTGTCACTGGGTGCGTGGTGGCCAAGATCGGAGGACCGAGGTCGGCCATCAACGTCTTGCCACCGCACTGAATCATCGCCCATATGTTCCGCCGACGTTCGCTCACGGTCTTCAAACGAGAAGGTACCGTACGCTGAGAACTGACCTTCATCGGCAGATGTAGACTCGTATGCCACCAACGGCGAAGAAGGCTGCCTGGAGGAAGACGGATACTCATCGGCATCTCCGTCCGATGGTGACGATTCTTCCTCCTCCTCTGACGATGATTCCTCCGATGAGGTAGAGTCATGCTCGATGGAAGAGCTGGAGCCGCGTGGCAAAGCCGCAGAGGCCGTAGCCTGCTCCGCAAGTCGACCGTCACCATCTTCCTCCATAGCCAATTTGCCCACCTCAGGCGGTCGTAGTTGCGGAGCGGAGCTTTGCTGTACTGAAAGAGGGGAACTTTCCTCGGGTGCATGCGTAGATGTATCGGCATCTGAATCGGAATCACTAGGGTAGTCGACAAGGCATTGGATGGACGTAAGAGAGGTCGAGACATGGACGACCTCGGAAACCACAGGGGCGCTAGGCGGGGGTGGAATATGCGTGTCGTGTGGGTGAACAACCTGAATGTGCGGTCGCTCAGGTGGACTGGGTGTGGATGTGCGACCGGTGGAGCTATTCTGGGAAGATAGTGGAGGGGACCAAAGCGAACGCTCTGGTAACGATGCGAGAGGGCAGTCTGCGTGCTGGGGAGATGGCAATGATCCAGCGGGCGACTTCAACTGTGCGACCTGAGAGCTGGCAAGTTGGCAGAGATCTACCACTGGACCCATGAAAACAACAGGCTCGCTTCCCGCCCGGACTTTGTAGCAGTTCAGAGGTTGCAGTACGGAAGCCGGTGGATGTGACCATCCACGACGGTCATGCTGACGGTCAATATCGCCTGGGAGGCGGGGTCCAGGGGACTCGGAGGACTGCATGCGACGAGACGTGCCACGCTGGCTCTAACGCAGAGGAAAGTCGGTCAGTGCGGGAAAACGAACCACGCGACGTAGTACTAGATAGGTACCGAGGATGTATCAGGGGCGCTGAGGTGTCCAGAACGCACCAGCTCCAACACGCGGCAGTCCATGATCCATTCGCGCTGACTGAGACCTCGCAGAGGTGCGTCCTTGGGATCAGGGGGAGTTTTTAACCACCGGGAGACGCGTGACCATCCAACGGTGACAGTGCCTGAAGATATCCGCTGTCGGAGCTCCTCCTCAGACAGGAAGTGGAGTGCAGCAGATCGACCAGCATGGTGACCCCTCGGAGGGGGAAATGAAGCCTTGAGAAGGCTCTGAAAGCACTGTGAATAGAAGCAGACTACAATGTGCCGAAATATCACTGACGAGAAGCATAGGCTTGTCCAGGTGTTGGCTGGAGATGGGTGGTTCGTGCATGAGTCCCGGATCCACACTGCGTATCATGCGCGATTGAACGTACAGAGCCCCAAGGGGTATAACCGAACGCCCCCGGGGGGTGGTATGCGGAGATTTAGTAGACATGGGTGTAAAAGCAAAGCAAGAACCGATAGAGCAGTCTGTGATGTGAACTGTAGAAAGAGCCCTCGGCTGCAGACGCCCATGCGGCTGCGGCGGCTGATCAGGCCGCGACTGGTACGAGCAGAGCAGAATTACTGGGATTCTGAGGCGAAGGTAACGCACTGTGTTATTTCAGGGTGGTGAGAGCACAGGAATGCAAACCTGGTATGTACAAATTATTACGTGCTCGCTCGCCTACGCTCCCCGCTTGCGACCCCATTGCTTGCGGAACTCAGTCCATTTCCCACTATCTGTGCGCCCTAAGGACTTCCACTGCTGTATCTCACCCATATGAGCCAGAGCAACGTTATACCCCTGATAATTCTCCGCGAACGTGGCGCGCACGAACGTATGGCCGGAAAATGCGACGGCGAATGCCTGCGGCTGCGTGACACCGGCGGTGCGCGTAAGAGAAGACAGGGCCTGGAAGCCCGCGATCATGTCGCACGCATACAGCCAAGGCCAACCAGCCCTCGATGTACCGCGGGGTGCCGGATCAAGATCCAGCCCGATATTGTCCACTATCGAGGTGGAAGACGACGCTGAGACGTTGCTGCCTGTCCGTTCGGAGCACCGTGGCGGTAGCACAGCCGTCGTTTGCGACCCTGTGGTTATGGCGACCGACAGTGGGTCACTCACGGACAGTGTAGCCCAGTCATCCACTAGAACAGGAGTGCTGGGGCGGGAAGGATGAGATGGGGTCGGCCAATCAGAGCAGGTCGAAGAGGGCGTGGAGAAGCGCGTAGATGGAGTGATGGACCGTGACGCGCGCACAGTAGACGGTGTGGTCAAGCTTGTTGAACGGTACGCATGCCACGTGGTAACCTCCGACGTCTGATAGGGAGTGGGCGTACTCGATGCGTCGCTGAACCATACGTGAGTGATATGAATCTCTGGCATAGTAGACGAGATGAGCAAACTTACCACTCGTCCTCACCGCGGGTAACAGCCAAAAAATCCTGCACCCTCGCCTTGCCGAGAGTTCGAGAGCTGGGCGTGCTGAGGGTGACCACGGGAGGATTGCACTGCGTTGGAAGCCCAAACAGCGAGGGGTTGAATGCCGGTCCACTTGGCACTGGGCCACTGCCAGGCATCTCGGGACTCCATGTGACGCCCGTGGTTCTGTAGTGTAGTTCTCCAGAGGTGTCGACGTGCAAAGGCACGGACTCATAGCCGCCATCAAGCCACGTCTCCTTGCGCCAGTCGTAGAACTGGAAGAGAGAGCCGGCCTTCAAACTAAACCGGTTGACCAGATGAGTGGAGTCCCGAGGATGAAACCAAGGATCGTGCGGGACGTGGACGCGAATCTGTCGCGCCGCTTGGCCGTCCTGAATCGAATACAACCGGCTAATCAGAACGAGGAATTCTAGGGACACTGCCTTCAATAGTACACACCTGATCCCACCAGAAGATGTCGACAGAGCGAACAGTCTGGCCTGCCTGTTTGGCCATTGCGGCCTGCTCAACTCGCTGCTGCTCCATCATCTGGGTCTGCATCAGGGTGTAGCTGTATGCCGGTGAGATAGAAACGGCGTAAGAGCCCTGATGATTGCTTCCAATGCATGGGGCGGTGGTTGGGTGCGGCGAGTCGGAGCGGTCGGCGGACTGTGCCGCGCGGGAACCACGGCCACCCCGAGCCCGCGGGGCCCGACCACGACCACGCGGAGGGAGATGAGGGGCAGGTCCATCAGCCCCAGGAGATGACGCACGCTCAGGAGCTGGCGGTAAAGGCGGCCCGCGAGGAGGGGTGAGGGCTGAACCGCTCTGTGGCGTGGATGCGGATGCGTCGACCGGGGGTTGCCAGTACGGGGGCCATTGGATGGTGGGTAGAACTGCCTCCTGAGGAAGCGTGTAGCACGCTGCAGGTTAAGGAGATAGATGAGCTAACAGGATACACGCATAGAAGGGTATGAACTCACGGCCGTTCGCCGCGGCATGGGCATGCTTGCTACAGCGACACCACGGTGTGCCGACAATGGTGAGATGCAGGTGCACGCAGCAGTGCTGGCATAACCCGAGGGCGCACTCGACATTGATCTTCCGTGTAGCCTTGGTGATGCGACACACATATCCGGGACACGCCTTGCCAGCGTTGGGATTGTTTTGCTTGCCTTTGTGGATCTCGTCACGCCATCGGAAGTACTGGCAGGTAAGCGGACCGGTGCCACTGAGCTTGTTGAAGCACTGGGTGATAGACATAAGTGTGGGCCAAGGGAGGGTGTAGAGCCCGGTGCGCTGTCAGACGTGACAACGAAGAACCTACCATACGATACCACCTGTTCTTGTTCTCGAGGACACTGCCGCCTTTGCAGAGGTACGGAATGGTGAGCCAACCAGCAGGGCATTTCTTGCACCGATCGAGATGTTGGAGTTGGGGCACTTGTATGTCGTCGTCAGACATGGCAACCTGTGGCAGCAGGAAGCAGAGCCTGCAGCGGCGTGCGGGCGACCGGGCACGACAGAAATGAGCCGCAAAGGTCTCTGAACCGGTCCGGTTCGGATGGGATTGAGAAGTGGGCACAAGGAACGTGCCGGTGAGCCACACCGGGTATCGCCGTCCGCGATATTTAACTTTGTGAGTAGAGATGGGCGGTGAAATAGTCCCACCCGACCTGCATGAAGCGATGGCCCCTGCCCAGCACGACAACCGTGACGTTGGCGCGGGGCTCAAGGGGGGGCGTAGTATCTCAGGATCAGTCGACATGAAGGGGACCAAAGGAAACATACCGTCCGCTGCACCACTTCTGCCAACGTTGCAACAGAGACTGAATCGAGAGGTCAGCCACCTACGCATGCAGTTGCAACGGTCGCAACAGACTACAAAAGAGGTGAGCGGTTGGTACTACGTGACACTGCCGAACTGGAGGTTGATGATGCGACTGAATAAACTTAAGATAGCTGCCCAGAGAGACGAGCTTGCATGCGACCTCGAACATATGTTACACCTGCCAAGCACGGAAGCTGAGCAAGCTTTGGCCGAGTATCGGCAGCGATGCGAGGACAGCATGAGGGGTAAGGCGCCACATAAACTGTGGCATTAGTTCACACATCTCAATGGCAGCTATGGCGTAGCAAAGGACACTGTCATAGAAGAGTTGACGTCGCACATTGCACGTCTGGATGAGTCCGGAGACCGAGACGGGATGAACGACAAAGTAACGCGGTTATACGAAGAAATGACCGGGGTGGTGATCACTTCAGTGAAAACCGAACGCTCCGCCCTTTGCCCAGACGAAGAGGAACATATAGCGGCCTGCAAGTACAAGTACACTAGAAAGGGAGTGGAGACGAGTAAGTGTGAGCGGTGTCCTCGTGACCGATAACCAAACTGACCATATGTCGGGCGGTTTCCATGGCCCGTAGCCTGGAACTTCACCCTGCGCAGCATCTACACGAGGCCTGATGACCATGCTGAAGACACGCTCCTTGGGCAGAACCCGGAGGTGCTGTTGAAGATCCAATATGAGCCGGGCGACCTCGACAGGCTAGACCGGGAGACGGTCAACCGCCTCGGCTATTTCAAACAGGCATTCATGTTCATGCGGGAGGACCTCGACGGATTCCTCAGGGCGCTGAGTGACGCGGTGAAAGGGCAAGAAGACTTGGGCGGAAGTGGCAAAGATGAAGCCATGGGGGCCGAGGGGTAGTTTCGAATGGCTGCAGAATTGAACGTAGGAGATAGTCGGCAAGTGTCAAACAGCACACCAAAAAACGCACTGACATTGTCTTCCGTGGATGGGTGAGGTGGCCATGATGCGAGCTCTTGTAGTGCGAGTTATTGTAGCATGGTGGCGCGCCACTGGAAGGTCCTGTGGTTGTCGGAGACGTATGTGTCGATGGGCCTACACTGGTCGGCAGCGAGATCGGAAGGGTGCGATGATCTTTCTGAGTGTGAACGAAGGGAGTCAACCAGGAGAGGGAGAATGAGGGAGAGTGGATGGGACAAGAGAAGGAGAGGGAAGGGGAGCAACGGAGGCGCTGTACGAGAGCGGGTAGTTTGAAAAGAACGCAATAGACCGCAGGTGCACTCACTCGAGGCAATCAAACGTTGGATATGAAAGTCGAGACTCGAGAAGTGAACGATATGGACTGAAAACGAAAGACTGAGGTGAGAGCGAAGGCGTCGAGATCGAGATCGAAACTGAACGAAGGCTAGAAACCGCACGACGATTAGGAGGGGAAACGCGTTCTATTCGAGATGAAAGCTAGACAACATATCATAGCGTATGCTACAGAGAGACCTGGATGTGTTGCTCAAAGGTTGCTAAGGAGGAGAGGACGTAGAAAGAGCTGGCACAGTGGACAAACATATGCGATGCTCGAGCGCTAGGCGCATTGCTCGAGCGGTCTCCAGCGGTGCGCGCGTAAACAGCAAGAGAGAGAGAGAGAGAGAGAGACGGCACGAAGGGTTTGCACGGTACGTAGACAGCCAAAATAATTGGTGTATCTCCGGCGTCGTTCTGAGGGACGACGCATGCGCAGGACGTTGTGAGCGATGTGGAGGAGTAGTGAGGGTGTCGGAGGGTGTGGTAGCGGTGATAGCACGGTAGTATCACCTCAATCAGTTCCGGAAACATGCTGTACAAGTACTAATCAGTCTGTAATTCGTAGTCTACGTCTAACTTCATAGGTGGGAAGGGTGAAGCCATGTTCTAATTCACAGGGCGCCGCAGAACTGCTGGGCCCACTGCGACATGACGAGGATGCGGCAGTGAGTGCACGCCGCCGGCTCTGCGTCACCTTCTCTGCGCCGCTCTGAGCAGCAGGTTCGACTGGCGGCATATTAATCATCAAGACGTCCATATCGTACAGAGGAGAATACGTCGTAACTCTGAATTGCGAAGCCATATCACAGCCCACAGTCAGCTCCGAGTACACTAAGGGCAAACGATGACGAACAGACTTACCGTGCATGGGCGAAGCCGCAAAGTCAAAGACAGTGAGCGCATACACGCCCTCCTCGGCCTTAACCAACCTCTCGATGCTCTGCTCCCACGCGAACGCAACAACCCGCTGTCCGAGCTGGCCCGGCCCTGCGTCGAACTTCCCATCGCCTTCACCGCGGCCAAAGTACGGGGTGCCAATCGAGAATGCCCTTTGGGGGCGCACAACGAAACCATCCATAATACGCGCAGGAGCCTCCCAGCCGCGGTCGCAAAACGGCATTATCTCTGCGACGTGGGTCGCCGCGCTTCTGTCGTTGCGAGATGCAGACAAGTGGGCGCATCGCGACAGGGATGATGCGAAGGACGCTGTTTTCGCCCCTGACGTGCTGAAATATCTGTCGACTGGACTTGAGCGTGTGACGCTAGGTTATCTGCCTAGGCGCAAAGAGAGACTCCACGCCGGACGCGCTAGCGTGTCTGGTTGGTGTGATGGGCGAGGGCGGCAGGTGGGTGACCAAGCGCTGCTGGTGGAAGATGATACGCATGAAGCCTCCGGGGTTCTGGACACCGCCGCCGGTCTCAGTGTGCTTGACAGTGGTCGGAGAGTCGACGCTTGCAGAGGCGACTGCTGCATGGGCACGTCCTCTGGGGTCGCGTCTGAGCGTGGGCGTGCAGATGTCAAAGAAGAACTTGGTGAGGGCCAGTTGCTTGCGGAGCTCGGGGTCCTTCGTGAGCGACTTGGTGGTCTTGGTGTTGGTGAACGCTAGACAGCGACCCTGGGTGCGGAAATGGTCGGGCGTGGTTGTGAAGATAGCGCGGGATGCGGTAGAAGGCCGACAGTGATACATAGTACTGCTGCGAAGGTCGTCGGTGCAGGTGGGCGGTGATGGACGTACACTCGCCGTGAGTGATATCCGAAGGTGCGACGGTCCGTGCGGGCCTGCACGAGGGGAGTCCGGCCAGAGAGGAGGAGGGTGTGTGTGTCGATCCCTATGCGCTCAGCGAGCATATCGACGCTGATTGCAGAAACCGCGCCCGAGCTGCGGCTAAACTCAGCCGGTCTGTCTGCAAACAGTGGTGGCTCAGGCCGCGCGTCGGTGCTGGTCCCGGTCGAAGGGAGCTCCCACCTCGCATACGTGATGGCCATGTCGATGGCACCCAGACGCAGTGGAGCGCAGGTCTCGAGCTGATCCATAACGTCGTCGGGTTGCGCTGCGACGTTGAGTGGGTCGTCGGAGAAGCTCTGAACGTGTTGCCGGGGTCCCTCGAGATCTTGGCTGACGTCGCGGGCGACGTGTCGTGTCGTCACTGGCTGACGGCTTGTTCTGGACAATTCGTGTGTCTCCGAGCTGGTCCAAGGGACGACGCATGCGCAGGACGTCGTGAGCGATGCGCAGGAGCAGTGACGGCGTGGGAGGATGTCGTCGGGGTCGTAGGAGGGATCGGGGGCGGTCGTACGCGCGCAGCGGCGTTGCGCTTCCCTTTAGCAGGATTGGGAAGAGCATAAGTACCTATTATTCGCAGGAAATTGCTTGAAAGTAGGGTGGATATGCACTGTTGTCGGCGGTGTTGGTCTTCGACGTACAGACACGAGGGAGCTATGTTTAACAACGTCGTGAGTGGGTGATAGCAGCGCGAGGGTGAGGAGCTTAGGTACCTATTCATAGCTGTAAATACGTTGACAGTGGGGTCGGGGCCATGATTGGTAGCGGGTCGGGGCCATGATTGGTAGCGGGTCGGGGCCATGATTGGTAGCGGGTTGTGTGCACCTGTATCGAGCGAGCTATGCATACAAACATCGTGAGTGGCACCCTGCAGCTAGGGAAAAGGGTACTGTACTGCGACGAAGAGGCGTACCTATTCATGAATGTGAACCCTTCAAAGTGGGGTCGGGGCCATGATTGGTCGTGGTTGTGTGCACCTGTATGCAGCGACTGCAGCGAGC
>NW_027137913.1:1694381-1767217 GCF_003813185.1 Lentinus tigrinus ALCF2SS1-7 | reverse complement strand
GGCCATGATTGGTCGCGGTTGTGTGCACCTGTATGCAGCGACTGCAGCGAGCTATGGATATCGACTTCGTGAGTGGCACCCTGCAGCTCCAGGGAGAGGAAGAGGGTACTGTACTGCGACGAAGCGGCGTACCTATTCATGAATGAGAACCCTTCAAAGTGGGGTCGCGGCCATGATTGGTCGCGGTTGTGTGCACTTGTATGCAGCGACTGCAGCGAGCTATAGATATCGACGTCGTGAGTGGCACCCTGCAGCAGCAGGGGAGAGGAACAGGGGAGACGTACGGGAGGGAGCCGTGGCAGTGGGTCGCATGCGGGTGGATATAAGGGAGATGAGTACGGAGAGGTTGCGGTACCTCCTCCGTCCCCTCAGCTGCACCCCGTTGAGTTCCCTGAAGCATTATGGCCTCGAAATTGACCAAGCGCGACGTACAGGTCGGTGGCGAACGTCCCAACGGCAGCGATGGTGGGCTAATGCGGCGTGTTACAGGTGTTTGAGTCCCTCTTCAGGCTGGGTCGCGCTCGCAAGCGTCAAAAGGTGCGGTGGGAGGAGTTCGTGCTCGTAAGTGGGACAACATGCATAAAGGGGCAATGGGGCACGCTGAACTTACTGAGGAAACGTAGGCGATGACCCACTTCGGGTTCGCCTGTGGCACGGGAGGCGGACATTCAGGCTCCGTGCGGACGTTCACCTCCCCGGCAAGTATGGGAGGCACAACCGTGACGCTTGATGAGGTACGTGAGTTGGCCAGCATCATGAACGTGTGCTGATCAGCATGAAGCCTCACGGAAGTCGAAGCCGATGCCTCAGCCGCCGAGACCAGGCAAAGTAAGTCATCGACGGCTGTTGTGAGGCAGCGGCTGAATGTGCTCGATAGACTTGCCAAACGACTTGATGAATACTTTCGCCTCAAAGAGGTATTGCGTGGGCAACTATAGGACTGGAACCTGTGTATGTGTGATATCCCCGGGCGCAAGGGGATAGCACAGTAGCGGAGAGTTAGATATAGAAATGGACAATGCGAGAGTGCCAGAGTGCACGGTACCCACCTCGAAATGCGTGCGTGCGAGTAAGATGGCATAGGCCTGCCCAGAAGAGGATGGTTATCGATAGAGAGGATGTTAGACTTGCCGGCGGGACCACGCGAGGAACATTGCCACCCATGTGGCAATGTTCCGAGAAAGACGGAACTAAGAAGACAGGGGGGGGGGGGGTCCGCCACGTGGGGTCTGGGCCGCCAAAGGCCCAGGCGTCTGATTAGGACGGGGCTGTCGGGCTATTGAACTGCAAGGATGTTCGCATGTTTCTGGGACTGCACACCAAAGGGTTTGTATAGCAGACTGCGCGTGCGCAGGCCGTTGAATAGTGTATGTATACTACTAGGCTAGCATACAAATAGTAGTACGTTACGAAGATCGACGCTGAAGGACGTCAAGGCGCGTGATATGAAAGTATACATGGTGAGTACGGTCGCGACAGAGGAGTGTCTCCAAGCGGACGACGTCGTGAGTACGAACGTCGGCGAACGTTATGCTACGTGAGTCAAGACCTATGCGGCGCGGGGATAGGTACAACTGTGCGTCCACGGCCGGGTTCTACATAGGTACGTTGATTCAGTATGACACGAGGACGGGGGAGTGAGGACAGATAAAGTTTCACCTGAAGAGCGAGAGTCTGTTTCTCAAAGATCCACGCTTCGAAAAACAGAGGGACTCGTGGGTCTTGTGTATTGGTGGTGAGTGGGCATCGGAAAGCGAGGGATAGAGTGGCGGCGTACCCGTGTTTCCCCAGCGACGTATAATGGCCGCATAAGCGGCATAGTCTCCATTGCGGGCCAGTTCGAGCTTGAGGAGATGGAACGGCGGGTACCGTGGAGAATCTATGTTGGGGTCGGTGTGGGTGGAGACGATGGTTCCGACAACGACAACGGTAACGTAGCCCTGCCCAAATCGGAGGACACCGTCAGGCGGCCGTGGCCACATACATGCAGACAGCGGGAGTCTTGACAGAGAGAAGATCCCGTCATCGACGTCGTGAACGTTGACAAAGCGAGCAATGCGGCTACATTTATAGACGGCGTCATGTGGGATATTGGGGAAGAGGGAGGGGTAGGGGAAGAGTACCTGGACGTCTTTGGGCTGATCCAGCGTGGACGCAAGCCATGGTGCGATCCAGCGGCTTGGACGGCGGTGAGGGTGCGGGTCGATGGAGGAAGAGTGTGTGCTCGCTGGGTGGAATGCGTAGCTGGCATGGTCAAGGTTATTGACCAGGAGAGAAGAGCGATGTTAGAGGGTCAGTTACGTGGACATCATGATTGTATGTTGAAAGAAAATACTTAAGTTATTATTTCAGTGAATATGGTGGGGCGCCTTGACGCGTCCTCAGGACCAGCGTGGAGACTGAGATGTGAGTGGGGTCTTGATGAAAGGACAGGAAGAGCCTACAGCAGTGTCGCACCCTATCGCTCTCTACATGAGTGCGACACGTGGGTATGGCTCTCTGCAGCAGTGCGACACTGAGGTTGCGCGCGCTGCAGCAGCGCGACACTGAGGTTGCGCGCTCTGCAGGACCGCGACAAATATTGTGGAGAATTGCGACAGCGGCCGCAGCGTAGCGGCGTCGCGCTGTCGGCACATAGGGAGGGTTGCAGCTCGGCGCTCCAGCAGGTGTAGGGCAGTGCGGCGGCCCAGATAAAAGCCCTGTCCATACGTACACATGTGCTGTGGGACTGCTATAGTGCGCTACAGAGGGGGTGCATAAGTGCGACATCAGCGAAAGAAGTTGAGTCATACGTGTCTTAGTGCTACAGCACCGTGGTAACGCACTGGCGCAATGCGCAATGGCCGTGTAGCATTGGGAGCACTGCTGAAGCGTTGCGCAAGCAACGAGCTGTGGTGGCGGGTGGCGCAGAAGAGTATTAGTAACTGAGATGTGTGATCTACGACGGTATGAGCACCTGTCGTGAGTGGACGATGGTACAGGTAGAAGACATGTTGACCGACGGCTTGTTGGAAGACAGGCGAACAACGCAACGTAGGACGGCGCAGGTGTCGCACTGCCTATCCGATTTTCGCAAGGATGGGTAACAGCAGCCTCGGAGGCGTAACGGGGTGTAACATTGGGCACCGAACTGCGATAGCGACGGGTGCAAGTGCGGTAGAGAACAAGATGAACAACGTCATTGTCTACAGGTATGAGCGCTCAGGGATCAGGCTTGGCAGGGGCTGGGCCGGTGATCCGGCCACGTGATGCCTGGGTGTCCGCCGGGTATGGCGGACATCTCCTCATAGCCCGGGCATTCAGCGGGCGAGAGGGAGCGGTCGATAACGTGCGTTGCCCCGAGCGACTTGAGGTAGTCGGCATGCTTCAGAGACGACATCGCGATGATGGGCGAGAAGCCTTAGAGCTTGGCGAGCTGGATGGCTGCTCGGAATTGACGGGCGTCAGCAGCGTGGTATCAGGACAAGTGGCATCCGAAGCATCGTACCACTGTCCGACTGAAGAGGAGCCGCCGATGATAAGTGCAGCTTGGCCCTTGAGCTTTGTCAAGCCACCCTCCTCCCAGGGGGCCGGGAAGTCCAGCAGAGTTGGCACCCGGCTCATGCGCCCATATTCCGGCCGCAACAGTAGCAAGGTAGGTCGGGACGGATGCCGCCTGATCGAATGCAATGTTATGCGGGACCTGCAGCGTAGGAAGAAGATCAGTATAACATCTATCGCATCGCTCTGGAATAGAAAAACCGCACCTTAGCAGTGTTATCCACCGGGACGACCCTATACTGCTGGTATGACCCCTTCTCCTGTTCGTTAACTCCGGATGTGAAGAGGCTTGCGGCGCCAGGGAAAACACAAGTAAACGTCAGCCGAGCAACCAGATACAAGCGTGTTCGAGAGACTGACATCTTGTCGCCCTTCGCGATGTTCTTGACCTGCGAGACAACCTCCTCTACGACGCCTCATGCAGCGATGAAAGTCCGAAAGACCGTGGTTGTGTTGATTGCCCGACGTACTCGGGAGTTGCGACCAGAGGCAATCTCGAGTCGAGAGACCCACCATTGCAAGATTGCAGTTGCGTCTGTATTGATGCTCCAGATATATCGGGGACATTGTCAGTTTGCTGCATCTGCGGTCGACAGTTCGCTTCCTACTTGACTTCGTCAACTCCAGGCCGGTCCAACTTACTTTCGTTCATTGAGAAAAGCTCGACGCTCCTCACTAGCGTTGGCATGCCCGTCATTCTCTCGAGTCTCGACTCGAAGAGTCAATGACCCGACGACCGCGGAGGAATGATGGTATCAATGATAGTTGTGCGATTCGTATGACCGAAGATGACCGACTCCCACCGTCCTCAGCGCTAGAACGCGTGGGCCTGACCGGAAGTCTCCGATCGCATGAGAGAGGGTTTGACAGGCGGCGCTTGTGCGCTTGTGGCCAGTACTGCTCGACCTGCACTTTTACCGTCTCTAGAGGCACTTCATACTTCATAGAACACCGCGGGTCAGCTCATTCACTGCATAAAAGTATGGGCGGCACTATCACCTGCACGCCCATCAATAACGTCTTCAAGTTCATAACCTTTCGGCATTCCGAGTCGTAGCCGATGGCCCCGGAGTCATGTCATAGTATTGGTAAAGTTCAGTGCCAGCTTCGAGAACTGAAATGGATATCCATCACACATTGTCTCTATTGTAGGCTCTCCTTTCACATACTGCGGTGCCACAACAGCCGGCCTTCGAAGCTTCATCTTCGCAGCCTCCAACCTCCGCGCCGATTGGCGCGTCATCTGTGCTTCGTCCGCGTCAAACTGCGTCGTGTCAGGGCGGTGATTGTACTGGCACCCTATATATACCGCATGCTCGGCAAACTGCCAGTGAGTTGCTCATCATCTCCACCACTTCATTCAGGCTGACGCCTCCCGTCCAACTGAAGCTGCCCCTTAGGCCGTGACCACCGCGCGTGCCATCATGACACCTCATGGCCTGAACAAGGCCTCATCCTCGAACTGGAAGAGTCCCCGTGCTGTGATAGAACAAGGACATATCACACTGCCTGGGCTCTGCGAATGGCATGCGCACCATAATCCCGACTATCCCATGTTCCGCTACGCGGATATCTGCGGCGTGAAGGAAATCGACTATGCACACGTATGGAGGGCAATTTGTCGCGCATCCAGTTATATTGGGTCGCACACTCGCCATTTCGAGGGACGCGCACCAATTGCCATACTGGCTAATGCAGGTGAGAGTCCAGGAAGTGCACAAAGGCTCGTCTCACATGAAACTCTTCAGATACCGTCACGTATTGTTGTACATCATTAGGCATTATGCAAGCAGGGCACACCGCATTCCATATCTCTCCCCGAAATGGATCTGCCGGAGTTGTAGACCTTCTCTCACGGACGCAATGCCGCGTCATGCTCGTCTCCCCCGATATTCGAGCATCAACGTTGGCTCAGGATGTCCTTCGCCAAATCGACGTCAATCTTCTTCCCCTCCCACAATTTTGCGATCTCTTTCCCCCGGACTCTGAGAAGGATCAGGACGAACCTCAGACATCGCGGCGGGATGATCCTCAATCCCCTGCTCTCATCCTGCATTCATCTGGTAGGGCTCGATTGCTTCTACGTAGCTCTCACGTACACTGACATCGGTGTTCAGGCTCGACCAACCATCCAAAGCCGATCTACTGGAGTCAGAAACGACTGGTGAAGTTTGGAACAGTGTCTTGTACGTATTCATGTAGCGTGACTTCGACGGATCAGCCTCATACTCGATCGATAAGGGCACGGAGAAGTAGATATCACGGGTAATGTGTTAGGGGCGCATGCACTCCCCATGTTCCATGCTGGAGGCGTTGCCATGTGTTATACTGCCGTATGTCCTTCCAGTTCTCTTCTGCAAGATTCAGGCTTCGGATCTTTCTGATCATTCTGGAGTAGATATGTGCCGGATTGATACTGAGCGTCTTCGAGCCTTCCTCGCCGCCCACAGTCCCAACATCTGACAACGTGTTCGACGGGGCACGTTCCACCAGTTCTGACTACTTGATGACCTTTCCGACGTTCGTCGAGGTATTTTTTTCGATATTCGTTGGCGCGCCCTACATAGCTGACACAGTGCAGGCTTGGTCTCAGGACGCTGACAAGGTGGCACATATGAAGACTATGAAGGGATTGGTTTGTATATATCGTCGGGTTGGACATGTCAGCTTGACTCATACGGTCGTACAGATGTGTGGAGGCGCCCCGCTTAACCAAGAAGTTGGCGACTCGTTAGCATCGCAAGGTATCAGTCTCATCACCATGTATGGATGGTACGTCTTGCCCCGCGATACGGCGACCGTTCTCGAATGACAGAGCTGTCGTTTAGCACAGAGGTCGGCACGATCTCCAACTTCGTACCAGGTGCGCCGTATGTACCCGCATCGTTCCGAAGGCTATCTACTAAAAATTAATCCAGAGAGCCCGGGGATGGAGTGGGCATATTTCCGGTTCGCGAAGTGGATTGACCCCGTACAGGTCGATCAGGGAGACGGGACATACGAGCTCGTTGTTCTGGTAGGCTGACTTACCCAATGTCCTTGGGTCCCGACTCATGTATGCTATGAACACAGTCGCCACAAGACTGTCCTCTCAGCGTTGTGAATACCAAAATTGGAGACCAGGACGCATATGCAACTAATGATTTAGTCGTCCGGCATCCTACCAAGCCTGATCTGTGGCAATTGTTTGGGCGGAAGGACGACCAGATTATTCTTTCGAATGGAGAGAAGGTCTGCACCTTGGTTATCCCAGTCAGCCGCCAGCTCACAGTCTTCTGTTCGCAGACGAATCCCACCCCAATTGGTATGCACTAGGACATTCTGACTCGCTCGAAGACCATGTAAAACTGATGACGACCCAGAGCACATCATTAAGGAAGATCCCCACGTCGCCGGTTGCATCGTGTTTGGGCAGGGGAAGTTCCAGAACGGAGTCCTCATAGATCCTGCCCCGGACTGCCATGTCTCCCCTGGAGATCAGGGATCTCTCGTGAGCTACAGGAACAAGATATGGTAGGTTTGTTTCAGGCACAACTGTCCTTATACTCACCGGTATTCTTGACAGGCCTACAATCGAGCGCGCGAACGAATTTGCTCCGCATCATTCCCGAATCTTCAAAGAGGTGATATCTCTACGTCTATGGCGCTCACGACGATCGCTAAAAAACTTACTGTAATTCCAGATGATCCTTGTTACATCACCTAACAAGCCCCTCGAGTACAACGCGAAAGGCTTGCCTCGCCGCGCCCCGAACCTCAGGCAATACCATGACGAAATAGAGGCTCTCTACGTGGAGGTTGAGCGAAGTGCACAGACCGACATCGTCGCGCCAGCGACCTGGGACCCCGAAACCACTCGTTCTTTCGTCGACGCCGTGGTAGAGAAGGTCATGCAGAAGCGTGTCCCGGAGTATGTAGATCTGTTTCGTCATGGGTGCGACAGGTACGTCGAAAATCGTGGTTTCCCAGTATCCGGATCTTATTGACTATGCAGCCTCCAAGCAACCTGGATCAGAAATACGATCCTGCATGCGATTCGCGGACAGTCGGTTGAAGCTGCTGCACGAATTCCCATGAACATCGTCTTCCAGGCTCCGACAGTCATGGCGTTGACGAATGCTATGCTGCAGGCTCTGGACTCGGATCGCGTTCATGAGTCCACTATTCTCGATCCGATAACACCAGATGAACTCGTAGAGCTTGCAGAGCAACTCTCTGCCGATCTCCCAGACCGTCCATCGCAGCTCAGCCCGCCCGCTAGTAACAAAGACGTGGTTCTGATCACGGGGACCACTGGAGGCTTCGGCTGCGACGTCCTTGAGCACCTGCTCCGCCACGATGAGGTCGAACTGGTGTATGCCTTCAACAGGCCCGGGGTCGACGTGATGGAAAGGCAGCGGGGTCGTTTTGTCGAACGTGGTCTCGACGTAGGATTGCTAAGCTCGCCGAAGTTCCAGTTGGTGGAGGCGGAGCTCGATGTTCCCGGTTTTGGCATACCCACGGCCTTGCTCGATGAGGTACGGTTTCAAGCCTCGCGCTGGTGTGGTCCGCAATTCGCTCATCGGAGTCATGGAGCAGATCCGAAACCGTGTCACTCACATCATACACAACGGTGGGCACAGTTGCTCTTGCTGGAGATTCGAACAGTTTCCTGATCGATCTCGCAGCGTGGAAGGTCGATTTCAAACTTGGCCTCTCATCTTTCGAGAGCGATCTTCAAGCCGTCCGTAACCTCGTTGAGCTCTCTCTGAGCTCCCGCCATACCGCACCTCCGAAGATCGTCTTCATCAGCTCTGTTGGTGTCTTTAGCAGTGGGTACTCTCAACCAATCACGTTCGCGGTTAGATGTTGATGTCTCCTTGAAGGGTGTACCATGAGCCCTCCCATCCCCGAGGTCCCCGTCGAGCCGTCATCAGCTATCGAAAGTGGCTACTCGGCGTCGAAGTGGGTTGCGGAAAAGCTGCTCCAGAACGTCTCAGAGCATAAAGGAATTTCAACTACCATCGTGAGACTCGGTCAGGTTTGCGGCAATCGTCTTGGCCACTGGAACGAGAAAGAGTGGTTCCCGGCAATGATCAAATCCTCCCTCTTCACGCACTCTCTTCCGGACGTTGACGGGGTAGGCACATCCCTACCCGCTCTCTGATTAGACACTTATCGCTATGACCAACAGACAGCGTCATTCATACCCAGCTATCCCGCCGCCCGTGCACTCGTCGAGATGCGCAACTCGACGTCGCCTATCCTCCACCTAGTGCACCCCCGACCGGTCTCATGGCACGCCCTCATCACGCCCATCGCAGAAGAACTGCGCGTCCCGCTCGTGCCATACTCGACGTGGCTCTCCGCTCTCGAACGGAGCGCTGCTGATGGTTTCGCAGCGAATGCGGAGGTCGACGCCATGCGTCAGAACCCTGCTCTGCGCCTCCTGGAGTTCTTCCGGGGTCAGACGGTTTCTGCGGAGAAGGAAGCGATGGGGGATGTGCGGCTTTCAACTGAGAATGCGGAACGGGCTTCGCCTGAGCTGGCGCGCCTCCCTCGATTGGGAGGGGATGTCAGCGTGTCGTGGGTGAAGGCGTGGAGGAAGTCCGGCTTCCTTCCGGCAGCGTAGGCATAGAACCAAGCTTGATTCAGGGGATCGGAACGCATACGGCAGAGATTCTGTACGATAGTTACACATTCACAGTGGAATTTTTCCTGATTTACAACAGCTCTCCCGCAAGCCAGCGGTTAGCGAGTTCGAGCGACTCGACAGGCTTGTCGTATGGCGCCTGACAGAAGATGAGCTCCGAGTCATCGACACTCAAGGTATATTTAGTACGTACCATATGACCAGCACCAGAGATCGTGGCGTAGGTGAGGCCGCCTCCGCTGCGCGTCACTCCGGCGACTTGTCCCTCGACCATCCACTCCCTCAGCGGCTCACCGCGGAACTCCTCCTGCTTTGTCCACTCCAGCGCGAGCGTCATGCGTTCATTCCCGATCTGTGTCGTTACGTCGATCGTATCAGCACGGCGGAACAAACACGAGGAATTGATACGTACCCAGTTGCAGATGTAGTCCGTCGCACCGACGTAGATGAGAGCTCGCATCCCGCGTTCGAGGAGGGCGGAGATGTAATACTGGGCAGGGAACCCCCAGTGGTCCAGGTGCTGGCGGAAGGCTAGGTTGACTGACGGGGTGCCGTGACTGAAGTTTCCGCGTGCTGCGGGGTCAACGCCCAGGCGCTCCTGTATGTCCGGGTTGCTCAGATAGTCTCCGATGTCCCTTCTCAATGGGTCAGCATGGTAGGTGAGGCTACGATTGCGGCTGACATACTTGACGATTGGGTAGCATTCGGTTATGTCGGCTGCTCCCTTGCTGGGCTAGCGTTAGATACATCGATCGCGAGCGGATATTATAGACTCACCAAGGTCGTGCCCGATCGTAGTGATTAAGACCTAATATGTTCAAGTCAATCATCAGTTCTCCCGGATCCTTCACGGGGTATGATACTGACCGACGAACAGCTCAGACATCGCGGTGCTGCAGAAGGCTACTGCTGCCGTACAGTCTATACTATCCAATTTGTCGATGCACGACTCTTGGTATCGCTTGGTACAGCGTGGAACCTGCGAGATATTAGCAATTGCGTGGTGTTCTACGAGAACAAAAGACATGGAGAACTCACTAGTTGCTTCATTCTCACGCAATCGCTATCGTCAGGTCAGGTCTCAGTCATATGTACGAGGTCTGAATACGTACGCAACACTCTGTATGGCCGGAAAAGTTGGGTCTTGACACTGCACGTCGTAGTACGACGGGTACATCGACGCGAAGTCCGTGCATCCGTTTCCGATCATAATGGATGTTAGGTTGATGGGGGTGAGTCCCGCGTCGACAAGCTGAGTGTTCTTGTCGTAGATAGTGGCTGCGAACACCGGGATGTAACGACCCTGCGCTCAAAGTTAGTGAGGCTGTAGCGTAGCTGATTGTTGGATGCTCACCCCGTACGACTCTCCCGCAAGGTGGAGCGCTCGGCCCTTGAACTTCGTGAAATGCTCAAAGAAGATCGTCATGAAAGCTGCGATATCTTCCGCCGCCTCGTGAGTGGTGCTCTTCACGCCAGAACGTAAGCCTTCAGACAAGGTAGATCTCGGAGCCGCCAAGTTACATACCACTGTTTCTCCATACTCGGCGTACGAGAAGCCGACGCCCACAGGTTGGTCGACGAAGAAGATGTTAGCATGTTCGTTCCATGAGTGAGGGTGGCTCTTTGTCGTGTTTGCATCCGTGACTCTGCAAGGACCTGCACTCGGCTCGTGTTAGCTGGTTGCTTGCACGCCATCACAGACAGTGGTACTGACCGAGTTCCATGAAGAGACCCATGGTGGAGGACGCGCCGGGACCGCCGTTAGTCCAGAAGATCACGTCGTCCATATTGGGGTCGCGTCGGCTCTCAAAGAAGTAGAAGAAGAGATGTCGTGCTTGCACGTCAATGTAGCCGGTGTAGGCCCTGAAAGCAAGCAAGCAAGAATGAGCGTAGCAAGGAGCTTGATGGGACCCTCGTGCTTACCGTACACCTCCATCGCAGAAGTTCGACTGCTTGACACGCACATTGTAGCGAGGGAATACTGGGTGGGTCAACGTCGTGTACTCGGATGAGGCAAGCAAGTCGAGATCGCCAAGCGGAGTGAACGGCCCATCGTCATACGAGGCGAACGCGGCTTGGCCGCTCGGTGCCATTGCAGAGTCGAGGCCGTACGCCCATGCAGTACCTAACAAAGCAGTAAGTAGCCACATCGCAGGGAGTATCGTAGTATTGTTCAGTTTCATCTTTCAGATATGCTGGTATGAAGACTGGGAGTCGTGGCACTGGCGAGGGAGATAAGCAGCACGTCGGCGGGGACGGCACTCCGGGAGGTGGAGTTATTTCAAGATGGGAAAGGCCGTTCATTAGGTTCATTCTGTTCCGTTCTCGGCGCGTGGTGCATGTTGATAGCGTGTGTGTGAGCTGCAGGCTAAAAGCAGGGTGAACTCGGGGGGTCTTTTCAGGGGATAGACGCTCGAGTGACACAAATCACGTGCTGTGACCTGGTCGCGCTGCGTGACGTCGCGTCAGCGCCACGAGTCCGAGTCCTCGAGGCTGTCTTCTATTTTGCGATCGCCCTCACTCCGTCGCCTCCGCCAGAACTTTCAACGATCAACCATGTTTTAGACATGTCCTATTTGACTTGGGCAGCATGTCAATATCACTAGTCCTGCGTCCGGCGGTGATCTGTTGGAAATAACGGTGGGTGGGTACTGCCACATATTGGTGGATCAGTCTCTTACGATCCCCTTTCCACTACCAGGATCGAGGAGACGTCCGGGCATTGTGGGCGTCGCGTTTCACTTCGGAGTTCATGTGGGTTCCCCTTCCGTTCTACGCCTAGGAGATGGATGTGGGTACGCTATGGGCGCACTTGAAACCCGCCCACATTGCTTCTTCGTGCACATCTCTTGGGCGCGGACGATGTTAGACCATGGTCAGCGTGGGGGATCTATTGGCAATATGAACCCTCCGTTACGGCACCGATAGGTCGATAAGGCACCGTTCAAGCAGAAGTGGAGGCTTGGTCCGTCCTCGCTCGACCTTGCAGACCTCGCAGAGTTGATTCGCCGCCGAAATAGAGTATGGATATGGCGTCTACCTGCCTGATCACTCAATTCCGACCGGCTTTTTGACGACGTTAGTGGATCCTTAACCTTGTATTTCACAGCATGCTGACGTTTTCCGCGTGTTTCAGCGGCGAATTGCGGCTTGATGCTGTATTCTCCATGTGAATCTGACCTGACACTCTTCTACTAACAAGTGGACCAGTAGAGGGAGTACTTCCAGCGCCCAGCGCTCGGCGGAGATTCCCTTCAGGAACGGCGTTGTTTCGAGGATCATCATATAAAAACCCGATGTGGTCAACGTCCACTCGCACATCTTCCTCCACCACTCACTAGGCACCATGTCTCAAAGTATCCAGGTTGAATACCGACAGCTAGGCAAGTCAGGCCTCCGCGTTTCCGTCCCTATAGTGAGTCCATATCGTAATGGCATCTAAGGTCACATATCACTAACAGAGATCCTCGTGCGCAGCTCGGTGGCATGGCTTTCGGTGACACTCGTTGGAGCGTAAGGGTTTCTCGAACCCTCCAGTTGTAGATGTCCAGACTGATCGCTACGCTTAGCCTTGGGTTCTCCCAGAAGAGAGGGTATGAAATGCATATACGGGATCGGGCGTACGCTCACCTGCAGCGAGCAACAGGCGCTCCCAATCCTCAAGGCGGCGTGGGACGCTGGCATCAATACCATCGATACCGCCAACGTGTACTCCAACGGAGAGGCCGAGCGAATCATTCGGGTGTTCATGGAGAAGGCGAGTACGACGCATGCCACTTACCTTCATGTGCTGAACTACCCATGCACAGTACTCGATCCCGAGGGAGAAGCTGGTCATAGCGACCAAGGTGTTCTTCATCGTGGCCGAAGACCCCAACATCAACACCAGTCTCGCGCACTGGTCTCTCGCCCCCACTCGAGACTACGTCAACCAAGGCGGACTATCGCGCTCGGCGATCTTCAACCAGGTCGAAGCATCGCTGAAGCGACTGGGCACGTCGTACATTGACCTCTTGCAGGTCCACCTGTTCGACCCGGAAACGCCTATTGAAGAGACGATGAAGGCCCTCCACGACCTGGTTGAGGGCGGAAAAGTTCGCTACATTGGCGCGTCGAACATGCGGGCGTGGCAGTTCGCAGAGATGAATCGTGTCGCAGAGCTGAATGGCTGGACAAAGTTTGTGAGCGTACAGGTCGAGTACTCGCTGCTCTACCGGAATGAGGTGCGTCATTGTCACTGTCTTCGAGTCATATCTCTGCGGCGGCTGACGTTCAGCAGGAATTGGAGATGATCCCGTACTGCAACTACAGGGGGATTGGCGTCATTCCCTATGCGCCGCTCATGACCGGCCATCTCGCTCGTCCGATGGGTATAGTAACGGAACGCACGAAGAGCCTCGCGGGTAGTCCGTTCGAGAAGAAGCTGCGGGAGTCGGACAAGCAGATCATTCTCCGCGTAGAAGAGCTTGCGAACAAGAAGGGTTGGACGATGAGCCAAGTAGCGCTTGCGTGGATCACGGCCAAGATCGCAAGTCCTATCGTAGGGGTGAACAAGGTAAAGCTGGTGGAATACTGCGTCGCGTTCGGGAGCTGATCATTTCTTGTCCGGACGTCTCACAGATCGAGCGTCTCCAGGACAGCATCATTACTAGGAAGACTTTGACGGCAGACGAGCTCCAGTATCTGGAGGAACTGTGAGTCACAGACAGATTGTGATTTTCATGCGATGTGTCACTGACCTAGGTTTTCGTCCATAGCTACGAAGTACAGAAGCCTCGATTCTGACCGGGATCGATGTCACCTGCCAGGTGTTTATGTAGGCTATCCACAACTGTCAGACACTGTATAACACCGCACCTGATGTAAATGAGTACTTCCCTGAACCTGGAGTGTTGACCGTAATTGCGAGAGGACAAGAGGTTCTCGGAGCGCCCGCTATGGGTGGCATCGGCGGGCGCCAAGCAGTTTCTGCCGCCTTTGCTCCTCGTTCTCGACTCACAATGTTACTCTCCCTTCCTGCCGACGTCTCTCTTCAAGTGCTTGCCTATCTCTCTCTTAACGAGCTCTCTCAAACTAGACGGGCTGCTCGTGCAATAGACCAGTTCTTTCATGCCCACGAGGACAGTATCTACCACCAAGCCGCTATCTATCACCGGTTTGTTCGCCCCCAGACTGCTTTAGCGGACGTCGTACTCGCGGATGGCTGGCTTGAAGGGGTTAGAGATTGGAAGGAACTTTGTCGACGCCGGACTGTGCTAGAGAAGAACTGGGACGGTCATGGATATGTGCACGAAGGAGGATACCAACCTGGTGATGACACCGTGATCAACTTCGTCATTGACGAGCAGCAAAGGACCGCGATCAGTTTGTCGAGGAAGGGCGGTCTTGTTGTTCGGGCGTTGGAGGATAACCGTCTCTTATGGGCTCTCAGCAAGGTACGTTCCTTCGAAGGATATGCGACCTGAAGTCAGGATGTGCAAATATCGCTCATCTTCGCAATCAGGAGTATGTCGGAATGAATAGGTTCGACTTCTCCGAGGGCTTCCTGGTCTTCAAGGCCAAGCAATCTGGTCTGGAGATATGGAGACGCGTCGTCGACGTCAAGCCAGATGCTCCTGGAATCTTCAGTCGCGGACGCCTTGTGACAACCCCACTGCAACACCCTTCTCCCTCTGCTGTACGCGACTTTCAGCTCCAGGCTGCTGCTCTCGCCCCTGTCGACAAACAGACCACTCGTGGCCAGTTCCTCCCACATGCATACATCGATACCAGCGACGTAGGCGCTGTGCGTCTCTTCGGCATCAACTTTCCCCTTCTCGCCTACGCTCCCTTCACCAATTCCAGCAAGGTTACAGTCATCGATGCCGGCTCCGGCGAGTCTCTGTGGAACGTTGACCCCGGCGACGGACGTCTCTTGGGCATGCCACCTCGCTTCATCTTCCCGGATGCGACCGATCGGGTCCCCATGGACTTTGACATCTCCAAGGAACATATATGCCTATGTATGTACACTTTCCTGGTTTTGATCAGGCTCCCCAAGCACTTCACGTCCGACTTCCCTCATGCCGGGCCCAATGAGGCAGAGAATCCTCCGGACATGCTCGTGTTGGGCGAGATGGATAGTCCGGCGGCGCGACAGACGAATGCCTGTCTACTGACGCCCGTTGTAGAGGATAACGATGCTATGACGTGGTCCAGCACCGACGATTCGAGCCCTGTTGTAACTACACTTAGCGGACGTGGCGCGTTCGAAAGGTTCCAAGTCACACCTCCATCTGAGGCTGCGCAGAAGGCGAACATGCATGCGCTCGTCCCTCTGAATAGCCCGAGAATGCGCGCGGGTTTCGTTTCTGGTATGTCTCTCTTTGTTGCACGCCAACTAAACGAAGTGCGTCGCTCACCGTGGCCAAATCAGCTCGCTTCTCACCGGATGGAAGACATCTCGTGGCAGCCACCGCTTTTGGTCTGTTATACTTTGCTTGGGATTTCGCTCGTGTCGAGGGCGGCATGATGTTCTCAGACATCACAGAGCATCTCTTCCTCGAGGAGCCCGTCCGTGAAGTTTCATGGGATTCGCACCTGCGGCGACTCGCAGTCCGGACAGTGAGTGCTTCTTGCTCTACTTACTTCGCACTGGCTAACATCGGATCGCAGGCATGGGAGGACGTCTTCATCGTCACGCTCAATCCCAATTACCACGCCTTCCACGCTGACCAACCGGAAGCCGGTCCTGTCGAGAGTCCATGTGTCCTCCGCGGCGCGTCAGTCATGCGTCTCCGAGACTTCTCGAACCACGATCAGGTCGGCTGGGCCCGTGGACGCATCACGTTCAATGGCATGCATATGACGCGTACGGCCCTTTGGCTTGTTTGGGACGTGGGGTTGCTTGCGTACGCAGTGGCGAAGAGGGAGCATGCCGCGCAAGGGCAGGGTAGAAGGGAGCAGAATGCGAATGGTAAGCCTGATTGTCCCGGTGATGTGTTGCTTTGTGCTGACGATGAATCTGTAGGGACGGGAACGGGATCGATTTGTTTCCTCGACTTTACTTACGGATTGTAGATTAGATGTGCAAAGCGACACATTCGATACATAGGACACATTCGTTGAACAAGATTCGCGATTACGCCAACCTTCGATGCGATAACCAAGGTCAAGGTCTGTGTGAAGTGGGAAGACGCCTCGGCTATCGTGCCTAAACGATTTCGGTGGTCGCCACTCCCGGCTCTTCAATCGAGTTCATTGACAGCCTATGTGCCACTGAGAGCAATCGTCGAACAATCAGCATTCTCGGCTACATCAAAGGTTGAACTAACGAGTGTCTCTGGCTTTCAGATGACAACACTCTGCTCCTCTTCACATTCTGTTCCCTTTCAGAGTTCCGGAAGGGTATTGCTCAATGGCCTTCGTTCTCCGAGGCTCTATATATGCCAGGGTCGTCTCCGCCGTCAGTCCGCAACATCCTCATCCCCGACCGTTCTCTTCGTACGGACATGACCGATCCGCCATGCACACCTCGCTCATCTTCCCATACAGTCAGAGTCCTACGGTCCAAACCTTCCTACGCACGGTACACCTTCTCGCCAGTATGCTCTATGCGCGTCCGGTCGCGCATGAGCAAATAGCGATGTTGATGTGAGCTTACTTCAGTCGTCTTGTTACCAGCGGTTCTGATTGATCTTCGCGCTGATAGGTCGCTCAATGCCTTAGAGCCATGTTGGTGGAGCATCAGCGATACAAGAACCACTGGACACCAGTGCGTATGGTTCGTCATCCATGTAGTCACGCTTCGGAGTGGAATCGCTCATCTGATGTCTGAATACTTGCAGCGCTGTAGATCACGTCGGCGTTGCGGCGCTGCTTTACCACCTATAAGTCCAGGAGAAGCACCTGGCGCTCGAGAACAGAGATCGTACTCCTGAAGTCCTTCCTCGCTCATCAGGGATGGTCGAGAGCTGTGATCTTCTCGACCGCCTCACCTCGACCATCTTCATGATCATGTCAGCCTCCCAATACATCGACTCCATTTCTTTGTAAGTCAACCTTTGTCCTCTATCCATCCTATGCCTTTCACCAACACACGCCGTAGTCTCGCAGACGTCGACCACGCCGGGGCAAACTCACCGGCCACTTACCCCCTCTGCCCCTCCCAGTACAGGACGCACCCCAGCCAGTGCCAGTCGCTCCTACCACCAAGCCGCGGCGTAGGGCTCCACGTGCCTACAAACGGTTCACCAACCCAGGCCTGAAGCCGGCAGCTCCAGGCAAGGGCAGGCGACGACTGGGGAACCCCCCCCCCCCCCCCCCGGCACAGGCGAGATGGACCCGAAGGAGGATCTGTGGGTGTCTGCGGAGGGCAAGACTTCCACCTGCAGGTTCAAGCACCTGGCGCTCAAGAACAGAGGTCGTACTCCTGAAGTCCTTCCGCGCCGAGGTGGGCTTGACGTTCGCCCAAGTGCCGTACTCGGGGTAAGCTTCAGTTTTTTTTCTCTTACTGTCTACTCTCTCTGACCACCGTAGGCGTAGTCGGTTCCCTCAACAGAGCAACAGCGACGACGACCCTCCCCGCGATGACCAGCCTCCCCACGATGACCAGCCTCCCCACGACGACGATCCTCCCCGCGACGACGATCCTCCCCGCGACGACGACCCTCCGCCGCCGCCGCCTGAACACAGCTACCGCGTCGATGGTCCTCCGCCGCCGAGGGCGCCATCAACGCCGCGAGCGGGCCCCTCAAAACCCACCCGGTTGAAGAGGTCGCGGTCTTCAAAGGAGAATGAGGGAGGCTCCTCAGAGGATGCCGCGGGTTACGAGGATGGGGAGACTCGGAGACACTGTGAGTCGAAGAAAATCAGGAAGACTGCCAGTGCGTTGGAGTGCGAGGAGTGTGGTAAGGTGTTCGAGGATCTGACGCGCCTGAAGAGGCACGTCAACAGTGTTCACATGGGGATCCTTCAAGAGACGTGCCCGCACTGCGGCAAACCTATGTCACGGAAGGACGCTCTTACGCGTCACCTGACATTGGGCCGTTGCCCTGGGTCGAACCCCTCCCCCCGGCGCATGCGAGATGAACCCGACGGATGATCTGTGGGTATCTTTGGAGGGCAAGTCCTCTACCTGCAAGTTCAGCGCGGAGAAGTGTGGCCATTCAGACGCACCTGAGAAAATGTGGAACCACATAAAGGGTAAGCACTGGGCAGAGCTGACTGGTACTACCGACGCCGAGGAGAAGGCGAGATGTCTCTGGGGCGGCTCCGGACAGCGCTTGACGGCGGAGAGCCTGAAGAACCACGTCAAGACGGTTCATCTGGGCATCCGCATGCAGTGCCTGTACTGTGGCAATTGCGAGCGGAGATATTCTTACCTGGCCCACCACGGGTTGACGAGGAATTGACCCTCAAATCCTGGCAACATCGGTTCATCGCTCCCTGCGCACCTTCCGCGATGCCGCTCCCGTCCACACTCCCGACCATGTCCATGCCATTTCCGCTCCCGGTCCTGCTTATGCCCTTGCCATTCTCACCCCCGCCCATGTCCCATTCTACACCCACCAACGCCACCCCTGCCGATTCGCATCGCGTGTCGCGCATGTCAGTTGTACCACGTACCTGCCTGGCCTCTTTAGTAGCTCCTTCGCTTCTCCCCTACACAATGTCCTTCGCCGACGCTTCCTCTTTCACATTCCTCCCGGCACCCCTCTTCGCCCCCGACCTCCGGCAGAGTCTCCGCCGAACTCGCACACCGTCCACCCAGTTCGATGTGAATACGATTCAAGAGCACGCTCCACCAGAGGAGCTAGCACAGCGAATCCCCTTCTATGAACACGGCCTTCCCTACTGTCCGGACGGGTCGTATCTGCAACAGTACGATGTGCAGGACCTGTGGAGCTGCTCGTGCTCCAGGGTCTACTTTGACCCAGCAGAAGGGGGGTTCTACCATGTCGAGCCCAAGCGGGATGGGGACGGCGAGCACCTTGTCGTCAGGCCGTTGGCATTGGTACAGCCCATCGCGATCTGCAGGCCGGGCGACAAGCCAGTATACACTTCGGCAGCCGAGTTTTCGGTCACCAAGGACGAGCCTCTGCTCGTTCTCAGTAGCTGCCTTCACGGTATCTGCGCCATCCAGGTGAGTTTTCGTTCAACATATGTATCGCGCTACTCGTAATGACGTCGCGACGTAAGGCGCAAGAAGTTCCAAGGGAGCCTCCGGTCCTCGTGACCCTGTCTTGGGTCCCAACCCTCCCCGCGTCCCAATGAACGAAGAGGAAGCGGAATCCCGAGCAGCGCGTCGAGTCCGCCGTCGCTGACGCATCTCCTGCGGCCAAGCGCAGGAGGCGTACGAGAGCCGACACGACGATGACGGCATCCTCTACTTCTTGTATGTCGTCGTCCTCTTCGGCACCGTCTCCGTCGTCGTCCTTTCCCTCTCTGCCTTCGTCCGTTCCCTCCCAGGCTCCATCCTCCATTCCCTCCCCTCAGTCCTCCCTTGCTTCTCCTCCGTCCTCCATCCCCTCTCCCCCGCGGTCCATCCCCTCTCCCCCGTCGTCCCTTCCCGCTACTTCGTCGTCCGAGCCATCTCCATCATCGTCGACCCCATCCTCCTCCTCCACTGCCCCCTCGTCAGAGCCCGAGTCGTCCGCTCCCAGCCCTTCGTCGTCGGCCGCGCCCACCCTCGCATCGTCATACTCAGCCACTCCTCCCTTCGAGCCTTTCGATTGCGACTTTGACGGCTGCAAAGAACGGGTAGAGACAGTGGAGGAGTGGGTGAATCACATGGAGGAGGTCCACGGGCTCTCCGAGAAAGGCTGGGTCGCGCACACCGCGTGTCCCAGTGGGAACTTGTGCACGACCCACTACAAGACGTGGCGGCCCTTCGTGCAGCATCACATCTCGAAACACCGAGGCAAAAAGTTGCAGTACGATTGCCCTGAACCGGGGTGCAACATTCCCCAGAGCCGTAGGGACTCCTTGTTGCGACATGTTGAGCGATACCATCCAGAGAGAGCGCCCGAACTGAACGTACAGTTGGGCAAGAAGCATCGCAGGACGAAGGCGGAGCTTGCGGCTGCCGGGGAGGGGTCGCAGCCGAAGAAGAAGGGGAAGGCGCCGTCCGAGGAGGCGCCGAAGTCGAAGAAGTCGCGCTGAGGTTTTCGTACTTTGGTGAGTCCGAGCCCGGTCTTCTGCTCCGCGTTCTTCACACTTCTGACTCGCATCGTTCTGCAGGTCTATCCTGCATTCTGTATCTCTAGCACATCTCCTCTCGCGTTGCTGTTGTACGTCGATTCGCCGGTCGCAGCTGTACCTCCTGCGGCCAAGCGCAAGGAGCCTACTGCCGAGTTGGGGATCAGCTCAGCGGCCATCCTCTGCATCTCACCGGCGCCGTCTCTGTTGTGTTTCTCTCCCGCTCCGAGTCCTCGCCTGCACCCTCCGATCCCTGTCCTTCACCGTCTTCCGCAAACCACCTCAACCTCGTCGCCGTCATCGTCATGATCAGGATTCAGGTTGAAGCGCATCTCCAGACCAGTTATTTTGGTTTGCATCACATCGAGGCAGTCAGCCATCCTGCGATTCAGACTCCTGCCTTCAAGCCGTTCAACTGCGACTTCGACGGTTGCGACGAAGGGATAGAGGCGGTGAAGGAGTGGGAAACGCACATAAAGGAGATACACCGCCTTTCCGAGAAAGGCTGCGTCGCGCACACCGCCGCGGCGTGGGCGCTGCACCTCTCCAGGACATGGCTCCCCTTCGTGCGCAACCATGTCTCGAACCATAGAGGCGAGAAGTTGAAGTACGACTGCCCTGCCCCAGGCTGCGACTGTCCCCAGAGCCGCAGGGACGCCTTGTTTCGGCATGTTCGCCCACACTTTTCACAGCTCATGCATCATGGCTCAAGTGTACGAAGCGTATGGCAAGAAGTCTCCCAAGACGAAGGGAGGGCTTAAGGCATCCCTATCGTCCGCCATACCCTTCGACTTCGGTACAGTCTCTGACGGTGGTTGGTGTTTCACGGACGCGTTTGTCGCGCGACGTTTGACGGTGGAAACGGGCAGACGCATGACATCGAAGCCAATCATGGACAACAAAGATGTTCATCAATGGACTTATGGGTTTGTGAAGATATCTCATGCGGACGTCTGTCAATGTCCTTCTGGTCGTTCATTGCAGACATCGCGTACTTCGTGGAAGATTTGCTCAAAGGAACTAACCTGGTCACATATCCATGCGCATCTTCCCCGTTACCTTCTGCCCCCTCCCCCGGGTCTTCGTCCGCCGCTTCTCCCAGCCGTTCACCCAATTGTCGTCCGCCCGAGCTCGCAGGCTTGTCGTGCAAACCTCCCCTACATCGTCTTTCACAGCATCGTCTGACACGGTCTTCTTGGGCGTCCATACCTCAAGACATCGAATGTCCATCGGTCCCCTGCCAGTGTTTCAGGTTGAGAGTGGCTATGTTTGCTCCTCCCACCGCTGGGGCGTGTACATGAGATGGCCAACGATGTCGTCATGGCAGAGTGGCCACGGCATGCATGTCGTAGCCTCGGGACTCTCGGCGTTGAATTTCCCCATCGTAGGCCTCCAACTCCCGGTCACGCCGACTATCTCAAGGCTGGTTCGCATGTTCCTACACGCCTCTTTCCCAACTTGAAAAACCGGAGCACTTTTGTGCACGCCTCGCCCGGATCCCCGAGAACTCGGAACACTTTGGTGCTCATCTGTGTGGGATCGTGCACATGACGCTCCGGTCTGGTCATGGAGCGACTGGTTTGCTCAGCTCAGCTGAGGGTTTCAGGCGAGAGCGGAGATTCCGACGACTCTGCTCATGGACTCCGCTTCCGTCCGAGGCCACCATGTCATCTCCCACTCGATGGAAAGAGGGGTTACTTGGGGGAGGGGGGGGGGGGGGCGGTCCCTGTTCGTATCTTTCAGGATTTATGGCTCTTATTCTCATGGTAGTATATCAGAATTCGACGCATGTATTCGCTCGGACTCTAGAATGTATCGTATCAATTGTTAACTTGACATATGATACAGTTTGACATGCCGCATGCCTACTTAACACCGCGCTGCTGTGGAGAAGGGAGAAGGGAGTCCGCGAGGCCCGTGTGCTCGTGCACAGTCCGTGTTCCTCGCGGTCTTGGGCTCTCGCGTGCCATAGCTCGCATCAGCGGCCTTCTAGGCGGTGGACAGTGGCACATATTGAGTAGCGGCGGGAGCCTTCCGTTCCTGAGCCCGCCACCGCTTGGCTATTGCGGACCTGTGCTCGAAAGCGATTCGCAACCGGGAGAGCGTCAGATCGACGAAACTTTGCAGGATTAGGGTGCGTGGATGGCGGCGGTCCTCGGTCTGAGGCGGGGATTAGTAACCATGTGTTGTGCAGACTCAAGAGATTAGCTCCGCGCAGTCAGAGCATGAAGCAGCCTATGCATGATGGTTAGAAACATACCTATCTTGGACGCGAGACAAGGGGTGGAATGCACGATATTGAATATCGCGTACTGGCCAGGGCGGCGATGCGAACTCGGGCCCGCACACTGCCCCATTTCGAGGCTGTTCCAGAGAGCGAGACGGGTGTTCGAGTACGATGAGCAGTGTCCCGAGAAAGAGCGGTGAGCAGAGTTCATGTTATGATATTCGCCCGAATTACTTACATGCGTGCAACCACTGTCACAAGTACCGGCGCCGGGTGTTAGTTGGGGCACAAGTTACGGCGCCGACCCGGAGCGTGCCTGATGCATATTCCGTGCGGCGGGGCGGTGTGTGGCCGGGGAGAGGGCAAGGGCGGCCTGAGGATCAGCGGCGCTGCATACCCCGAGCGGAGCCGCGCCGCGGGGGGTGGCGGTGTGACCGAGGAGGAGGAGATCGTGACAGGTCGCGTCGAGTTTCCTAAAGAGGAAGGTTGTGGAAAGAATGGACGTTGATCCTTGTTCTGCAACTCTGTCTGACGTCCACCGACGCCCCGTCCCTCTCGCGATCCCCTATGTCACCCCCAACATTAAAATATGTCACTCCAATCAGTCCCCCCCTCTTCCCAGCTGCCCCCCTCGTCGCCTCTTGACCTCTGTCCACCGCCATCGACGACGACGACGCCCTCTTTTCCGCCCTCAAACGCGACGAACGCAGCCACGACGGCCATTCGTGCGGTGCCGAGCAATGACCTTCGCCGCTCTTCGCTCTCTCTATGCGCTGATAGGCGACGCTCTCGACGACATCGAACGCATCTACCATGACGCGTCCCTCGACTCCTCTTCCCCGACGCCCACAACGCCCTACACAGTCCTCACTTCTCCCTGCACCCCCTTTCGGCCACGCGCACCTCGTCCCGTAGACGATGAAGATACCGAGGACGACGAGTACGTACCCTACTCCGCCTCCCGCACCCCCAAGACTCCCCGCCGGACAGGCAACGGCGCGTCCCTCGACTCGGATGTCACCGTGAACGTGCTCGACTTCCCCTCCCTCGACATGCCCTACTACCCAACAGAAGGACACGACCAGTCTACAGACGCCTCGGAGTCTCTGGCCTCCCATCCGGATGTCATCGCCGCTACGAACCGGATTGTGGCGGCATGCGGCCAAATTAGCGCGACGGTCCATCGTCCCTTCCTCACTCTTTGCGATGCCGCTATGGGTGTAAGTCTCTCTCATTGTGTCTTATGTCGCTCCCCTGACCGGTGTGTAGTATCACCTCCCAGCCTGTCTACGTTTCCTCGAAGCATCGCATACTGTCGAGCTCTTGAGAGCGGCGGGTCCGAATGGCATGCATGTCAGCGAGCTAAGTAGGCACGTCAACGTCGATGAGGGGAAGCTCGGTAAGCCGCCCACGGTCTCTGGTTCATCCCCCGTTCTGACGCGTCTTCCTCAGCCCATATGCTCCGTCTTCTTGCCACGCATCATATTACCCGAGAGGTCCGGCCGAATGTCTTCGCCAACAACCGCATATCTGCCATCATGGACTCTGGGAAGTCACCGGAGGACCTGTGGCGTCCGTGAGTCTCACACCGCACGTCTCCCAACGTTAGGCTCACGCCATGACATGGTCTAGATCACAAGACAAGTATGAATCCACAAACGGAATTGCCGCTTTCATCAATCTCTGGTGAGTCTGGGCACATCCATCTGTCCCGAGTCGCGCTGATTCCCCATTGACAGTACCGACGAGCTGTTCAAGTCCGCAAGTTATCTCGCGGATTGCTACCTGCCCATGCCGTCATCCCGGAAGTCGACGGACGGTACGCATGCTATGCACGCACCCTTCAACGTCGCTTTCAACACGGATGTACCCTACTTCGAGTGGCTGGAGCAACCCGGAAACGAGGCGAGGCTGAAGAGGTTCGGTCCAGCGATGACCGGTACCGCTGCATGGGAAGTGCCGGGAGCTATCATCGGTGGTCAGTTAGAGTGTACTGCGGTCTGCGGTGGCGCGACTGACTGGTATTCCAGGCTTCCCTTGGCATGATCTCAGGGAGGGATCCGTGGTCGTTGACGTGGGAGGAGGGATAGGCTCCACCGCCATGCTGTTGGCTCACACGTTCCCCCATCTCAAGTTCGTCGTACAGGACCGACCGCAGGTGGCGGAGCAAGGGGTCGCAGTAAGCTTCATCGGCAACTTTCCGTGATACCCGACGCTCATTCATCTCGCAGGCTTGGCGTGGGCGTTGTCCTGAGATGCTCGACTCAGGAAGAGCAATGTTCCTCGGCCATGACTTCTTCCTCCCGCAACCTCCGCTCAATTTCCCCGGATCGAGAGAGCCTGCTATGCCCTCGGTTTACATTCTTAGAGTCGTGACGCATGATTGGCCGGACGCATTCGTGACTAAGTGAGTGCTTATCTGCTCCCCCTCGCATTCAGTATTTACCTCGATCGTAGGATCCTACTGAATCTTCGTCGAGCGGCGACGCCCGAGACCAAGCTCCTCATCGCGGACCACATCCTACCTCATGCATGCTATGACGAGAATGAGGACCCAGCCTCAGAAGAAGAGCCTCTTCCGGGCATGGTCCGCTCCTTGGCGCCCCAAGGTTCGCCGCTACTACCGAACCTGGGGAAGGCGAATGCGAATGCATACTGGTTAGACTTGACGGTACGCATAGGCCGCGTTTGGTTTCGACACGGTTACTCAGCTGTGCCGTGTGCAGATGCGAGTTACGTTCAACGCACAAGAGCGGACGTTGCGAGAGATGGCCGCACTGGTGCAGACTGCAGGATGGAAGATCGTGGACGTCGTTCACGGCGAGAGCTCGTCGTTCGGCCATATGACTGCGGTACCGATCGAGATCCCGGAAGCGTCATCGTCCTTCTCAAGTTCAGATACCGTGAAGAACGTGAAGGCTTCAGGTGCGTATACATGTGCAACTATTCGACCTCCGTACTAACGCCACTAGTAGGTCAACAACCTGCAGGACGTCATCGCTCTGGCTCAGTCTTGAGTGCACCTGAGAGTATCCGGATGGACCATACGTTCGGTTCGCAAACAGCTCTCCCAACAGAAGACGCCATGCGCAAACCGGTCCAGAAGAGCAGGCGACCACTCCTTCCCTGGTGGCGCAGCAAGTCCGCGCCAAGCGCCCACAATGGGAAAGGGGGCAAAGTCGTCACTCCAGAAAAGCAACTACCCCCGCTTCCGCCCCAGGCCTTGCAGGTGGATACTGGGAAATCACTGAAGGCTAGGCGTCCGAAACTCTCGCTCATCACTCCGCCTATGCCGGACCTCCGTCCTCCTGCCCAGGTGTTACATACGCGCTCCGACTCGAAGGTCCGCATACTATCTCCAGGAGCCAACAGGTCTCCGGCGTGCATGCAAGATACTGTGCAGTTCCCTCAGGTTCCCGCCGGGCCGTCATCGGACGATACGCTTCTGCAGAGCCCGCTCATCTCTGCCCATGGCGAGAGCTCAATGCTCCTGCCTGCGCTTGAGCCTACCTCGCCTCTAAAAGTGCGCGCGAGGCCTAGCCGTACGTCGCTCAAGAAGAAAGCCAGTCAGATGTTCGAATTCACCAAGGCGTCCATGGCGAACCTGCGCTCGCCGACCTCGCGCGACAACAGTGGGCTGGGGCACCTCGCTGCTGCTGCGGCATCGACTCCGCGTCTACCTAACTTGGGCGCGTCCACGATGTCCATCCCGAGCCTGCCGGGCGTCGAGGAGAGCCCGCCGTCGCGGATGCGCGCGGACTCGGAGGGCGGGCGGATGAGGGAGCTGAAGAAAATGCGGTCGAAGAGCCAGCTGGGCCTCGCGCATGTCACGGTCGAGGTGCGCGAGGGACGCGCTGGGCTGCGCGAGGGCTCGCGGGTGGAGAGTAGAGATGCTGAGAGTGCGGAGGGTGGTCGGTGAGTGGTCGCGACTCGCGGATCCGCGCGC
This sequence comes from Lentinus tigrinus ALCF2SS1-7, assembly GCF_003813185.1. Lineage (NCBI taxonomy): Eukaryota > Fungi > Basidiomycota > Agaricomycetes > Polyporales > Polyporaceae > Lentinus > Lentinus tigrinus. Next base: position 1,740,694 of record NW_027137913.1, on the reverse strand, counting down.
GACGTCGGTGGATGCGCCCCTGCACGGGTCATGGCCGCGCGCGTACGTCGAATGGTGACCAGAGGATGGAGAGGGATGGATACGGACCTGCACTATATCATGGAAGGAGGACGAGGACGAGAATCAAGATGCGTCGGTCTTGGTGTACGTGTGGCTCGCTGCGCTCAGGACTCGGGCTCCGGACACTTTGCGTTTTTCTGTACTTATTGCTATGCGCGCTTTGCTTTCGCTTTCGCTTTTTCGCTCGCTGCCAGTGCCGATTGTACACTTGTGTTGTACCCTATGTAGACTATTTATTCTCATAGATGCGCTCTTCTGTTGGGTGGTTGGAACGCAAGACCTGCGCGACGCGAGCGCGAACTCCGTTGTAACGGGCTGGCCCCCCCGCGCGCGCGCGTCGCCGCCGTCTCCAGGGGCTCGAGGAGCCTTGGCGTGCATGCAGTGCATTGTTGGGCTCTCTGGGAGCGTGTTATGTCTTGTGTGAGGGCATGCGCCGTCGGCATCGGAAGGACGGAAAGATCGCGAGGCGAGATAGACTTGAGATCGGCTGGCGGCTGGCGGGATATTTCATTGATTTGTCATTTGACAAATGGGGTATCGGAGGCGCTCGTGGTGAGGACTTACCGCGCGGGGATCTCGGGCGGGGCGTTCGGTGTGCGTGCGAGAGTGGGATTGATTGTGTGTGTGGCTAGGTGGTTGTGGAGATGTACAGAGACTAGTAGGGAGCAGTTGAGGTAGTGAGGAAATGATGTGCGCGAAGTGCGAGGTGCGGGAGATGCGAGGTGCTATGCGAGAGATGTGAGGTGCGAGATACAAAAGATGATGTGGTATGTAACGACGACAGAGGAGGATGCGAGTAGAGAGATAGCAAGTTAAGAGATAATGTAGCGATATGACCTGAGATGGTGGATGAACTCGAGCGCATGGGAGATGATGGAGCGACGACAACAACAGGAAAGGATGCGAGAGGGACAACAACAGAGGTAGAAAACAAACAGCACGAGCGGACGTACAACAGCAACGCGAGAGGAGATGTGCTAAAAATACAGAATGCAGGATAGACCTACAGAACGATGCGAGTCAGAAGTGTGAAGAACGCGGAGCGGAAGACCGGGCTCGGACTCACAATCATAACAAAGCCTCAGCGTGGCTTCTTCCCCTTCTTAGACTTCGGCGCCGACTTGGATGCCGCCTTCCCTTTCTTCTTGGGTTGCGACCCCTCTCCTGCAGCCGCAAGCTCCGCCTTTGTCCTGCGATACTTCTTGCCCAACTGTACGTTCAGTTCGGGCGCTCTCTCTGGATGGTATCGCTTAACATGTCGCAACAAGGAGTCCCTACGGCTCTGGGGAATGTTGCACCCCGGTTCAGGGCAATCGTACTGCAACTTTTGGCCTCGGTGTTTCGAGAAGTGATGCCGCACGAAGAGCCCCCACGTTTTGTAGTGGGTCTTGCACTGCCCACTAGGACACGCGGTGTGCTCGACCCAGCCTTTCTCGGAGAGCCCGTGGACCTCCTCCATGTGCTTCACCCACTCCTTCGCCGTCTCTATCCCTTCGTTGCAGCCGGCGAAGTCGCAGTTGAAAGGCTTGAAGGGAGGAGTGGCTGAGTATGACGATGCGAGGGTGGGCGCGGCCGACGACGAAGGGCTGGGGCCAGACGACTCGGGCTCTGACGAGGGAGTGGACAAGGAGGAGGATGGGGTCGATGATGATGAAGATGAAGCGGACGAGGAAGTAGAGGGAACGGACGATGGGGGAGAGGGGATGGACCGCGGGGGAGAGGGGAAGGAGGACGGAGGAGAGGGAACGGAGGACGGAGGGGAGGGAACGGAGGACGGAGGGGAGGGAACGGAGGACGGAGGGGAGGGAACGGACGAAGGCAGAGAGGGAAACGACGACGACGGAGACGGTGCCGAAGAGGACGACGACATACAAGAAGTAGAGGATGCCGTCTGCTTGGTGTCGGCTCTCGTACGCCTCCTGCGCTTGGCCGAAGGAGGTAGGGCGGCAACGGTGGACTCGACGCGCTGCTCGGAGTCCCGCTTCCTCTTCGTTGACTGAGATGCGGGTACAGTTGGGACCCAAGGCAGGGTCACGAGGACCGGAGGCTCCCTTGGAACCTCTTGCGCCTAACGTCGCGACGTCATTACGAGTAGCGCGATACGCATGTTGAATGAAAACTCACCTGGATGGCGCAGATACCGTGAAGGCAGCTACTAAGAACGAGCAGGGGCTCGTCCTTGGTGACCGAGAACTCGGTCGCCGAAGTGTGTACCAGCTGATCGCCCAGCTGGCAGATGGCTATTGGCGGCACCAGTGCCAACGGCCCCACTGCAAGGTGCTCGCCGTCCCCATCCCGCTTGGGCTCGACATGGTAGAACCCCCCTTCTGCTGGGTCAAAGTAGACCCTGGAGCACGAGCAGCTCCACAGGTCCTGCACATCGTACTGTTGCAGATACGACCCGTCCGGACAGTAGGGAAGGCCGTGGTCATGGAAGGGAAGTCGGTGTGCTAGCTCCTCTGGTGGAACATGCTCTTGAATATCCGCATCGAACTGAGCGGAGGGTGTGCGAGATGGGCGGAGACTCTGCCGAAGGTCGACGGCGGAGAGGGGTGCCGGGAGGAAAGTGAAAGGAGATACGTCGGCGAGGGACATTATGTGAAGGAGGAGCGAAGGAGCTACAGATCGGGGACTTGAGAGCAATCTGGGTTGAAGGGTGAGGAGGGGTCAGGGCATTATATGTGCGGACACGGCGGGCAGGTGAATGTGGGTGGCCTGGGCGATGGATCTTGGGCGGCAAGAGGGTGAACAAACACGATTGTACGGTGCATGCCGCGCTGATTCGCGACGGCTGTGTTGGTGTTAGGGGGGTGGGGGGGTGGGAAGGCTGGCTGGCCCAGACAGAACTCTGCTATTTCATTTAACATAGCGCCGAACGATTGTAGTGCATGGCTGCGGTAGGCCTTCCAGACGTCCTTTGTCCCTTTTGAACTCCGCAATAGGTGGGCGGGCAGAGCAAAGCGTTGCACGCGACTCGGGCAGACCGGTCCATGGCCTCCGGTCGTGCAATCGCCTAGAGAGTCCCGGTAGGCCTCTGAGGGTAAGCCCTAGAATGGCATAATGCGATTATCGGCGGAAAGCAGGGGCGGGGCTTGACTGATGGGACGGCTTCGGTGGAAGACTCGATGGAGGTGAGCGCCTGTTCCGAAACCATAGCTTGCCCGGAAAAAGCGCGTAAGCGATGAATCGATGTCGGATTGTTGTCAAGGCCATTATTGGCTGGGTGAGGCGCAGCTGACTGTACCCCACCCTGAATCGGGGCACTCCCCCCAAGGTTTACACGTGTCGCCCAACAAGCGGGTCGGAGGGTGTCGAAAATAGAATGATTAGGGTACAGTTTGTGAGGGCTGAACCTCACGCTGAAACCAGGAGGAGCGTGAGTGCTCATCGGATGATTCCTTCCACCCGTTGTTCGACTCTCTTCCGCCGATCGATGTGTCCTTGAAGTGCGCCTTGCAATCCCGCGCCGCGAAAGTGGAGAACGGTGGCAGCGTAGTGTCTTGAGAGGCCAGTACACTCCAGTGTCTGCCTAGATGATGCTCCGTATGGGTCCTTGTGGATGAAACATAGTCAGTAATACTTACGCTCGGGTGCGACATGACCGTAAGCTCGATCAAGCTGGATTGACCCGCTTAGGTAATCAGGTGTACTTACTCGACGCTTTCCCACGCTTTGAGAAGTCAAGGATGAAAGACGTGAATACAATCGGAGTAGACACTACATGGATCTCAGGAAGGAATACAGAGTGGTAGCAACATATCAGAGGCATGCATAGGACGAGTACTAGTACGACAACAACAGGGGAGATCAGAGGCTTGCCGACTCAGTAGGGCCGGTCGACCGGCCACACGCCGTAGTGGCAAGCTTGGGTAGGCGGGAGGTTGTGTCCCGGAACTGAGGCGGCAGGGTCAGTTGCTGTCTGAAGCTGCATCTGACCAGCAGCGGCAGTCTGAGGGACGTAGTACGGAGCGAATCGTTGTTGAGGAGCGTGGTCGCCGCCCGTCGTGGTTGGACGGCGAACGGTTGAGGTCGTTCCAGAACGTCTGGGCGCTCTAGCGGAGGTGCCCTTCCTCGGACGACCCCTCTTGGCGGGCTGGTTGAACGAAGCTGGGGGAGGGGGCGGCGGCGGGATGTACCCACTATGTCAAGAATGCTGATGAGACGGATGGATCGCCGCCCCCGCCTGATGAAGCTGCACTTACCCGACGTTATGGTGGTAAAACGGCGCGGCGTGCGGGGGCATTGATGCGCTGACGGAGCAGACAGCAGCTTGGTCTTGTGGTCTGCCCCATGTGTCAGTATGAGCAGCGAAAGACTGAAAGAACGTATCGTACGGGACACACGACGAGGGGCACAAGGGCAAAGCCAGAGAGAACAGGGCTTCGCGAAGCTCCTTCTCGTACGCCGGGTCGTTATCTAGGAATATGAGTTGGTTCTCCTGTAAGAGGTAGTGTATCGCGCTGATGCCGAGATACTTGGCATCCTCGTCTTCTGTATCGCTGGGGTGGCCTAGGATGTCAACGCCGAACGGCACTTGCTTGCTACGAGATGAATACTGCGACACATACCTGACGGTTGCCTGCAGGTGTCTCACGGTCTCAGGTTGCGAATAAACCTCTGCGGTCGAGATAGGTTCCTGTGGCTGGGAAGACATGGTCGTGTAGGGCGGAACGAGAGCTCAGTAGTGCGGGGAAGTGTGGTAGTGCAGGGGAGTGTGGATGAGAGGACGTTTGGATGACGGAGTCATATATGCCGAAGTGGCTGCATTTAAATTGCAACCCGCACGCGGTGTCGTGTGAAACCAAACCATAGGGGCGCGACCAGGCTGCAAAGCGGTGGCGAGTCCCAAGAGACCTCGGCGCCAAACCGGACAATCGCATTGACGCTGACAATAAACAAACACCTTTGTCCGCGCAGGGAAAAAACCAAAGCGCATACGTACGTACGTAGATGTGGCTTCGACAACCTCGCCGTAGTGGTATGGAGGCTGGAGTCCCCAGCTCCTCAACTTGAATGTCGCGAAGGCGCCTGGCCGGGTCGAATCAGCGGCTCAGTCCACTGCGCTCGCGAGCTGCAGGATATGCAGTGCGTGCGCAACGCTCGAAACAGCGAAAGGCCTTTGGGGTCGCGCGCCGTTGCTCCGTCGGTTGTTCCCCTTCGAGCGACCTCGTGAGCGAAATGCATCACGCAAGCGATGTCAAGATGACATTATCTGATCTGTGCTTACAATTCTTGCATACACCATGCGCCCCACCGAACACAACGTACAAGTCCGGGGGGCGAGGAGGGCCTCGGAGGCTGGGCCTCGCGAATTGTCGAGCTTAGCCCGTACTGCGAACGGAAGCCAAATGAGGCTAGCATCAAATGGGGCGGTGGTCGGATTCCGACAGACGCCGGAGACACATGGTGATCCGATAGGTGGGGTTAGGTGGTTGTCTCGAGATTTCTGAGAAAGGTGCTGATATCGTAGCCAGAGATCCTCGTTACCATGGCGCTGAATACCGTATATGGCAGTGCACAACACCGCACAGTGGCAGCCAACCCGTATTGAGAGATTTGAGCGTCGACCTGCGTGCCGTAAGACATACTGAGCTGGGAGGCCAGAAAACACCCGCATCCTGCATATCTCTAGTGAAGCTCTCTCTAGAGACTGGGCAGAGACGATGACACGCTGCGGATGCGGCAGGAGAGTCGGGGGCCCGCTAGTGGCCCGCGCAGTCCGCGCGCGAGCCATTTGCGAGCAAGCCCGGGCGGGACTGTGCCGGGCTGCTCTGCAATCGTGCCGAACGATATATTTGACCATGATCTAGACCTCGAATGTGTTTGGCTCGCTTTGGGTGCCGGACTTGAGGCGGGGTGCTCGGAATGTTGATGAGGCGGCGCGTACTATTGCTCCCGAGTATCAATGCCCAAGAGAGTAAAGCACAGTTCGGGACCCAAACGGGTAGCACAATGGGGCAGCTCGAGTCATCCTTCATCCACGGGTCCTCCTGCAATTACGATTGTTCGTCTCTCGGTTTCGTGTGGTGTGAGAGGACCGGGAGGGATGAGGGGAGGGGAGGTGCGGCGGCACTCGCGAGCCCCTAACCAAGTAAGCGCGCACATGGAACAATAGCTTTCAAGCATGGCGGGTGGGTAAATTTCCAGTCCTGCCACGTCAGCACCTAACAAAGGATGTCTGCAAATATCTGCGTGAAATGGGGATCTAGGATGAGTGAAGGGACTCACAGAAGCTCTCGTCCGGCCGTGCCAGCGCATGATCATCATACGGGTCGTGACCTGGAGACAGATGTGATGCATCAGCGTCCCCGAGTCACTTGTGAGGCGACAGTGGCCGATGGCTTCTGTTGTGTCGGGACTATGGTCGTCCTGCGACTAGCAGCTCTAAGTATTGACTCGGACTCGGTACCGTTCCCTCCTCGAGACAGCAAGGGTGCACAGAAGCATTGATACCTCTTGGATGCACTGAAAATTGTGGCAGCATCCGCGAGGGAGAGCAGTCTTAGAGGTTGCAGTGGACCGCAGACCTTGCCAGGTGGCTGAACTTGAATATTGTCGCTACGAAGGTTTGACGAAGGCGATAGCGAGCCTCGTGTCTTTTCCGGATCATCCCGAGCGGGCGCCCGGCGTCGGGCCGCTCATTGAGCGTCTAAGAGCGCCTTGCACGCCGCCGCCACCTCCATCCACTCGACCTTGGCAATATCTGCAGCTTGTAAAGGCGACCTCTTCTCGGAATATGCGCTAGTAGACGCAGTATTTTATTGCGCGAGTACGGATACCATGTGGTGTGAAGTCAAGAAGTCGCAATTGCTTCCAGCTATGGATCCATGCCTCCGAAGGATATCCAATCCGAAACAATCCGTCTCGCGATATGTGAGTCTATGGTTGCGATCTTAAGAATTCGCGATGTCTTCAGCACCTTGGTGTTTTAGTAGGTTCTCATCGTGAACAGACCATCATGAGGAACTGGTTGTTCCGTGTCATGTTGCTGGGGCAGCCTCTGGCTAAGCCCGCCCATCCGTAGTCTTTATACTGTAGCAAGAAGACGGAAAAATACTACCAATAGTGGTATGAGCCTGAGTTACTTATTTTACGGTGGTCGCAGAGTATACATCGGCGGCCCGGGCCTACACTGGGGCCATGACGGCGACACCGACCACCGAACCCTTCAATATGCAGTTCCATTCGCCGCCGCTACTAATTCCTCTCGTGGAATCCATAATACTTCTTCCCAAGCCGACGGCACTCCGGACGACATGGAATATCTAGGAACCGTTAAGGTCAAAGAAGGTATTCTTCCATACGTTCATGTCCGAGTCGGCGTCCTGACACACAACCGCACAGGGTTCAGTCACCTGTCTCCTACATACCTCTCCGAAAGCACAACCGCATATGGCTTACGCTTTCTCCGAGCATTCGGAGATTATGAGAAGTCTCCCAGACTAGAAGGCCTCGGACGTACTCCGTAACGATCTGTGTTCCATCACAGCCATACCCCCGGGCTCTCGCTAGCCCAGCTACTGGATGCGCGTGGGTGTCGCTAGCGCTGCAGTTGTCATGGAGGGCGAGATTCAGGTGAGCTTCGCTTCATCGATCACCCATACTGAGAGCGAATATGGTCCTGCGTGCCTGCTTCGGACGCATAGCACGAGACGTGGCTCTGGCCACCACGCTGATCTCTCACAGATACTACTAGACCTTGGCCTACGTCAGAGAGGTTGTCTGGCAGCAAGCAAAATCACCCTACGGCCTATCTGACAGACAATCCCTGCGAGAAAGAACCAAGCACAGGTCATAGGCCTTTCCGGTTCAAGGTACACGCCCCGGAAATGAGCTAACGTGAGTACCGAGTGACGCGCATTCGGAACCTCGCTGTTGTCTAACCTCGACGTCTACCCCTGTGGCGCTGCAAGCTCAGCAGCCAGCACCCAGACGGACAGCTCACAGCCCGGCCGGGGAATCAAGAACGAGCGACGCGGACGGCTCGCGGACGCGTACCGGGGGTTTGGACACACGAGTCCACGCTGCGCACGCCCTGGCCACGAGAGCCTGACAGCCAGCACCCTCTATCAGACAGCTCGCAGCACACCTGCAGATCTCGCCACTTGGCCCGTGGTGCAGTATTGGGCCCGAACCCGAATGCCAAGGTTGTGCATGACGCGGGCGCCGCGCCTTCCGTCCACTGAGCCTGAGTGCACTTCTCGGATCGGCCGGAGTCGCACACGATATCCCCGCCGCGCCCCGCGCTGGCGATCCCGTGCTGGACCCCCACTGCTGCCGCGCAATGCTCCCGAGTTGCCCATGGTGGACCCTGCGTCCTTCCCTGGGGTTCGGGTCTTCGACGTCGGCGCCTCCGAAGCAATCACATTGACATGTTGGCGTCCCGCACAACCCACGCTGCCCCTGCTAGTCAAAAACTCAACTCTCCAGGGCTCCAATTACTCCCGCGTGTCATGCCGAGCGTGCGCTCACGGTGCCGAAGGCTTTATATATGTAAGCTCTCGCAGGACTGAATGTGGAGGCTGGCGCGGCGTGTGCACCGCTCGATGGGCATGGTGAATGATGAGTCTATATGTTTGATGTGTCTAAGGTACATGTACTCATACTAGGCACACAGAACACGATTGTATACACCGGTACTCGGTACTCGGGATGGTGGTAATTATTGCATGACGGCCATAGCGCGTCGCGGATGTAAGATACTTGAGGGTCTGTCTATATGTACAGTACAGCAGTCGATGCCGACGCCGACGCCGTCACGGTTGCGGTCGCCCATTGGCCGAGCGCGGCATCCGACCGACCAATCCGACGCACACGAACTCTCTCTCCCAACTCAATGTCCTGTCTGTTCTCGCGTCCGGAGTCGGTCCCGCGCGGCGTGCCTGCACTCCTTCTCCCGGCTTCTCTTCGTGACTTCTCTCTTGCTCTCCGGGCTGCCACCGTCCAACAAGACGTCCGGCGCACTCGCACGCAGCCCGCCATCCCACAGCAGCCAAGACGCATGGGTTCCCCCACCCACGCTCCAAGCTCAGCACGGAACACCGGAGAGCCTGATCGCCCCAGCTCAGCCTGAGCCCGCACGCTAGTACACCCATGGGAGGAGCCGCCAGCGCACGCGCGCGGCCCACTCCTCCCACTGCTCGCCGAAGACGCGGTGCAGCTCGCGGTCCTCGGTGACGACGCGCTTGTTCGTGCTCCGGAGCGCATACGTCACTTTTGTCACCCAGAACGCGGCGAAGAGCCACGCGAGGCACGCGCCGAGGTGCGCGACTGACTGTGGGCACCGATCCGCGACACTTGGGCTGGAGGTGGAGGTCGGCGGGACCTGGATGCTATCGGCGCTGGCGCTGGCTCCGGACGCGGGTGCACTTGCTATCGCGAAGAAGAACGGCGCAGCGGCGCGGGTGAGGGCACAGAGGGAAGGTGCGAGCCACGCCTCGTGTAGCCATGCGCTGGGCGCGAGCATGATGGTGGTAGATCCGAGGAGCGTGGCGTATACGCCCGTGTAACTGGGATGCCGGACATGTGCGTAGGGACCGTCGGTGATGAGTTTATGTGTCGGGTGGATGGTGAGCTCAAAGGTGAATAGGGAGCCCAGTGCGCGGAAGCAAGCGACGCGCAGCCAGCCGCCTGCTATTGCGAGTGCGGCGCCGAGAAGGAAGAGTAACGAGGGAGAGGCGAGGGTGGATGCGAGGCCTTCTGATGCTACGGGATGTGGTGATGTTGATGATGAGGGTGCGGAGGGGAGGAGTAGGGAGGCTAGAGGGGCAAGAGGGCGCGTGACAGGTGAGGGGAAGGCGAGATAGAGCGTAACGAACGCGTCTGCGAGCACGACAATCCAGGTCATCATCTGCAGAAAAGACAAGGCAAAGGACAATGTTGGTCAGCATCCGGCAAGCAAGGTTCAGAACTCAAGGTCCCGTAGCCACGTTGGCGCTCGGAACTCGGGCTTCGCGACTTCTGGTGGCAGCAGCACGGAGCACGCGCCGCGGTGCCGCTGAATGGAAGAGAGAAAGGAGGATGCGGAGAGAGGGTACGGTAGGCCGTGACAAAGACGGGGAAAGAGAAGGCTAACCTTGCTGCAGAAGGTGACATGCCGGATGGCGCGTTCGAAGAGCGTGCGGTTGTCTATCCGTGTCTTTGGGGAGGGTGGAGGATTTGGCGGGGACAGCGAGCGGTGCACGGCGTATCCTGTCGCGAGAAGCGAGAGGACCTTGAGCAGGGGTGGGATGACGTCCATTGCGGACCAGCTATCGTCGAACGTGCACATGGCGGTAAGTGGGAGGAAGAGGAAAGGTGGACAAGATGCCGGGCTCGTCGTGGCTTGGAACGGGACGGGGTCGGTGGAGGCTAAAGTTCGGACGGATGTAGATGCCGGTGTCGAGCACGGCAGGGGTAGAGGTAAGGTGTGGACTGGTCGAGGCGAAGGGGAAATGATGAGACGAGGGTGGAGGTATATATGCAGCGGGGGAAGCACGGGGAGAGACGCGTGCTTCTCGGCCGGAAGGAGTGGAAAGAGTCCGCGGGGGGAGCGTGGAGGGGCGTGGGCAAGTTGGCAGCGGCGAAGAGAGGAAGCGGCGAAGGAAGAGGCTGCGATATCAAATAGACATATATGAGCGTTCTGCGAGGGTCTACCCACGACGGTGACTACTCTGGCCTCTCCCGCACGCAGCGATTCGGAAGCGGGCAGGAGGCGCGAGCTCTGTGCCTGCCACCGCTCCCAGTGATGGACGTCGACGGCTAGGGCTGGCTGGGGGCGTGTGCATCCCAGCATCGTGCATGCGCTGTCGCGGTCGGCTAGCACCTGCCTATAGCTATGCGACTGTTCGCGCGTAGCTGCGCTGGCACATCCTCGGTCTCACTCCCAGCGAGACTCGACTCTGCAGGCAGACGCAGGCAGCGCCCACCGCGCCTTCCCACGCACTGCACATGCACCCAGATCCCACTCCGATCCACTACCAGCGCCACAATGCCCCCGCGATCGATCCTACCCGATCTGCGTATGTACTTACCCCGTGTTTGGCCACACATACCCTCTCTCCCGACTGCACCTCCAGCCGGCACCGCACAATTCCCTGCAGCGGGCAGCGAATGCAAGAGGCCAGCTGATTATCATCTGCGCCGCAGTGTCTCCGCACAGCGCCGGCACGCCCACCGGCCATCCTGTCTTCTGCTGATCTTCGCATCTTCCCGCCGCCATGCCTGCCAGACCTTTCTGACGTCGTCCGGTCAACTGCTCTCGGCTGCGCCTTCCAGCGAAGTCCCGGCCTCTGAGTCCTCAGCCCCAGCTTTCTCTTGCACCCCGCGAGGCTTCTCGTGTTCGCTGCCCCTCATGCCCCTCAGGAATGCTCTTGGCTTCCGCACGAAGCACACGGAACATGAACCAAGCCCACTCAGACCGGTCTCACAGTCCCTGCTTCTGATCGGCCCGCACCCAGCACCCAGCACTCACTGCCCATGCGTCTCGCTCTTAGGCGAGTGCGAGAAACACGAAGGCGCGACCGCACCCGCCTTCGCGGACTCTCAAACGAATCAGCGTTTCCCTTCTCGCCGTCCTTCCCGCTGGCCGTGCATTCTCGTGCACAGACCGCCTTGTCCAGGACGGTGGGAACCCCGGCGAATTTTTCGTCTCCTGCCGGCATGGGCGCGCAACGGCTCGTTCGCCAATCGACTGCACTGACACCTCAATGACACTCTTGGGAGCCCCGGAAACGGTCGCGGCTGCTGAGGTAGCTCGGATTGAAGCATTGTCATCAATGTCTTGGACGTTTTTTCCCAATCCGTTTGGTTGCTGGTTGCGGTGGCCGCGGATCGAACGCGTTCGCGAGACCGCCAAGAGGGAAGGTACTGCAGGCGTACATGGGCGCGGGCGCAGGCCTTTACGCGAAGTTATGCGTTAGGACCGGGTTAGGCTCTCGGGTGCTGTGCATGGACCCCGACACATGCGTCTACACACACACCCCGCCGGCGATCAGAATGGATGCACAGGTCTGCCGAGCGGGGCGTATGCCCGCGCAGTTTGGTCGCCGTGCTGACAGTGCTGGGAGATGATGTTCATGGGGCTTCTAGTGCGCCACGGCACTCCCTTCGCACCAACAGAACATGACGCGAAAGGAGCACCGTGCCCGCACAGCGCCAGAATGTCTATCGGCAAATAGCCCTATCACCGGTGAGGCATTGAAGGTGGGTCTAGCATGGGGGTGTGCCGTCAAGGGGAGGGGACGAGTCGGACCTGGATGCCCGCCCTCTCGTACTCTCGTACTCTTCCCTTGGGCAATGTCCGCCGGCATCTGGGTACCGTAGTTCGGCTCCTAGACCACGGCCTACGGCTTGCCGTACATCTTCGCCAACCCCGAGATGACCACGGCTGTCCCTGCTTCTCTTCTCTTCCTCTCGGACGGTGCTGCGCATAACGAGGACTCGGGCACGAGGCGGATCGAGTCATTTAGAGCACTGCGGTACACACCTTTCCTCGGTTCCTCGATCATTTGAGGATGCTGATATGGCATATTTAGTCTGTAGTCAGGAGTAAGCAATTATCATAATTGCCTGTACCCGCCTGCCGGAGACTTCAGCGTTTTGATTGTTGGCTCGTCGTCGTTGCCCCTGGCGCGTTGCATGATGTGAGCCTGCGGGACGTGATGCATGATGCATGGTCCGCGGTAGGCGCGAGCTGCGCCGGAGCGCGCGGGGCAGAGCCATCTCGAGTATGCGCTGCTACCGGATCCGCGCGGAACCTCCTGGCCTGCATAGAAGTGCGGTCAGCAGCGGGAGAAGACGAGCCCGGCCCATAGCTGACGGAGTAACCCACCAGCTCAGTACGACGGCTGTAGCGCTTCTTCTCCGTGTTCTAGACTGGGGCGGCTAGCTCTATCCCGTGGTCAGTCAGGATTCAGAATGCTATTATATGAATCTCGCGAGACCCAGATGCCAGTGGTAGATCGTGGACCAAGGACACCACGACATTTCCGATGGATGCTGAATGCTGCCGTTCATGACCGGAGTGACGCAGACCTTCAAGTGGCTCATCTCGGATGCCCAAGGCAAACGCGACACTGAACCGAGGACGAGAATTGGAGCAACGAGTGCGCCGTGTGTACGTCAACGCCCACGCCCAATTGTCGGCGAGAGGACGTTCTACCGCCTAGAGCGGAGATGGCTCATCTCAGCATGCGGAGTAGGCACTGCCGTTGCCTTGTCTGGCTGCCGTGCCCACCATCCCCCGCGAAGCAAAGCACTGGCATGCCGTGCCGTCGGCAATGTCGACTACGGACGTATGAGGACGTGTGCACAGAGGATGGAGGGTGACAACGTGGTTTGAAGGGGATGATTGCGGCCGCAGCCCCAACAGATCCACAGATGAGTGGCCCGAAGCGGTCTGTTACGACGACCCTGGGTGCCTGTCTGGCGCGCGTGGTGCTTAATTGCGTAGGACACTTACCCGCGTGGCACGTCCCAACACGCCCATGCACGACGCCGCTTTGAAACGCAGCGCAGGATTTGTCCAACACACGTCTGCGCTTCACCGTCGGAACTCAGGCTGTCGAGCACCAGGGCTGGATGGACGGCAACGACCTGCTTCTAGTCTGCTTGGAGATCTGAAGCTTGAAGCTACGGGCTTCGCTCCACATGCACGCGGCATTGAACGCACAGCAGCGCCGCTGAGGACGCACGGACTTGGCTAGGCTGGCACGCCGCATCTCGCCTGGGAGATAGCCTGGATCGCGCTGGCAGCGAAGATCGCAATGCACACCGCGTCGCGCAGCGCGAGGCAGCCTGAGCCCGGGATCGGAGTGCGCCCTCCTCAGGTGTCGGGGTCAGCGCGGGCAAGACGTGCGCTGTACGTACGTCAGTGCACGACGACGCGCGGGGGCGCTGTCATCGTCAAGACGGCAGACTCGATGCGCAACGCGGGGGGGGGGCGGTCGTCGCGTCGCGGACTGTTCTTGCCGGACGGAGCAGCGGGAGTGCCCAAGTCCGCGTCCCGAGTCGCCGCTGCGCGTCTCCGCGACGGGGTCGTGCACTTCCGTCCAGGAAGGAGATCGGCAGGCGGCCTTCGAGGGCTCGCGTAGCCGCCGTGTTCCCTTGATGCCTATGCTGAGGTGTGCGGGTATGGGCATGCGCCTGCCTGGGCGGGAGGTGACTCGGGCGCCCCCGTCTTGGCGCATTGGGATGACGCCAGGACGGGCAGTATGGTGGCAGGGAGGAATGGAAGGCCGACACTGCACGCGCTACCACAGGCAACGCGGCGGCCGTGAACGCGAACAGAGCCCGGCACCAGCTGAGCGTCGAGTCTTCCATGCGTCGAGCCCGGGCAACTTTACAGGCGGGGGATGACGGACACGGAGGGAGAGACGACGGACATCGAGACATTGCCCGTGACTTGTGCGTAGACCTGCGAGAAGGAAGGGATATTGAGCTCTGCGAGGGTCCAACGTGGGCGCATGTGTGCGCATGGACCCGAACTGCATGCAGGATCCTCAATCTGTGGTGACATGGATCTCAGGCATGCTGTATATTGCAGAACGCGTCGCGCAAGTGCAATTGAATGGCCCGCTACTCGCTCGCCTCGCCTATGCAGAGCAGCAGACGTGCGTTCCTCGTCCAAATTGCCGTGATCACGACGTCATGGGCTTCCGGCGTGCGAGCCCCCGCGCAGGAGGCGTGCCACAAAGCCGTCGCCCTCGACACCTGATGGCGCACGTCACCTGTTATCGTCCCGCCTCCTTGAAACTACGACCGAGCGGGGCCCATCACCTCGGCCTTGGCGTGGAGAGCACATCCTCCCAGTGTCCGCGGGCCTCCGCGCTATTAAGGGCAGAAGAAGCCCTTGCATCAATCAGGCTCCCATCGCTAGCCAATATGGCTGAGTCTAGCTGAGTGCTCGAGAATCTCGCGCTTCAAGTTCGCGGACACCGTGGCTGCGGTGGGACCGCAAAATACTCGGACACGGGAGAGCTGCACCGGCAGAAGCGCTCTCTGAGAATTGCGAGGCCGACGGACGCGAGAGAAGAATGGAAGGGCGAGGAGAAAGAGCTACGTACGTGAATGGGTGTGACTGGTGAGAGCACGCCCCGCGCCGGGTGCTGGGCATGGGTGCGGTCGCACGCTCAGTAAGCCAACCAATGCAGGGAGCCTTCTTCGCACATAGACCAGAGCCCAAGCGTATGGGGCACCTGTACATGCCAATAATGCAATCAGTCGCATTCACATCATCCTGAGAGTTCAGCGGAGGTAATAGGACAAAGACTCACTATTGTCATGTCCAAGCCGCTTTCACCCCGTATACGGAGTTATGACTATGATGTTCGGTCCCGTATTTTCGGACTGTGTTCAGAAATAAGCAATGACGACATCTTGAGGTCCCACACGGAGTGCATAGCGTGTGGGTGCAGTCGAACGGTTCGCGGATAGCGCGCTTCGTGCTGTTACACCCGTTCCCTGACGCTGCCGATTGAATGTCGTGCGACTCGGACTGAGAACGCACAGGTTGGCGGTCTGAGATCGCGGCGAGGAACGCCCGAGTTTAGGCATTGCGAGGTACCACTTCCGGGGGACTGTATTAGAGAAGAGAAGCGTGAGGAGGAAGGTTGGCCGCGAGAGCTCTGGCGGTGACGTGACGGACTGGAGCCCGGGTATCGACTACGCACCTGACATCAACTGTCGTTCCTTCGTTGTTGGTTGAGTGGCTTGAGTGGAAATGGGGATAACGGCGATAGAGGACGAAGGATGGAAGAGCGGGTACACCGGTGACACCTCGAACACTTCGCGACGACGCAGGGATGATCAACTATGCTTCGAGGCGCTGATGTTCTCCCGCGAGTGTGGTGTTGGAGCAGGCGGCCGATATCTTGACCGCACTAGCAGCGTGTTTGAACCGGGGAGAGACCATTTCGCGCATACACTGATACAGGCATGTACAGTGCTCTATACGGACATGCTCCGAGGTTACTCGTTTGTCGTCACGAAAGGATCCAAAAAAGAGCTCACCTTGATATGTGCCGTACTCGTGGCTAGGGCAGAGACCATGCACATGCTTTATGATGCATACGAATGCGTACTGGTCGGTATGAGCGCGTGGGATAGAACCAGCTAACTTTTCAGCTATGGAGAGTCGCCTTGAGCGGTCGCGGAGCGAGCTGGCCAACAGAACCACGTCAATGAGTGATACTAATCAAGACATAAACGACTACGTACGTATGCGCTCGCCGTTCGTTTACTAACCTCATGTATGCGTGCAGCGGAGTCGTTGGAAGACTTGGACATGGACTCGGTGGCGGATGATGATAGGCGCTCGTGCCGGAAATTCCCGGCCGATGATGGCGGGATTTTCCCAATATGGCACCAGGATCGCTGCCGCCTTCAAGTTTAACGTGGCGGTTGCGTCACTGCCACGGCATCGTTCATGTTCGTGGTTTGCACGCAGCGGGCCGCGCTCTCTGTGTCTATTGCCCTCAGAGCATCCGTACGTACGTTGTTGTTCGCTCAAAGCCTTGCCGCCTGCATGTTACCGTGGCTTAATCGTCCAACTTAGACTCGACAATCCGTCCGCCATGGTGTAGCCGATCCAGAGTCATATCGGCACAACGCTCAAGCATAAATCCATTGCACCAGATTGTTACAAGGTGAGAAACTCTATCCTATTGGATGATATGGGATTGTAGCGCACCTGAGCCCCCAGGCCGACTCCGACAGCTTCAGCACTCGCCGTTCCCGCAGGCCCGTCCAGTCTTCGCGCCCCAGCCCCTAAGTATTCGCTTGTCGGCCGTACGTTCTGGTGCGTGTTATCATCTCATAATCTCCGATATTGAGCCTGATCCAGTTATCTTGATGGGGTCTTGGGTACGCTGACTGAGGGATGTCCATCGGCTAGAGTACTGCGGGCAGGCTCGCAACGCCTCGTATTCCTCCACCCCCACCCCCTCCTTCCATTCGATTGTACCCTAGTGATGGTACGGTTTGAATGCGGGACTGCCCCATACCAATGCTGCGGTAGCGGCGGAATGAGCTTTACAGGCAAAGACAATATCCCGCCACTGTGACTCAACTGCCCAATCAAATGAGCGTCGTAAGTACAATATCTGATCCTCGGATGCAGTAGTAGTCAGGTAGTAGTAAGTTGCCTTTTACAGACCAACTGCGCCTCACATGCCGCCCCTCGACTTAAGCGAGCCAAAGCGCCCCGGATCCAGGTCGTTCTCAATGGGCATTATCCTTTGCAACCCTTTGCCACGTAGCGGCGGCTCCAAAGGAGTCTAGATGTGCATGCGACATGGGGCCTCATGGTAAGGGTCCTTCGCTTCCACCAGCCGTTGCCGCCGCCTCGCCATCCACCCCCATCCCCCACCCCGCTCACGCACGGAACGCAGGGTACATCCCCGGTGACCCCGAAGCGTCTTCGGGGACCCCATTCTGCTGCATTTACAGCCTACTCTATCCAAATCGTTCCGTTGTGCGCAATCCGTCCACCCTGCTCGTATATCGGCACTGCATGCGGGGTCGGAGTCGTTGATGCCAGTGGCGGACCGCATGCTGAGATCATCCAAGAGGATCTACGGCAGGAGCGGCAGCACACACGACTTGCTGCGCCCTTCATTGTCCACCTGCTTTGCAAATATTTGGGAACCACATGAGGCGAGCCATAATTGGCTCCGGCGTCTAGATATGTCCCCGGAGCCAGGAATTTGCTTCCGCGACGATCAACTTTGAATCTGAATTTCAACCTCTCGATCTCGATCTTATGGTAAGTCCCACTTGGGACTTGCCCCCTTCGTTCGTTCGCTCCGAACAGTCCTCTCAACATTTGTCTGAAGTCTAGGGCCCGAGTGGCATGCAAGCGGGGACACTGAGATGGCGTGCGGCTATAGTGTAGGGATAGAAGCCGGATGGATGACAGGCTCGATGACCAGCCATGCACTATGCGACGAGTCCGCCAGGCTTCGGCTAAGGGTAAGTGTCTCCTCCCAGTTTAGAGTCTAGGTGTCGCCTCGTGTGAGCGCGACAGCACGGAAGGCTGCATCCGCAGCCCTGTGCCCAGCATCAGTCGGCGCAAGGAATATCGCAGCCACCGCCATGCCGTCCAGCCCCCCCAATTCCAAAGCGCATCAAGCCAGATTGAGAAGGTGCGAACAATGGTTTGCGGAAAGCGGCTGATGTTTTCCTCTTTCCAAGGCTCGAGGCGGTAGAAATTTCTGGCAACCAATCACACATCGCCGCCCCATACGCACGCCCGGAAAGTAAGGCGATCTGGTCGAGCATCCCCTCCGTATAAGTTCTGCCCATGAAGCTTGCCGATGATCCCACTCGTTCCCAACATTTCTCTCCCCACCATGTCTGAGATCGACTCTCTCACCCACATCGGCGTTGCTGCGCTCCTCTACCACTTGTCAGTCGAGGAGAAGCACCTTGCGCTGGAAAACACGGAGGTTGACCTCTTGAAGTCCGCCCTTGGCGAGGTGGGCTTGACGTACGCCCGAGTGCGGTACTCAAGGTAAGCTTCAGTTCTTTTCTCTTACTGTATGCTCTCCCTGACAGCCGTAGGCCGAGTCTGTGCCCTCAACAGCATGAGGACGACCCCGTCGTTTACGACCCTCTGCCGCCGCCGCCGCCGCCTGAACAGGGCAACAGCGACGACGAGCCTCCCCGCGACGACCCCACTCCCCGCGATGACCCCACTCCCCGCGACGACCCCACTCCCCGCGACGACCCCACTCCTCGCGACGACGACCCTCCGCCGCCGCCGCCGCCTGAACACAGCTACCGCGTCGATGGTCCGAGGGCGCCATCAACGCCGCAAGCGAGCCCCTCAAAGCCCACCCGGTTGAAGAGGTCGCGGTCTTCAAAAGAGAATGAGGGAGGCTCCTCAGAGGATGCCGTGGATGACGAGGATGGGAAGACTCGAAGAAGTGGTGAGTCGCCGAAGAAAATCAGGAAGGCTGGTGCATTGGAGTGCGAGGAGTGTCGCATGGTGTTCCAGGATCGGACGCGCCTGAATAGGCACGTCGACGGTGTCCACAAGGGCATCCTTCGAGTGACGTGCCCGAAGTGCGGGAAGACTTTGTCACGAAAGTCCGCTCTCGAGCGCCACCTCGCAGAAAACCGTTGTTCCAGTGATACTAGCCGTCCTCGTCGCCGTCGTCCTTGTGTCCGTAGGTAGCATTGCACTATCTACCATGTACCTTATCCCTGCTTCAGTTTTTTGTATACCAGTCATTGTATCACCTGCGCAACTTCGAACATTGAGGTCATCATCAGTGGGAGACGCGCGGATCGGGCGCACTGAACGGGAATGACCGAATAAGCGACTGGGAGCGCTGCCGCCTGCGTCGCGTTGTGCCGACTCCCGACGTTCTGCCACTGCTGCAGTGTTTGTATGCCCGCCCTTGTTTTGAATCCTCTGCTCATTAATGCGTCGTGCACACTTCAAACGACAGGTCGTGTAATACTCTTCATCTCGACTTCACATCTAAACGCTACTGAATCGGTTTACATTCTACCTGGAACTTGAACAGCGACCGCTGCAGAATTCCATCTACGCCATCGCTCAAAAAATAGGGTCTCTTGCGCCTATGACTAGGCTAGGCGCAGTCAGCTTACTCGACGTGCTTCTTCGGGACGACCTCGCTATTGGCCCGCTAACGTTTTCTCCAGGTTCAAGTCGGTGGCCCTCCTTCCTCAACCACGCCCTCTTCCAGATGACAGCCGTATTTTGTTCTCGCCATAATCGAGTGCAGCCTGGTCTGTGGTAGACCTTTTGATGACACGCTAGTTGAGCTCATCGGGCATGATGGCTTTGGTGAATGACTACAGTGAGTACTGCCAGCGCGCGCCCGTGGCGGCTCCTCCCACGCCGACGCGCGCATATTCTCCTCACCTTTCTCTTCACCCCTGGCGCATCTAGAGAACATCTAAAGATGGGATACTGCGCTGATTCTGTATGCTGCGGCAGGGGGAGGGACTTACAGGATGAATAAATAACCCGCCTCCATTGTCCAGTCAGATCATCCTGGTACGTCGATTCTCTGATGGGGGTTCGGTAGTGGCAACTTGCCTTTTACAGCACACCCAGGACGTTATGCTGCGGGTCAAGGGGACCGAACGACGCCCAACTGCCAATACCCCCTCATTACAGGGTGTTGATGGCCCAGGGCTTTGCGGCTTGTCGCGTCGCCGTCAAAGGGCTTTATTTATTATCAAACATATATGCAATCATGCGCTTGAAGGTGGCCAACTGGAGGCTTCACTGTTCAATCGGCCTTCGCTCGCAGCCCTTCCAAGTCGAGTCGCTCAAGGGCAGGACTCCTTGGCCGACATCCCCAAAGCGTTCGTGGGCTGAGAGTTTACTGTCCACGGCAATGCGTACAATCAGAGAATTCGTTGTGGCTCGTGAGCACCCCTCCCTTCTGGCTGCCAAGCTGAACAATAAGCAATCCCCTCCGAGGCGTCCGGACCCCATTCCGACGGCGTTGTTTGATGCAGTTTGCATTAACCAGGCGAGGCTGCGCCCGCCGCGTAGCTGATACGCGAGATTCCATCCTGTGACCGTCCTGGGCCGAGCCCCGCCTGATGGGAGTACTCCTTTGGGGTTTATGCCGTGTCGGGTACAGGGCCAAAACGGGGTGCCACCAGCAGATGTTAGATCTGTGCCATGATAGAGATTGTTCTCGCGCACAGAGAGTTAAAATATTTTTGGATTATGGTGGAGGGCTCGCCGACGGTTCAAATTCGCGCCCTTCTCTCGTGTTCACCAAGTCCCCCCGCTTTGTCCTTCGTGCTGTTCATCCATCACACACCCTCTTCAACAAACTCTAGCTATGTTCCGCACGACCCATTCGCAGCAAAGCAGCAGCCGTGCCCCAGCCTCGTCTCCGTTGTGAGTCCCGATATGCCTTCCGCACTCATCCTCCATCTCATTGGCCCACAAGGCGGACGTTGTCCGTCAACCTCCTCGAGCCCCGGCCCTCCCCTCCTCGTGCATCGCCGCCGCCTACTCTGGGCAAGCGTCGCCAGGAAGAGGAGCCTAGCAGCCCCCGCCCGTCCAAGATCAGGTGGCCGTCGCCGCTCTTCGTTGCTGGCCCCCTCCCCCCCCAAGAAGAAGAAGAATCTGATAAAGAGCCTTCTGACGACGAGATGTACGATATGGTGTGTTATGCCAGGGGAGACCCTCGGGACGATGACTCCGGTGATGAGAGCTCAGAGGAGCTCGGTGAAGCGGACGCGGGCTCTGGATGGGACCCAGAAGAAGGCGACGGCGAGTCTGATGGCCAACGGGAGGATGAAGAGATCGACGAGGAGGGAGGATACTGGCAGGGAGGTGGCGACTCAGACTCTGAACAGTCCGAGAGCGATGGTGAGCCAGAAGATGGTACGTCGTCACACTCCGTTGAGCCGTATTTCCTGAATGCCGAGCTGGAGTAAGCAGAATTCCCCAACGAGACACACGTCGCATGCCCGTGGGACGGATGCGGTCAGGTGGTGGAGCGTGCTCTCTGTAAGGACCACCTGGATGCTGCTCACCAGGGATGGTCGAGAGCGGTGAAAGGACGTGGCCACTGTCGCTGCGCGGGCTGCGACAATAACAAAGGTAAAGGGTTTAGGGTCGAGATCTTTGCACGACATGTGAGGGAGACGCACTACGACCTCCGGTATTTCCCTTGTGATACGCCTGTATGTAATACTGTATGTACAACTAAGCGTGCATTAGATACGCATAAGCGTAGGGTACACAGGTAGCAGCGTTAATCTCCGAGCATGTGCTACTTGTACTGTATTAGTGACTATATTGTAACCCCTCCGAACTCGTCTGTTATTTACCGCTGCGTTGACGGCTGTACTCGTGCAGTGAAGTCTAGCTAATGGTGACACATTGCTCCAATAAGAGGAAAAGCCGAGCTCAATTGAACGACAATCAGGCCGGGCGGAATGCAAGGGCAAAGGGGCCACACTTGCCAAGCAGTGCCGCCATTGACATGAGCCGCCCGAAAGTCAAAGCGTCAGAGTCTAACATCCTTTGTCCGGTGGCCCTTGTCTCCCGCCCCATTGACGGCGGCGTACATAAGGCCCCAAGCGCGACGATGCAAGCCCATTCCTTTCCCTTACTGTCGCCCTCCGCTGTGCGTTGCTGCCGCGACCGTCCCGATACCCTGAACCGAGCCCCATCATCATCATGTCGACACCTTTGTTCAAGTTCACGCCCCCGCGCACGGTTACTCCTGGCGAGTACCTCGTGTGCAGCCACGAACACTACCATAAAACCGGTTTGAACGAGCAGTGGCATCGCGATCACGATTTGCCGGAGGACGAGTCGGATGAAGAGATGTCCTTGGACAGGTGAGTGGCACGCCCCCTTCAACGCGCGTGAGCCACTCCCCCTAACAGCGCCGCGTTCGTACTACTACTACAGCGACTCAGAATCGGACACAGAGTCATACGCTTCGAGTCGAGAATCGCGTTCGCCGTCTCCCTTCTCGAGCGCAGGGTCTTACCACACCGCAATGTCTACTCCTCCGCCCGAATACGACTCTTCTCGCGAAAGCTCTGTGGCGCCTCCGACGACGTCACACGCCACCGCGTCCGGCCATAGGAAGTCCTACAGGAGGATTGTGGCCGCAGAGTCCAAGGTGGCCGTCGCCCAGCGCATGGTCGCGCGGAAGAGGGCGCGTCTGGAGAAGACTGCGAACGCGCCCGCCCCGGCGGGCTCTATCGTCTGCCAGTGGGGCGGGTGCGGAGAGCACGTCGCGGACGGGAAGCAGCTCTGGAATCACATAGAAAGCGTCCATAAGCCGCTGGGCGGCGCGGATGATTTGAAGGCAGCGTCGCGCAGCGCGAAGTCGGAAGAGGTCGAGGAGGATATGGAGGTCGAGGAGGCGGAACACCATGCCCACCCTGATGGCTCTACCCATGATGATGGTGAGGACGAGCTCGACGACGACTCGTCCGACGATGATTGGGCCGAGTCGTCTTCGCGGTGGGGTACAGCGAAGAAGTCCCAGTCGAGCTGCATGGACCGCTACCAGATCAGGATACGGTGCCAGTGGAAGCGCTGCACGACGACGATCCAGTTCGCGGGCTTGCGGCGGCACGTCGAGTCGAAGCATTCTGGTCTCCGTAACACGTCGTGCCCGAAGGGCTGTGGGTACGTGACCAACAGGCCCGACATGATGCCGCGGCACAGTGTCAAGTGCCACTACCGGGGGCCGAAGAAGGCGGTTGTTGTGGATGAATGATATATACCCTTGCGTCGTAGGCAGAGTTGTACATACAGTCTTCGTGTTCGTCGTATATACCATAGCATATAGAGGTGCGCTGGCGCGCTATTTGTTGATTCCATCATCATGCTAATCAGCATGTCGGGCGACTCACCTAGGGTGGTACTTGCGGCCAAGTACCCAAGAAAGAAAGAAGTTGGCAAATGGTGGTTCGTGGTCAGGTCGGTTGGCAGAGCACGGGCGCGACCGTCGGTCGGTCCATGTTTGGTCTGATTGCCGCTTTGAGTCAAAATTAACCTCTGCCGAGGGTGGTTGCCATACTACGCTCGCCGAATGAAGGTGGTTTTCAGAGCAAATCCGATACTCTTCACCATCGTGTCCAAAGTAGCACTTGAAAACAGGGTAGGTCAGAGGCGCGTCAGGGCATTGCAGTTGCTAAAACTCGAGCAGGATGATTCGCATAGGCGTATGTACATAACCTACAACACATCGCAGGAGGCACGAGGAGGGAGACGAGTATATACGCGCAAGAAGACACGTTGACACCGCACATGAACTATAACGGGGACTATGTACACTTGAATTGAGTAGGAAAAGTATGGATACAGTAGCTGGCGAATATCATACGTACTCCGTCGAAAGAGCGAGTCCAGGAGTAAGTTCATAGAACATGTTTGTTTGCCGAAGCGCAGAAGGAATCAATCCTTCAACGAGAGGAAGCTCGGTTTCTTTTCTAGATGGGTCGGGAGTGATTTCGGCGTGAACGTCGAGCGTGCAGGGCTGTCCGGAGGCGGGATGCGTCCGGCGTTGTAGGGAGGGCTAGGTGACAGTGGGCGGGAGAAGGTAGAAATTCTCTGCTGCGTGGGGGTGGCGGGGAAGGGGTCCTCGGTGATAGGGTGGAGAGACTTCCCTCCGTCGCCCTTCATGGACGGCGCTCTGCTCGGTACCGTGATGGAGAGATTCCTCTGCGTCAAACGCATGAGATAAGTGTATGTGAAGCAAGGAGAGTGTACCTACCATACTCGGTGACGGCGGACTAACGAGGACTGGGGATGATCGGGTGAACCGGCGAATGCGGACAAAATGGGAGGTAACTAGCGCCGTGAGGAGGATGAGCATGCACGAGAGGAGCGTCAAGGCGGCAATCGGGAAGGCGTCGAGTTGCCATTTGTCTGTGAGGACTGCAAGGGACGTGGGACAGGATTCGCCAGACGGCGAGGTCGCAGCTGCCATAGAAGTGGTAGACGCAGCTGTTTCGCTCCATGAGCAGGATGCCGGGGGCAACGACATAGATGAACCTCACCACCCAGAAGCACCGGTCTTGTTGCGATGATGTCTTCTTGACCGACCGTAGATGAGGGTATGAGCAGACTCAACTCCGCGTCGATCCTGCATAGCCACGTCGTAAGGTCAGTGACAATTCGTATCAAGCTGTGCAGAAATGCGAGCCACGTACATATCCGCAGCGAGATCGCGTGGCATTGCCTGCATCGTCAGCTTCCGGAAGGAGCTCTCTTCAAGCTCCTTTTTAAAATCGACTCGTGCAGCCGAGGGATCTGCCGAGAGGGGCAGGGCCCGAGTGACTGCACACGCAGCAGTGATCAAGAGCACAGCGCGCTGAGTGGGAGGGAAAGAGGAGAGCATCGTAAGAAGGTTTGAGTTCGGCTCGATTGTGATGGGTGCCGATGAGCATTCGAGATGCGTCGTCGAAAGGTTTTATGCCCATGGATTTCCCGAGGACGCTGAGTGTACGGGTGACATGGAGCTAGGCGGTTTGAGAATTCTAGCAAGAGCACAATAGGATCACTGAAAGTAGGCTCCAAGGCGTTGCGACTCAGGACTACTGAGCACCGCATGAAGTGCCTTCTGGCGCTGTAGGAGCCGATTACGTCGGCATAGCAAGCTCCCGAGGATAGGGATACTTGTGATCTAGAAGGGTCGTGGCTGGACGCAGTCCATCCGTCCGAGTACATCTCTCTACGAATGGATTAATTATAAGAGTCTGTCAAACAGCAGCGCGAAGAGCTCACCACAGCCCACACCCCATGTTCGTTCTTTGACGCCGGTGGAACACGCCGTAAGGAAGGCACCTACTTCGTCAAGCCGAGTTCCCTTCGCCATGCGCTGTGATACTGAGATTGCGCAATATGTGTGAGTTTCCGTGATTCTGCCGTACAAAAGAACAAGAGGGCTGAAGAGGCCAGATGCTTTCGATAGAGCACAATGAGCCGCGCACCGAAGGGCCGTATAGCTAGTCGCTTCGCCAGCGGCGCCGGATATGCGCGGGGAGAGCGGGGCGCATGCTGTAGATCTGGATGGACTGCGTCCTGGTGCGGTTTGGGCCACCGGGGCGGCGCGAGGACGAGACCTCGAGGTGAGCATTTCTGGATTGCCGTCAATCTATAAGTAACCTATATCCAGGATGGCAGAGTCGCCCAGTCTTCATAGTCTCATCCGTCCATGTGTGATTGTCAGGGTGCACAGATATCCAGAGGCCGAAATACTTGAGCGCGAGCGGCGAGATATCGAACCGACAACTGCGGCTGCTGAGGTTTGCGTGCCGACGATGGGGAGCTTGATGCTGTAGAGGCAGTCGTGCTGCGGTAATTGAGCACAGAGAGAAGTTGAAGGGGCTCTAGCCATGCTGCGAGCGTGTGTCTGACACGTCGGTGGATGAGGGGAGGAGTCAGACTCAGAGGCCTCCGGGGCTGGACGGACTGGGGCGTCTAGGAGCTCACGTGGACAGTCGCGTAGGGCGCGGGCGGCACGCCCCGCTTGCCCCTTGCTTTCTCGCACTCCGCTCGCGCCGTCCCTGCTTTTCCTCCACCGCTCTCTGCTAGGCTTGCGCATCTTGTCGAGGCAGCCATGTCTCGCGCGGGCTCTGACACCGGGTACTATCCCAATGCTTACCACGAGGCTATCCAGAAACAGTCAGTAGTCGTCCCACCTACTGTTCCGTCCCCTACCACGAACTTACAGGAACGCCAGGCTCCCCACGTACGTCTGCTTCGTCCTGACTCTCAGACTGATCCTGCTTACGCTCGAGAATAGATAACCCCTCCTGCCGCGCACATCCCTACTGATGAGGAGTTCTACGTACTCGATCCACACTCTGGTCGGCATCGACCCAACGTTGATCTCCTCAAGCGACACTTCTTCCACGAAGGCAGACTATCTCAGGAACAGGCTCTCTTCATTCTTGAGCAGACTACGGACTTGATTACGCGGGAGCCAAACCTGCTCCAGGTCCCTAGTCCTGTTACAGGTGCGTGTTCTCGCCAACTTTTCCCTACCCCCAAATTCGAACCGACGCGCCTTATCTATCTGCCTAGTCTGTGGAGATATACATGGCCAATACGTGCGTACTCGTTTTGCCTAAGATTCTGCTCCTCGCGTGACCCCTCGCAGTATGATCTCATGAAGGTGTTTGAAGTCGGCGGTTCCTTCGAAGAAAACAACTACTTGTTCCTCGGAGACTACGTCGATCGTGGTTGCTTTGGTATCGAGGTGAGCGCACAGTCCTGTCAACCCTTGCCTATCTACCTCCGGATCCCAATGTCTCGCGGCGACGCGTGATCATACACCTGTAAACACCTTCTCGCATCTCGTTTTATCTATACCCTGCACATTCATGCGGTACTTACCATGGGATGTCCAACAGTGTTTGCTGTATCTCTATGCCCTCAAGCTATGCTACCCTAATCGTCTGTTCCTGCTCCGTGGAAACCACGAATGCAGGCATCTAACAGAATACTTTACGTTCAAGCGAGAATGTCGGTGATCGCAATTCATATCACTGTGAAAGTCCTGGCTAATACTGCGTTATATCCTAGGTTTGCATAAATACTCTCCCGAGGTGTACGACGCGTGTATCAAGTCCTTCCAAGCGCTCCCTATCACCGCGTTGGTCGATAAGAAGTTCTTCTGTGTACATGGTGGCATCTCTCCAGAGCTGGATACGCTCAGGGACATTGAGCATGTGAGCATCTCTGCGCACTTGCTTGAATATTATTGACGCGCCACGATCAAGGTGGATCGCTTCCAGGAGCCTGCCTCGAAAGGCCTGCTCTGCGACCTCCTGTGGGCAGATCCAATCCCAAACTTTGGTCATGAAGTCAGCGACTCCACTGTTGTACTTACAGCTCGCTGACATCGTCTGTACTCCCGCAGCACGATCCCACTTACGAGCGGCCGCATGGTTTGCCACCCGGTGTTCCATTCGTAGACAACCATACTCGCGGGTGCTCTTACTACTTCACGTACTACTTTCTGCCCGACTACGCCTACTGGATATGTACTGACAGCTGTTGCCCCTGGCCAGGTACGAGGCTGCGTGCAAGTTCCTGGAGCGCAATCAGCTACTAGGCATCTTCCGTGGACATGAAGCCCAGGACGCGGGATATACGATGCACCGGAAGACTCCGACGAAGAAGTTCCCTTCCGTAATCACGATATTCAGCGCACCCAACTATCTGGATGTCTACCACAACCGCGGTGCGGTCATCAAGTACAAGAATAAGAACATCACTATCAGGTACGCAGCATCGGTGTCTCTCAAAGCTTTCTGAGCCGACTCTGAGACGTTATGCACGTTCTGCAGGCAGTACAATGCTACCTCACATCCCTACTGGCTACCAAACTTCATGGACGCGTTCACGTGGTCGCTACCCTTCGTCGGCGCGAAAATCACCGAGATGCTGCTCGCGATCCTGTCCGTTTGTTCCGACCAGGAGCTCGAGTCGGTGTCCTCGGAAGAGGAGGACGCAGAGCGCGCACGCGCACTGAACGACTCGGACTCGGAGGAGGGCGACGAGACGCGCACCGTCGCCGACCTCTCGCTCACCCCGAACGAGATCGCCTCGCGCAGGCAGGAGATCAAGAACAAGATCCTGGCCGTCGGGAGGATGCAGCGCGTCTTCCAGCTCTTGCGGTGCGTCCCCACCCCATGTCCTGCTACTCACACTCGAGCATTCCTGAACTTGTCCGCGATTACAGAGAAGAAGCGGAGAACGCGACCGAGCTCGCGCCGGCGCCCGGCGCGGCCACCGCGGGCCCGCCGACGTCGTGGCCGGGCGGGTTCCACCCGCCAGGCGCGCCGGACGCGCTGGGCGTGCACGGGCAGCAGGTGCGGCGGTCGATCCGGACGTTCAGCGACGCGCGCGCGTCGGACCTCGCGAACGAGCGCATGCCGCAGTTCGACTACACCGCGCAGCCGGCGCTGCCGCTCGTGCCTGTGCCGTCGATGCGCATCCCCGGGCTCGCGCTCGCGGCGGGCGGGGAGGGCGAGGCAGCCGATGGCGCGGACAGCAGGCGGAACATGGAGGAGCTGATCAAGAAGGCGTTGGAGGAGGAGGGGCTGGGCGATGGCGGGATGGTGGAGAGGTTGGCGGATCGGATCGCGAGGGGGCGGAGGGGCGCGAGGCCGAGGGGGCTGAAGCGGTTCGAGACTGCGCCGTAGGTGCTGAGAGGATGGGAGGGAGGCGTGGATGAGGTTGGGATGAGCCTTGGGACGAGCGAGATCTGAGACCTGAAGCTTGGTTTGTATGTAGGATACCCGGCGGTTTGTTGTGTTATAACCCCGTGCTATTGTACGCGCACAGTGCTATTCGGACGTTTGTTACCTTTATCTTGTATGATGTCGGCGGCCATGTTTCACGAAGGACTAGGTAAGGTAGACCGGAGACTTCGGTTGTGAAGTGATCGCACGATCCGGTAGATATCGAAACAACAAGTTAGACGTCACAGTGTACGTATACATCAGAACAAACTTCTATCGTCGCTTCCTCGTCGTGCTCTTCCGCTTCACAACACACTACCGCAGTCCGAGATCCAGAACACATAGCAAAGGATATGGGAGGGGGGTGATAGGCTAGGCGTTGGCGTACTTCTCGGTCCACTCGCGGGAAACGCGCTGTGCGTCCTTCTCATTCTCCTTGTAGTGCTTCGCGACGTCGGTAGCGAGAGGGTCGTCTGGGTTGGGCGCGCTGAGGAGGGCTTGGATAGAGAGGAGCACGGTGCGGATTTGGAGGGCGGGAGACCATTTGTCTGGAATGGATGGCATGAGTTCATGGCACGATCACGAGGAGCGGGAATTGTGGAGCTTTGCGGATGGGACGCCATGGAGATGTGCGCAGGAATGGGCGGTACGGGTGGCGACGGGTGCTGCCAGACAAAGACGTAGGACGTACCTTTGAGGATGTCTAGACATATACGGCCGAGCTTGTCTGCGCGAATGAGGGTGAGAGGATGCGGTATTGTGAGTGAAGAGAGAGGCGCACCGATGTTGGGGTGGTAGATCTTAGTGAGGAAACGGACCTTTGGTGGGCTCATGGGGTACTCTTCTGGCAGGAAGAGCTCCAGTCGGAAGACGCCATCTAGGTTGCCAGCACAAGCACGGATGTAGACAAGGGAGATCAGTAGGCGAAAGTAGGTGTACGGATGGAAGCGCACTCTGAAATGGACTCCCATCAGGACCCTGTATCGTGACATCAAAGTAGCGCAGGTTGTCCTCATGGGGTGCAGCAGTGATCCCTGGTGCAGGATCTGCGACGAGACGTTCGGTCTCCTATGGTGTTCGAGGTTGACAAGGGGGTACAGAGGGAAGATAGCAGGCTTAGCGAGGCTGGTCGTGTGGACTCGCGAGGACGGCGTACCTTGATGATTCGCTACGATACGAGCACGCACAGAGGTTTCGGTAAGTAAAGGCAGACTGCAGGGTGCATTGCTAAGCAAGGTACCTTGGGAAGAGACATCGCGGCGGAGGCGGTGGCGGTAGTCGTTGGAAGAGAACGAGCCCGCTCTGCTCGCCTGCCGGGAAGCCCCCCTCCACAAAAGGCAACTCTGCTCGCGGTCCGGCCATTGCCGGAACGCGTCACCTGCGACGCGTCCACCACGCGTCGCGGAGTCCTTTGCATTGAACCACCAACACCCCCAGGCTCCGGCGGAGTTCCACCCGTACTTGTCCCTGTGTGCGCTTTGAGAGTCGAGGGAACATCAGATCATCGCCGCCGCCATGCCGGAAGACGCCATGCAAGTACGCCTTTCTTTGGTTTCCTCGGACGCTCATAAGCACTTGGACACGACCCTGACTGTGCGGGTAACAGGCTTCTGACGACCAGAAGTTGGACCAATGGGTCCGCCTCATCACCCCCGATGGATATGACTACCTGGTCAGGAAGAAAGTCGCGCTCTGCAGCGGCACTCTAAGAGACATGTTGGGTTCCGAAAGTATGCTTCTTCTCCGCTTGATATTTGGATGAAGATTGAGCTAACTATGCTTTGAGCCAGGTAGCTTCTCGGAAGCGATATCAAACACTGTTCCTGTGAGCGAGCGGTAAGCATCGGACGTCCGATTCCACGGTCCGACCTACGTACGACTCCAAGTCGTACCCCGCATACGAGTACCTTGTGGTCCTGACCCTGACTCTCCTTGTTCGTGCCTCAGGGCCGTCATCGTGGAGAAGCTGTGCGAATACTTGATCTACAAGTCCGTGTACGAGAACGCGAAGAAGAACGAGGAGATTCCAGATTTCCAGGAACGAGTATACCCCGAGATCTCTTTGGAGTTGTAAGTGGCGGAGCTCTGTTCCCCGTAACCGATCCATCTCACTCGCCTCTACCGCAGACTTGTCGCCGCCGACTACTATGACGGTATGCTGCGGCGCCACTGCAGTCTGGGAGTGTGATAGCTGATGTACTCTGAAACAGCATGACGTTCGGTGGACAAGCCATGCTGCTCGCCCGCAGGAGACCACGAGAACAGCGTCAGGGCCTTACGTATGAGGACGTCAAGTACGGATACTGCCTGCACTACGGTCATCGTACGTACTGCGTCCAAGTTTAACTACCTATTGAACGATTGAAATCGTTCGGACACGACTATGGCGTGAGTTACTAAATACAGCACGGTACGCAACTACGAGCCGACGTCTTTTCATGTAAATAGTTGTGGCGTATCGTGGAGGTTGTTCCGACAAGGCAAACCGAGTATGCATGATTGCCCCTTCCAGAGGTAGACCAAATAGTAAGGATCCGGAACTTGTCGACGTATTGCACCTCTGGAATGTTGTCAGCACTTCCATTCACGAACATACGGCATAGGCGACTAACCCTTCTGGTACGACCCCGCGCGTTTCTCTCCCACTTCCCTTCCTGTTCCGGGTATAGAGGGATCTCGCCGGTAGGCATCCCTCGTCGAACCCTTCAATTGGCATAACCTGGAGGGCCGAAGAGCCCACCCGTGATGACGAATCGGGAACCGTAACGTCGAACGAAGTCTCCGATCTTCATGGCAGCATATGTAAGGCGACCGAAATCGGGCCTTGTACGGCCGGCCGTCCCCCTGTAGGTCCGTCCAATTTTCTGCCTACAGACTACGGGAGACAGGGGTCGAGCGGGGTCTTGCTGCCACTTTGGCGGATGCGTCGGAGGTGCCATAGCCGCCTCCTCTCCCTCCTCGGACAGTCCTGTAACAGCAATGACAACCGGTCGCGGAACTAGTCGCGTCTTACCTGACCCGAGCCCTTAGCTGAAGCCTCAGTCAACCTTGTGTACCGAAGTCCACATGCATACTGCGACGACAGGCTCTATCCTTGTTGAACGAGTCGCCGTGTATCTAGCACAAGCTTCCAGACCTTCAAAATCAGCGGGGATTGAGTTGTTGTGGACATAGCTTGAGCTCAAGCTCGAGCACCAAGCCTCGCGAGACGGTCCCAACTCCTCGGCCTCAGCGGTCGAGGGCCGGGGCTCGCTCGCTCGTCATAATCCGAATAAATCCGAATCGTTTATCTTGTTGCGTCGATCACGTGTCACTCGTTGTCTCGCAAGCGCGTCGCGTCGCGACGCGCCGCGCAGGTATAAAAGGCCTGCAAAAATTCGGCGGAAGCTCATGGCCGTCCGACCCAGACTGTCCATCTGGCGGAGGCGTCCTGCTGCAAGAGGGTCATCCAAGGCCAGACCCCAACGATCAAGCAAGAAAGGAAACGAAATGGTGTGTCATTTCCATTTGAATCGTCCACCTCAAGGTGTGTCTGTCTCCTCAAACTATGGCGCTGGAATCTACGGTCCTCGTTCTGGGAGACCTAGGCGACAGGGCACTGTACATCCCACTGGTTCTGATGCATTAACTGCTGCTCTCTACGCCTCTGCTGCCTCAGGCTGCTCCGTGCACTTGTTTGTCCACGTCTACGCCTACTAGTAGCGGTCCATGTTACAAGCGGCTGTGCTCACCTCCTAGTACCCCAGCCACGTGCTCTCCTACCCAACGGGCGAACCCTGCCAGCGCGCATGCGCGTTTGGAGCGATCGCGACAACCTGCGGGGTGAGCTCGACGAGGCCCTAGGCTAGTAGGTAGCAAGCGAGTACCGCGATGGGAAGACAGCGGGTCATCGCCGACCGCCGACGGGTGCTGGGCTCCAGAGGGTCCATGCGCGTCAACGTGAACGACGTACCCGTGTCGGTATGACTCCAGAGTGCGACCTTGCGAGTGATATCTCCTGCATTCCATGTCAACTGACCGTGCTCGGACGCATGAGGACGTGGAACCATACCGGCCAACAGTTCAGGGATAACTCGACGCATAAGGCCTGAGTTCTCATGACGGAGACCCATCGGACGACGTGAACCAAGCTAAAGACGGCGGTGATTTCCTTGGAGGTGCCGGTGAGGACCCGCGCTGGAGTGGGTGAAGCCAGTCGCAAGGAGCGAGCATCAGGCAGAACGGTGCGCCGGGCCCATGGCCGTCGTGGTAAATTATTTTAACAGTGGGGGGTGAAGAACACGAGGCTCCCAGTAGTAGGGTCGTCGAACACGGTCGCCCTGTGTACAACAGGTGATGTACTTGACTTGAAGATGAAGAACGAAGCACGTACCTCTTGCCGATCGATGTACAGCTCCGGTACCATCACCAACTTATCCATCACAGCCCCCCCCCCCTTCTTTATTCGGTATTGCTGGCTTAATCTAAAGCCGGACATGTTCGACATTGGCGATGGTCTTGCATGGCAAGTGTCTAGATGGCGAGAAAGGTCGCGAGGGCTGCTGAGCCAGACGGTGAGAGAAGGATATGTCGATGTTGCAACTGTGAGATAAAGTCGTGGAGATTGAGAAGAGCCGTGCACCTGAAAATATCAAGGCGAGCAGTCTAGTAGAACGAGCAGAGAACATGAGGGAGACCTGCGAAGTTCTGGCTGGCGATGAGCGTGCAATCATAATTAGACGCCCGATGTCGCCGCATGTTCGGTCCGGCGCTTGCACGCGTACGCACGTCCATCCACACCCACCATGAAGACAGGGCGTGTGTTCTGCTCTTCATTTATTCTGACTTATTCTGAACTCTTTTGTCAATAGATATGACTTATATCGCGCGGTAGGCCCGGGGAACTCCTCTCCGTGATATACAACGAATTTTTGAAGGACGAATATACTATACCACGTGGTTTGTGCTGTACATGTACCGCACTACTTTGCTTCGCTAACGGGACGATTAGTAGAGGAACCGGAGGAGAACTTTAGGCAACACTTGCGTCTCTATATCTACACCCACCATTCCCAGAAGATTGGCATCATCTCTGAGCTGTTTGAGGTCGTACAAGAGCCGCATCGAGGCCATGTTCATCAAAGGATTTCACTGTGTCTCTGTAAGCCTCCCTTCATACCCTTCACTTTTCTTCGTTCTTATTCAACTCATGATACACAGCTAGTCGCAGTGTAAATTTTATACTAGGTCTCGCCAAGTATTCCCGGAGCACACCTACACTACTCCCGTCGATCAACTATTTCTACCTCGCTCTCCGCATCCCCAAAGCCCTCCGAACCTCAGTTTATGTTGATTCAATAACATTATCAAATGACATGAACTACACCTCTGTAAGTCGCATACAACCATGGAGTCACTTCACACAATGCGCGCACTGAGGGCGTCAGGCAGGCGTGCGGCGAGGCGCCGACGTTGTGCGTTGCCGTTCCGGGGTCTCGGAGCGCCCTCAAACTTATTCTTGCGCTCAAGTTCGCGTTTCCACTCAATATCTCACAGCATGTCGCGCAGGTCGGCTCTTCGACTCTCCACAACACTAGACGCCCGTTGTCCTATCAGTATCGTACGGAGCACTACCACAACGTCTTCCTCGACGTCCTGGTGAATTGACAATCTCCACGTTGCCTGCCATCACGACATCATCCTTTGGGACAGCTGGTCTGCCTTGGTTTGGATGGGTGTTGTGATAGCGTGTGTTTTCTCTCGGACGGCATTCCGGTTTATCACCTTCCACTCCTCCTCGACTCTACCCCCGGACCTGGACGTGGGATGACGGCTCAGCTTGGAGTCGAGGGCGGCAGGCAGCGGACGCACCAACGCGCATGTCGGCGGCTGTAGCGGGGCCCCGGGGGTAGCGGGTATGTTGACTGCAGACAGCGCGGTTCGGCTCCTTGGTTCCAGTGACGGTCTCTCTTGCTCCTGTCTTTCTCGGATATGTGCAACACTTTTTCATAGTCACACCATGGTGGAGTGGGCCACGGCTGAGAGCAAGGCTGGGAGCGGGCTTGGATTCCGTATAAGACGGCGACTGCTACTACTCAAATGACACGACCTCCGCACACCCAACGGCCTCTTTCTTCCACATCAGTATCAGTCATGGTTCACCGTCGTGATATTGCAGTTGCAGCTCGAAACCTCCTCGGTTACCACGTGAAGACGGCCATCTTGTTCACTCGCTCTGATATCAAAACCATCTTGCTCCCGGTAGTGAGTCACCTTTGCTGTTACTGTATGATCCCAATGTGGGTTCTCGCTAACCCGGCACTGATCCTAGACCACGTTCGCTTGCGCCGTCGCCCCCCTCCATTCTGCTCATCGTCTCCTCTTGGTGATGCTATGGGTCTGGTCGCACCAGCTCATGTGCAATGTTTCGAACCAAGCCAACAGTCGGAACGAAGACTTGGTCAACAAACCATGGCGCCCACTTCCCTCCGGACGTATATCTGAGCGTCAAGCACGGGCTTTGCGATGGGTGGTCGTCGGAGCCTGTCTCCTATTCTCAAGGAGTCTCGGAAGAGGCGTAGTCCTCATGACATGGGGACTGCTCGTTACCACCTTCTTGTATGACGAGGTCGGCCTTTCCGGCCACCACATCGGCAAGAACCTGTGTGCTATCGGTGGGTATACAACCATAGAGATGGGAGCCACAATGCTCATCGGTACGTCGAGAGTATTCACCAAGGTATCGTCTTCTGATATGTCTATATGGATTACAGGGGAAGCTTCTGAGCTGGATGCCGTAGCCATGGCCGCCGTCTACCTGAGTGGCGCGATCATCTTTACCACTGTTCACGCACAAGACTTCGCGGATGTGGAAGGAGACATCGCTTTGGGCAGAAATACGCTCCCAATCTACGCTCCCGACCTCGCACGCACTTTCACCCTCGTTATCCTTACTACATGGTCCCTCGTTCTCAGCGCCTTCTGGAACATTGGACCGATATGTCGTACCCTGTTCGTCGTGCTGGGTGGGTTGGTAGGTGCGCGCTACTATCTACTTCGGAATCCGAAGGCAGATCGTCTATCATACGTTTTCTACAATGTGAGTGGTTGGTCACCCATACCTCGGTGCTTGTGTTCACAATGGATCTCTATGTCAGATTTGGCTGACCGTCGCTCATCTCCTTCCCTTGAATGCGCGTGCGGAGATATTATCGTTCTGAGGGCACTCCGTACGCCAGAATCGTCTTGTGTATACAGCTATTCGTATGTACAAGTTGTGATATTCGAAGATGTGGGTGTCATAGCGTTACTTAGTGGTTAATTCAACCCGTTGGGGCAGTGTCAAGCTGACGAGAAAGGTTGCGAGGGCTATTTGAGCCAGACGGTGAGAGGAGGATGAAGGAGCTAGTATGTCGATGTTGCAAAAGACTGTAGGATCCAGACATGAAGAGTGCGAAGATCCAGGCACTGGCAAACATCAAGGCGACCAGTCTACGCCGTTCGCAAAGTACAGTCAGAACGTCGAGCGGAGAAGGTGAGGTGGTTAACTGTGGATATACTACAGTTCGCCATATTCGGAGTTCCCGGAATATAATCGCATGCAGATGGTCATGACCGAATTCATTGCCAGTCGGAACAGAGCGCGATGGGTTGATTTATCGCGTCTCATGTGATCCATGGAATATACCAGGCTCAGAACGGTCATATTAAGCCATAAGTCACACTACTGAGCGTGTTGAGCGTGCTATCCGATTACAGCGTGTACACCGGATACATCAATGTCTAAGTAGGTCCGGAACCTCGAGATTGGCCAAGGTCCCCACACCGTCGAAAACTCGTGATATCGAACTCGTGGCCATGACGGGTAATTACCCTGTTGTGCATCAAATTAGTTATCACAGGAAGCCGGATGCGCGCCATGCTGCCACCCATTGCCTGCTATCCTCCGCTCCTAGCTCGGGAACACGCACAAGTACTTCCGATGCCCGGATGGCCTCCTCCGTAGACACTTCTACCATGGGCTTCATTGCACGGAAGAAGTCGAGCAACCGCAACGCGGGGTGCTGGCGCAACATGTCAAGCTCGTTGGCCCCACCAGCAGAGCTATACTTCTCGAGCTTGGAGAGCCACTCGGGATATGGCACGATGTTCACGTTCAGTTCCTCCGCAATTGGAACTACGAGCTTCCTCATTGAGACCGGACGAGGATGGACGAGGTGGAGGATACGTTGAGAAGATCTCAACATATCCACCATGGCGCAGGCGGCGGGGTAGCTCGGGACGAAAGCGACATCCTGCAATAATGTTTGGATCAATAAGCATTATTCACTCGCCCGGGAAGGACGGGGCAGGACGTACCATTTCCATATCAGGGAGACATCCGGTGATGGACCTACACTCGCCGTGAGTGAGATCCGAAGGTGCGATGGTCCGTCCGGGCGTGCACGAGGGGAGTCGGGTAGGTGAGAGAATGAGAGAGAGTGAGGATGGGAGATAGATGGGAGATAGATGGGGGACCGGAGGAGGCAGGCTTGTACGTCGAGTAGGACTTGATAGACCGCGTTGACGGTCACTCTAGGGCTTGCAATGACAGATACGATGGGTTAGCGTCGATAACGAGTGAAAGCGAAGGTCTGCGAGAGGAATACGAAAGAGTCGAAGTCGAAGTCGAGGTCGATGGCAAAGACTAAGTCGCGCGGTCGAAGGGGGCTCTAAACTTGTTGTATTTGAGATGCTAGCTAGAAGATATATACAGGAGAGCAGCAGAGAGTGACGTGTGCGTTCCGTCGGAAGGTTGCTAAGGACGAGGAGGTGTGGAAAGAGCTGGAAGGAGGAAAAACATAAGTACGACTCGAGCGCTAATCGCCTAACATACGCGAGGCGCGATCACGAGGGCGCGTAAAGTGGAAAGGGGAACTGGGTCGAGTTGTGTGCCAATACTAGGATACGTAGACACTAAACTAAAGCTACAGTACGAGTCCTGAAGGTGTAGAGAAGGTGCGAAAATTTGTTAGAAGTCGAAAGGGATGGGGGAGGAGGCAGAACGCGGGACCGCGTTGAGTGCGGTCAGACGCAGTGGAGCGCCGGTCTCGAGCTGATCCGTAGCGTCGTTGGGTTGCGCTGCGGCGTCGATTGGGTCGTCGGAGATGACGCGGACAGCTTTCCGAGGTCGTTGGGGCTCTTGGCTGACGTCGCGGGCGACGTGTCGCGCACTGACTCGCTGACGGCTTGTTCTCGACAGTTCGTATGTCTCCGGGCTCGTTCCGAGCGACGACGCATGCGCAGGACATCGTGAGCGATGCGCAGGAGGAGTGAGGACGTCGGCGGGTGTGGTCGTGGTCGTAGGACGTGTCGGAGGCGGTGGTACGCGTGCAGCGGCGTGCACTACCCATCACCGGTATGACGGGCGGACTTGACGAGCGCAGGGAACCATTCCTTCTCGTTCCAGTAACCATTCTTACACCCGCAAACCTGTCCAAGGCGGACGATGGTCACAGGGAGACCATCCTTCTCGGCAAGTTCCAGAAGAATACGCTCTCCGACCCACTTGGACTCTGAGTAGCCAGTGCCAACAGCGGAGGTTGGGTCGATCGGAACCTCAGGGATCGGGGACGAAAGCTTGCAATCTGTGGTACGGTTCAACGGCGGTCGACGTCAATACACACAGAATGAGGAGCTCACCGCTAAGGATGCCGATAGAGCTCACAAACTGGAGCTTCGGGGCCTCGCCGTAGGGTGACTGGACGGCAAGTTCTATGAGGTTACGAAGCCCGAGCAAGTCGGCTTCAAAAGAGGCCAAGGTCAACTTGAAGTCGACCCTCCAAGCTGATGGTTCATTTGAATGTCAGTATATCAACGCCACCGAGAGTATATTCACGGCCGTACCGTTGTGCAAGATATGCGTTATGGATCGTCTGATCTGATGAGAACGGTGGTTATCGAGCTTGGGAGACGACATAATGCTTAGTGAAACATACCTCATCTAAGATCTCAGGAGGGATACCGAACCCTGGCGTGCTGAGGTCGGCCTCAATCATCCTCAACTTCGAAGAGGTAAGGAGAGACACCTGGAGGCCTCTCTCACGGAAGCGAGCGGTCTGCCGTTCCAGGGCTGATGAGTCCTTGCGGTTGAAGGCGTAAACAGTGGCTACACCGTCGTCCAGCAGAAGATGCTCCAAGACATCCGAGCCGAATCCTCCTGTCGTTCCAGTGACAAGGACAACCATCTTACTTGCATCGCGTCGGAGTAGCCCATGTGAGCGCTTCGGAATGCTTGAGACGTACTGGTGGGCAAGGCGGACGAGATCCGCGGACGATGTCTTCGAGCCAGCGGTATCGGTATCGTGAGAACCTTGCAGCGCATGCATGATGACGCGTGCGAGTTCATCGATGGTCGGGGCTTGGAACACGACGTCCATCGGGAAGGTCTGCACGACTCTAGGGGAAGACTGACGAAGGGCTCGGAAGATCGTGTTACGGATCCAAGTTACTTGAAGACTGGATGGAACATCAGCATAGCACTTACTCTGTTCATGAAGACACCTACCTGTCGCAACCATGCTGGAAGATATTTCCGTCGTCTGAGAGCTGTCGGCGAAGGACGCGCTCTACCACAACGCGGACGAACCCGCGGGTAGTGTCCAGGGTCCAGACGGATGGTGCAGGGATGTCGCCTTGCGCACTAGACTCGACCTCGGCATACAGTGCCTCGATCTCCTGAGAGTAGAGTGTCTGAATGGCGATCCGTCGGGGATAGCCCTTCATGTTGTACGCAAAGGGTTTCTCCGGAGAGGCTACGAGTATCATCTACATGTTGTGGATGCCATGAGAATTGATGCATTATGATTTCAGGCTCACGTATGTATACTCACCTCCTTGAAGATACGGGAGTGTTGCGGCGCAAATTCGTTGGCGCGTTCAATGCTCGGCCTGAAGATACTTGAGTAAACCAGCACGCTAGCTGAGGTAGACTAAGCCTTACCAGATCTGGTTCCTGTACGCCTCTATAGAATTACGATCGTGCGGATCAACATGAGATCCCACTTGAGGATCTATGAGCACGCCGTTCTGGAACTTCCCGTTCCCGAATACCACCGAAGAGCGGACGAGGGAATCGTTGTTAATGATGTGCTCTATAAAAATGTCAGACAGCGTCGCACATACGATTGGATGGTCTCAATACCGAGAGGCAATGGGTTGGTCTGACGGCGAATAGTCAGTAGAAGGGACTTCGAAAGGTCATGTGCATATTCCTACCTTTTCCCCATTGGATAGGATGATCTGGTCGTCCTTCCTACCGTAGACTTTCCAGAGACCCGGTTTGTTGGGATGCGGTTCGAGGAGATCGTTCGTCGCATACGCATCCACGTCCCCGACCTTGGTATTGACAACGGCGAGTGGATGGTCCGGAGACGACTGCGAGTCGGAGCTCACCACATCAGCCATGACTACAGCCCGCTTGAGATACGACTTACCAGGACTATGAGCTCATACGTGCCGTCTCCCATGTCCTTCTGAACTGTTTGAATCCAAGGGGTGATAGAGAAGTATGGCCAATTCATTCCGGGGTTCGCTACATGAGACTGTTAGCGAGTCGACTCCGAACGCTTGTACGGCTCGACTCTACCTGGGAATGCGTTCGCTATGGATCCTACTTCGGTTCTGCGATTGTGTCAGTACGATCAAAGATGGCGCCAAGCCGTCGAGATAGACTGGACACATACGCTCCATAGGTGGTATATAGAGTGACTCCTTTTGAGGTTAACGAGTCTCCAATTTCCTGCTTCATCGGCGCACCTCCGAAGACCTGGAGAAGGTTAAATCAAATGGATAGAGGCATGCCGCATTGCGAAACTCACTATTCCCTTCATTCGCATCATGCAGTCGACTTTGCGAGGATCGGAAGCCCATTGCTGAGAGGTAATGTCAGAACGTCATGTAGGGGAAATACGTAGATCCTACCTCAACGAACATAGGTACAGTCATCAGGTATTCTACTTCTGTCGCCACGGACCCTTCGAACACATTCTCGGGGGTAGGCGGAATAGGGGGAGACGTTGGTGGCGGGACCGCGATGACCCACCCTACAGCGGCCTACACAGAGGAGCCGGTCTTCAGCACGAACGCTATCTTGAGCAAAGATCAACGTACAGCATGCCCGCACATGGATACACCAAAGGCGTGTGTCATAGGGACGCTGTGACACCCGACTGTAGCTCCGGTCGTGTCTACTTCACCGTACCCTTTTAGGAATGTAGTTAGCGAGAACAGAGGAATTGGTATGTGTGACTTACAAGGTACTGTTCCCCAACTGAGGAGAGACTTGTGAGTCCACGTAATAGTCTTCGGGTGGTTGGTCGAACCTGTACAAACTCATCAAGTGATATGTCGAGACACAATCAACAATTCGTGCGCACCGGATGAATGCAGGATTATAGCAGGGCCGAGTAAGTCGTATTTCTTTCGGACATCCTGAGGATCGCGTATAGTTGAGGCGGAGAGCATTTCATCAAAGGCAAGCAAGGGGTGCGCGTCTGCGCTAGCATAGCTTCGAATTGCTTCCTCCACTAGCGACCGCGTAGAATCGTCTCTTAAGACGAGGACATGCCTGCAGTGTGTCTTCTGGAGCATGTCGGCGATCGCAGCAGGAGAATTGCGGAGTGATACAGGAAATGCCGTATGTCCGGCAAGTAGGATGCCAAGAATCGTTAGAAAATAGGTGATGGCGTCTACGGGGTGAATTGACGTCGGACAATCGACGTACGATGAATTACCGTGTGGCACTCACCTATGTTTGCAGCGATGGCGATGATCTCCGCGTGGTGAGCGGAGCCTGTGCCAGTGATAGAAAGTATGTGCTGTGCTACTCCGCGAGCTCGCTCAACTACCTCGGAGTAGGTGATGCTGCGAATTCGCTGGCCATCATAGTAGCGGAAGAGGTCGAAATTCGGGTTCTCTTTGGCATGCCACTCGTAGAGCTCAGGAAGAGTGATTCCGCCGGCTTGTATGATCTGTCGAGGGGAATTGAAGCGGGTAAGAGACATAATGGCGCAAAGCAAGGAGTGGGAAGTTCCTTGCACACTACCTAGGACA
This sequence comes from Lentinus tigrinus ALCF2SS1-7, assembly GCF_003813185.1. Taxonomy (NCBI): domain Eukaryota; kingdom Fungi; phylum Basidiomycota; class Agaricomycetes; order Polyporales; family Polyporaceae; genus Lentinus; species Lentinus tigrinus. The sequence continues at coordinate 1,698,859 of NW_027137913.1, read as the reverse complement.
GGTCAGATACTTTTGGCGTGTCTGATTCTTTGGAACGTGGTGCCGCGGGAGAGATTTCGGATGAGAGTCAAATGGGAGTTTACGTTAACTTTCAGTTTAGCCTCAGGGGCCGCAGGCGCCGGAGTCCAAACAGGGACAAACGAACTGTGCATTGGCCGCTCCGGGGTCTCGGAGTACCCTCAAACGTACTACTGCGCTCAATTTCGCGTTTCCACTGCGTAGCCCTCCGACTCTCCACAACATCTTGTAGGTCTGACGGTAGGTACCACCGGTGCTCACAAACTCATGCAAGTTCGGCGTCACCACTGTATCTCAGGCTATCGGATCGCTCATGCAGCATCCAGGGTCCTTGCTCTCACTGTCAACCGCTCGCCACGCGGACACCGCCGCCCAGGAAGCAGGAGGCCAAAGGCAGAACTCCTGGACACCGTCAAGAAGACGCTGCGTACCTTGGTGAGTCCCTACTGCCGCAAGATATCGGGCTCGCCTCTGTCGCTGTATCCACTATCCAGGGCCCGCCGGTACACGCATGGATCATGGGGCCATCTTTCGCTACCAATATTGAAGAATACCTTGAGCTTGGAGCTTCTAACCGTAGGTGTGTCTCCACCGCACTAGTTTTATGTGGTTTGGGTGTCGAGGTCAGCGGGCACACAGCGAGCCCTCGCGATTGGTGCTCATCGAGTCAGCGCCTTGCATAGGATATTCATGCGCAATTTAGACAGGAAATTCCTTGCTTCCAGCGAGGTTGGGTGGACATCACCTCCGTCTGAGCCCGCCCCCGCCTGGACGGCGGCTCGCCGGTACATGGTAGCAGCGACCCTCTGACTTCGATTTAGGTTTGAAGCCAGCGATATCCACCGATCATCGGATGCGTTTGAAACCGGGGATGTCACTTGATCAGCACCAGCTCACGAAGGGATTGTAAAAATTTTGTTGTGGGCGTCGGTGTATATCATCGTTACAGCCAATATTCCAACTTGCACCTGTTCTGATTAGCATTCATATTCATCATACTTTGACCCCGATAGGAATTCGGCTTGTGTTGTATTCCTTGTCGCTCCGATAGCAATGGTGGCCGTGCTTACGGCACTCTACATCTCGAGTCTGAGATTCGGCAAGCCTAACCACTAATCCTACTGAACTCATATGTCGTTTGCAGAGGTTACCTCACTTCCAGTACCTAAAAGAAGGCCTACAGCACAGTAACACTGCGCCATAAGTTTCGCGGGAAGCCTCGTATCTCTCGGACAGAATGTGAGTACCTATATGCACAAGGTCGTTATATATTGACCAATGACAGTTTAGTAAGTACGGTACAATGTCCGGCGTCCATACAATGGCATTCAGCGCGCCTGAAAGACTCCAACATCACCCGCACCAGCTGCTGTTCCGGGCAGATAGGTTAGTCCACAGCCTAGAGGTTCCAAGTTTTAGCGAAGCGCGGATGCGCGACGTGTTTGAGAACGAGTACGCTACGTCACAAACTCCTTCTGTGCGTCCTAGAGAAGGCCCTCAGCTTAGACGGAAGGACTACAAAATGAGGGACGACATATCGCACGACGTAAGCTTCATCTCCCAGCAACGTCTGTTCTCCAAGTTCGACCATGGTGCACTGTCGTGATATTGCTGTCGCAGTTCGAACCTTCGTCGGTCACCACGCTAAGACAGCCGTCTTGTTCACCCACTCCGATATAAAAACAATTTTGTTCCCGGTGGTGAGTCATCTTCCCCGTTCTGATCTCAAAACGAATTCCCGGCAACTCACCTGATCCTAGACTACGTTCGCGTGCGCCGTCGCTCCCCTCCATGCTGCTCGCCGTCTTCTCTTTGGGATGGTATGGGTTTGGTCGCACCAGCTCATGTGCAATGTTTCGAACCAAGCCAACAGTCGGAACGAAGACATGGTCAATAAACCATGGCGTCCACTTCCCTCCGGACGTATATCTGAACGTCAAGCACGGGCTTTACGATGGATCGTTGTCGGGGTCTGCTTGCTACTCTCAGGAACCCTCGGAAGGGGTGTAGTCCTCATGACCCTGGGATTGTTCGTTACGACGTTCTTGTATGACGAGGTCGGTCTTTCCGGCCACCATGTCAGTAAGAACCTATGCGCTATCGGTGGGTATACAACCATAGAGATGGGAGCTACCAAACTCATCGGTGCGTCGAGAATTCTTCACCTTTCAACTATGCTCTTCTGATACCTTCTCGGTGGATCACAGGCGAAGCTCCTGAGCTGGATGCCGTAGCTATGGCCGCCGTGTACCTCAGCGGCGCAATCATTTTCACCACAATCCATGCCCAAGACTTCGCGGATGTCGAAGGGGACGTCGCTTTGGGCAGGGTTACGCTCCCAATTTACGCTCCCGACCTCGCACGCACCTTCACTGTCGTCATCCTTATCGCGTGGTCGCTCGGCCTCAGTGCTTTCTGGAACATTGGTCCTATATGTCGCGCCCTGTTCGTCGTTCTGGGTGGGACAGTGGGGGCGCGGTACTATTTGCTTCGGGACCCGAAAGCGGACCGTCGATCATACGTCCTCTACAACGTGAGTGGTCGGTCACGCATAGCTCGGTGGTTGTGTTAACCATAACGGATCTGTATGTCAGGTTTGGCTGACCGTTGCTCATCTCCTTCCCTTGAATGCGCGTGCGGAGATATTGTCCTTCTGATTAGATTTCATGCCTCGATACACCTATACCGTATTACGTAGATCAATCTCCTCGCGCGAGCCCTCGCCACCGAAGACGCCCCGGGGGTGGTGCTGGAGCCATACGAGATAGTACGCACATAACAGTTGTAATTTTGATAATATGGATGCCATGTCGTGTCTAGCGGACAATGTAACCTGACTCCGACAAGAAAACTCTAGCACTTTCCCCACGTACGACCTAGGATAGCATAGCGAGTGAGCCCATAACATTAACTTTAGTTGCTTCACTACGCAACCGGACCCTATATTGTCGCAAATGTACAGTGCACCCGGGCCTGGCCGGATTCGATCATTTTCTGACCTGACTAACCGGCCGGATGTCCCAGTTTACCGATACGCAGCGCGCCACCGATGCGTAGCTCAATCTGTCTGTGGATCAATCCAATGAAGAATAATGGTCAATTTGTGAGTGATAGCTAGAGAGGATCACTCACCCGGCCGGCTAGAGGTATTCGCTGGGAGTGTTGTCCGGCCGGTAACACACAGATAGGCACGTTAACCGAACGGCCGGTCTTCCGGTTACCTCACCCGATGTCATTTCTGTAGACGCATGCTCAGCGGTATATTGGAGCGGCTTGACTGGCTAGGTAGGCATCACTGCCCGGCCGACATTTCAGGATGGTCAGTGGGTCTTGCCGGCCGATCGATCCGCATAGGGGACGCCACTCGACGGCCGTGTTCGGAGAATAGGTGGGATGGCCAACCGGCCGTGTCGGGGGAATAGATGAGATGACCGACCGGCCGTGTTGGGAGAATAGGTGGGATGACCGACCGGCCGTGGTGTCAGGATAGATAGGACACCCATCCGGCCGTATAGCGAGATAATCGGTACAATAGGGCGGCCGTGATAGGAAGATGGATGGGACCACCGCACGGCCTTTCTCCAGTCGCGTTTGCATCTCGCATTGTACAATCCCATGTGTAAAACGTAGCACCACGAAGCGAACAATCTGTATAAGAGCGTGCAAATGTCCTTCGGGTGTAATCAAGATAGGTACATACAGACACATCTACCCCTACTGCATGTCATTCTCGAAGATCAAATACGGAGGGCTCTACAAGGGAATCAATGTCAATGTAGCATGCATACTCACAATGGCACGTACAACACGATCAGGCGGAGTCTTCCACCAGGTGGGACAGGGACCTTCGGGAGGACCCTCGTTGTTCCAGGTCCACCACAACGGATATCCATGTTCCCCGGCGAGTGTGCCAAAGTATGCCCGGGGAAGCGCCAGCTCCCTTTCGAGATCGGCGACATCTACCGCGGCAACGTTGAACTTGAGATCGCGATCGGTCCATTCGCAGTACTTGAGTATCACTGCGATCAGATCGTGCTGTCCTGCCAGACCCTGAGTAGAAGCCGGTGTTGCAATGGCCATATAGTAGCATATTCCGGCAGCTCGTATCGCAACCCACTATTTACGTCAGTAAGTCAAGCTTCACATATGGTGCAAGCAGCAGATTACGCACAATTTCTCGAACTATACCCACATTCCAGCGCCGCAATGTCATAGTATCCGCATCGCGTGGCAATGACTTGATTGCCTCGATTATTCGCCAAGCAGTGAGGTTCAGTTCGAGCTTGGCACCCCAGAAAACGTGGGCGGGGACAGATGGACTCGCCATGGAGGGTGAGGGAGTGTGGCAGGGATGGACTTGGGCGCCTTGGCCCAGTTCTGCCGGTCGGCAGAACTTACCGCTCGGGATAATCGGCACAACGAAACTCACCACTCGGCACATCCTACCGCTACCATAGAGT
>NW_027137913.1:1653674-1694371 GCF_003813185.1 Lentinus tigrinus ALCF2SS1-7 | reverse complement strand
AGCCGACGCAGCCCGCGCGCCCCCGCCTGCGCGCGCGGGATGATATGGTGAGTGGATAGCGCTATTCGTCCTTAGCGTGCCGCTGATCGTCGCCGACGCGTGCCGCGGTATAGGTATTCTCCTGCCTCTTCAAGGCAGAGGGGGAGATGCGGGAGGACATTGAGTGGGGGGAGTTCGTCAAGGTACGTCATTGACGTTCTATCTTTTAGTGTTGTACTCATTTCGGCAGGCCATGGATCACGTCGGCTTCCTCCTTGACTCGGGCGGCAGGTCCTCCGGGTCAGGCACGGGCTTTACAGCCCCCGAGGAGTTTGGCTCGAGGCGGATGCGCCTCGACGGTGTAAGTCTCATATGCCTACCTGGAAAGATCTATGCTAACGTGCCGTTCTATAGCCGCATGGCCCTAAAGACGGGATCCTTCGAGCGGCGGACCAAAACAGGTGCGTCCATCAAAATCGCTCTCTACCTTCTCGGCTAAACGCGACATCAAGCCTCGCAAAGCGGCTCAACCAGCACTTCCAGCTGGACGAGTACATTGCGAGGCTGCGTCTGGAGGCTCAACAGCCTCCAGCGCAACAGCCTCCAGCGCAACAGCCTCCAGCGCAACAGCCTGCAGCGCAACAGTAGATAGATTGGATTTTGTATTGCGATGTGTATCATAGAATATCCGATTGTATTTCTTGGAATCTGCTACAGCACACACATGAGGGACAGCCCGGTAAACATATTAGAGTTCGATCCCAATTAAGGTCTGCCGCGTGCCTGAAAGTTTCGGTACCGGTTTAGTTGCCGGCGGCACGTTTCGTTCCCGGCGTCCTCGCCACGTGTGCAATTCCGGCCGCGTGGTAGCTCTCTCTAATCCATCCATGCCGGCCGCGCAGCGAACCCTTCAACTCTCTCAAGGCTGGCCGTGCAGCAGCTCTGTGTATCCCTCCATACCGGCCCCTCAGCAAATATTTCGAGACTCTGAAAGCTGGCCGTGCAGCAGGCCTCTGTATTCGTCAAGGCCGGCCGTACAGCACCTCAGCCTACACGTCTACCCTGGCCGAGCTGGGACGCCGCAAAAACCTCCATCCGGCCGTTCAATGGCTACTTGAAGATGATGATGCCGGCCGTTCAGTAGTACAGGTACGCATTGTTTGCTATCTACCACCCCCCGTGCACATTGGGTCCACTTTCTGCATACTCGCAACCGTCAGCGTTGAACGGCCGGTCTGTATAGAGGGGTATGGCATGGTCCCGGCCGACCCCCAGGTCATATCATCTGTATGCAACCGGCCGGCAGGTATGTCCACATACACCCCTATCTAATGATCTCCTGTGATGACCTACCGCTTGTGTACTGACCTATTCTTCTCAGATCGTGTCCCGCATAGCTGATGAATGCGATTGCCGACCTAGCCACGGCAGTCTTTGGTGGGGAAGGCCGGCCGACCAGACGACTCGGTATATTCTCTATCCCCGGCCAGCACCGGGTGCTCTGGTATGTCCTACAAATCTATACTCCGGTTCTCTAATACGCTAATGATATATTGTGGATACTATGTGAGCGAGTGGCTTGTAAGAGCGCGACCGCAACCATCACAGTTGAGCCTATGATAGCATCTCAGCTGGAGTGAATACATGATCTGGAAGAGAGAGGCTAACCTGCGTAGATACCTACAAATTTGAAGCCACCTGTGGAAGAGTTTATTGCGCCAGATATTGGAGGCCCAGCGACAGCGCCGAGAGCCATGATAGTGGAACTCATTCCAACGAGCACGCCAATACGTTGAGTGCGTCCCATCTGCATTATAGGGCCAGGCACAAGGGACACGAAGACGCCGTTAACCATGCTGGTGTCCAGGACGGCTTCAATCAGGCAATTCGTCCCGGGTGCGACTATGAATACCAGGATACGCACCCATATATTACCGCAATAGCTATATAAGCACCGGTAGACTTCGCAAACGGCCAAGCGAAGGTGAGGATGCCGTTGATGAATGTGGCAGGAATCATGACAGTGAGAGGTCCTAGCATAATGTGAGTGCGCATTGCAATGCCCATAAGAGCGACTAGCTTACCGGTTTTATCAGCAATGACGCCGCCGGCTATCCGACCAATGAGGGAGCATCCGTTGGCAATGGCAACCAGATAGAATGAAAGACTGGACGGTATCCCTGCCTCTGTGGCACTGACATCGATGTATGTCAAGACCTATGCTGACGGTAAGCCTTCGTGTCGAAACGGACAAAATTCTGCGAAACTGACCGTATAAAATCCCAGAAAAGCTACGAAGTCGGCAGCGCAATACAACATATATGCAGCAGATGCGAAGGCGCGCAGATCGATGAAAGGACCAGGCTCGCGATTCGGAGATAACCGTCTTCGAACTGTCTTCGATGCTGTTAGCTTCAGTTATGGCGACGAGTTCAAGATGACGTACTGCGACAGTGATACTCAACAATACACATCTCAATCAATCCAAGCATTCGCATGGTCCACTTGAACCTGATATGAGTCGATAGGTATCGGTTTCCAATCGTAGACTTCGAACTATCACTGACCCGACGTGTGGTATGAGTATTCGGGCGACGATGGGGAAGACGGTGCCCCCCAATGCTGGAACTTATTGACGAGAAACCAAGGGCTAGTCCTAGCCTACGCTTGAACCAATGAGCAGGCGTGCCGAGGATAACGTTGAAGATTATCCCGCACGACAGCTAAGATGATGTCAATTGAATGTTCCGAGTGAGGGACGAGAGATAACTCACGCCGACGGCGAAGCCTTGACACAGGAGAAATTCACAATACCGCGTGCACTCTCCTATCAGGAATGTTGCTGCTAAGAGAAGTAAGCTTCCACCGCAGAGGGGGGTGAAGAACCACCCCATGTCGAACAACCGGCCAATCGCCAGGCCAGGAAGGAAGTTCAGAGTGTACTATGTCAGTTGTAGGATCAGAGTCTATGTGTGCTCGTTCATCGTTGCAAGTACCTGTATGGAACCAATCCATGCGCTGCACCCCACCATTAGCCAGAAGACAAGCCGCTATGTGAGACTATGCTCACATATTCGATGGTGACGAGTTCTGCAGCAGAGTTTCCTCGTAGTATGCTTGAAATACCTGGGAAGATGTCGGCTTTCGCTGAATTGTGGGACTAGTGACTTACGTACACCCCAAGCATTAACCAATCTGAACGTCGCACATACCCCAGTGGCAACCTAGAACACCTGAGGGAAATGATTTGGCGATGGATGGCACACTCACCCCGAGAATCACCAACCATGCCCGTAAGCCTCCGTCCGGCATCTCTGATGTTTGACTTTTCCATCTGGGTGGTAGTAGGCTCGGCGTCAATTGTGAGCGCAAAGGATGTGGCCTTTTCGCCCAGATCCTCCATTTGTCTTAACGTCTGTCGATTTCCGAGTGAAGTTTTATCAAAGTAGAGTCAGAGAAAAGTGGAGTCAGAGAGAGTGAGGGGTGAGGAGAGGTTAGGTCCTGTTCCTGCATGAAGTAAGAATGGGACTGAAGGGAATGGATGCGCCGACCGGGAGGGAGAGCCGCCCACGAAGTGACGCTGGTAGGGGAATATCAGCGTCGCGCTGGGCACACCATTCTGACACGATCATATCCGAAACCGTGTTGCACACCACAGCAGTTGACAGTGGAAGAATGCCGTCAGCATATACAGAAACGGCAGCGTCCGACATGCTCTCTGACATCCCTGAAGACGGCGGCCTGCAAGGGAAGCCGCAGTATGCACAGTGATTCCATATCAATTACAGTATAGCGGAAGGGCTGGACGTACTGACAATCCAGTCTGCCTCATCTAATGATGCATTGTCAGAAATTACGCTATATAACAAGTCATTACAGTATGTGGGATAGCGGACTCGCCGGGAAGCGCAGCTGCGGCTCAGGCCTTCTTCTGCTCCTCCTCCGCCCTCCGCTTTTCACGCCTCTCGCGCCCGCGCGTGATCATCGACTTCGGCTGGAGGTTCGCAAAGAGGCGCTTGCACACCTGCTCGATCAGGAAGCATCCGACGAAGTCGATAATCATCGTCAGCGTCAGCTTGAACTTGAACTAGAGTAGCAGTTGTCAGGACCCGACGGGAATGTGTGCATGTAGTGGGATAGTACGCACGCTGTTCTCCATCTCGACGATCTGAAGCCAGCGGTTCAGCTCGGGCATGAAGTCTGTCGAGCCCGAGAAAGCCACAGCCTCAGCGCCGACGAGGCCCCAGTATAACGCCGGATTCTCGCGGATGCCCTCACGGAAGGGGCGACCCTGGAAGTTGATCGCGAACGTGGACACCTGTTGCGAAAGGCCAAGGAGATAGATGGCCGTGTTCAGGAGGTTCGGCTCGAACTTCGCCTCGAGGTCGATGGGTCCACGCCTGAGTCAAGATGTCAGCAGGCAGCCAGGTGTAGGCGACATGTTCACGTACTCTTCGAACAAGCGCGTCAGGTTCGTGATGTAGACGAGTGTTCCGATGTGGAGCGCGAATTGCAGGAGGACCGACAGGAGCACGTAGAAGTTGAAGATGTTCCCGAGCGGGCGTTCTCTGGACAACTTCTCCACAGGCTGCACAACCGGTCATTGGAATGAAGTTAGACACGATAACACACGTCCAACTCACCTTAGCGCGAGAGATACAGAGGAAGCAAACAGACATGAGCATGCCGGTAATCGTGACCTGGTAGTCGCCAAACTTGATGCCATCGAGATACTGCACACTCAGACTGTACGCGGTGATGAGACAGTTGAGCGCAAGGATCTTGTACATTTGGATGGTCGCGACGAGCGTGCAGCGACCCTGGCGGATGATATGCGTGACTGGGCGCGCGTCAGTGAACAGGGAGCCACTGGCAGCGCATCGATGGACTCACTCGCTTTGACGTTCGACAGTTTGGAGGTGAACGGAGCTGCGCACGAGGCATCGCCAAGCTTGATCTTGGGCACTTCCTCGTCAGTATCCATTTCCGCGAGCTTGTCAGTGATCGAGGCCAGATCGAACTGCGAATCCTCATGAACAAGCAACGAGAGAAACGATAGACAAAAGCCGTACCTTCTCCATAGGGTTCTTCTTCCTCGCATTCTGCAGGTCCGCCGCTGCCTTCTTCTGCGCCTCGACGACATCCGGGTACAAGTGCGCAATGACCGGCGGCACAGGAGGCGGAGGCTGGTTGAAGCGCGCGGAGATCTTCAGCTGCTGCTCGTAGACCTTCTTGATACGCTCGTTCCGCTGGTGCTCCGCGATCTTCTTGAGATCCTCCTCGGTACCGTCCAACAGTGCAACACCGATGTGAGCCTGCTTGAGAGCGCCGACGTCGTTCGTGCCGTCGCCAGCCATGAGCGTCACGTAGCCGAGTGTCTTGAGTGTGGTCAGGATATACTCCTTCTGCGTTGGGGAAACACGGGCGTAGACCCAGGTGTTCTGGACGAGGTCGTTCCACGAAGGGTGCGACTCGTACAGCTTCATCGCGGCGCCGGTGATACAGATGTCGTACTTGTCAAAGAGAGAGGTGTCGATGGGCTGAGAGGGGTCTACGGCCATGTTCACGGTGTCGTCGGCTGAGCGCCAGACAAGGCCGTTGGAGCCTTCGGGCACGTCGAGGATGAGCGCATCGCGATCGACAATCTCGACGTCACGAGCGACGTGGACGGCGGTGAGCGGGTTGTCTCCGGTGATCATGATGCACTACAAGTGGATGAGTGGAATGGAAGGACACAGCATGCCATGAATACTCACGCGATGTGAAGAGTCCCCAAGCATCTTGAGGGTCTCGACGGCGTCCTCCTTCAATGGGCAGTGGAACACCAAGAACCCACAGAATTGCAGGTCGGACTCAACCTGCTCACGAGGAAGCTTATTGATCTAAAGAGAAAGTTGGGCTGGTCAACACAATGATGCTAAGGCAATCGTAGACCGTCCTACCATATCCACACTCATGTGATCCATCTCCTTGAAGCCCAGAGCAAGCACACGACTTCCGCGACGAGTGTACCACTTATACGTCTCATCGTAGTACGACGGGACCACAGCGAGCATGCCTCTGATCGTCTCAGGCGCGCCCTTAGTGGCGACCAGGCAGCGTCCGTTGGGAAGGGTAGAAACGGTGCTCATCCGCTTGAGGGCAGACGAGAACTGGAAGCGGCGGCGAATGTTGATATGCGTGCGGTGGGGTGCGGCCGCATCTGCAGGCGTGACGTGCTCTCCCTTCGATAGCTGCCAGTTGAGGGCGTCGAGCGTGGTGCGCTCCATGGGATCACCGACGATCGTGCCGTCGTCGAGATGGACGAGGGCATGGGCAGCCGCAAGGGCAAGGGTAGTTTCACGTTCGGTGGCCTTGACGTGCACAAGCTTTATCGGGTCTGAAGGACTGCGGAGAGTTTAGTACGAGCCTCCCAGTAATTGACAACATGTACTCACTCGACGCCTGCAACACCTTCCACCACGAGGTTCTCCGCGGTGATCGTGCCCGTCTTATCAAAGCAGCAAACATCTACGCGACCGGCGAAAGGAATACGGAAAGGCTCAGTGCAGAAGATAGCTATGCCAATAAAATCAGCCACTTCATTCCGATGAGAGGACAAGGCAATGCACATACCGTACTTCGAGAGTGCGACGAGCGACGCGTTGACTGCGAGGGAAAGTTCCATAGGTAGCTCAGGTGGAACCACGCTCGTGATGATGAGGATACAGTCCAAGAGGAGCTTGGACTTCTTCAGCTCCCGCTCGATACCCTTCACCCAGACATACCAACTCGCGGCGATGGCAAAGATCAGCAAGAAGCCGATGAACAGGAAGCTCTCCGAGTTGTTCGCAGAGACACGCTCAGTGGAGAATATCATCGTCCGAACGAGCTGGCCTTGCGCTGTACCGAACCCGGTGCGAAGGACGACACCAAGGCAGCCTCCGTCGGGGGTGTCTCCGCCGCCGTTCGTTGCCTGAAGGAGTTTCGTGCCCGAGAAGAGGACCGCGTTCTTGTGTGCGCCGTCGACATCGATCGGCTCGTTGGCGTCGAGTAGCGCGATCGACTCTTTGAGCAGGGGTGTAGACTCTCCGGACAACATTGCCTCGTTCACGATGCACGTGCCGCGAATGAGGAGGATGTCGGCGGGAATGTTGGTCTCCGTTTGTTGGCGTGCGACAGAGATGACGTCTCCAGGGAGGAGATCATCGCTGTGGATCTGTGACCACACGTTGTTGCGGCGCACGTAGACGGGGTACGGGGTGACCGCCATCGTACGGAATTCGCTGAGCGTGCGGAGACGCTGCCAGACGACCGTGCACTCGAAGACGATGAGCATAAAGAGCGTGAAGAGGGAATAGTACCAGTACTCGTCCATGCACCAGAGTGCGACGCAGAAGACCTGGAAGACGAAGAACGGCGCGGTCGCATGCTCACCGAAGAGCGACGTGAACGACGGAATGGGGATGTTGTACTCATTCTTTCCATAAAGAGATGAAAGCGAAGCGAGGTCCGAGTTCATCAACGAACGAGGCGAGAGGAAGGAGCCCAGCGGAGGATTCGATGAGCACGGGTACGGGAGGCGGGAGAAGGTGACAGGGTCGGTTGACGTGACGACGTAGGTATCCTGCTGATAGTTGAACGTGTAGGACGCGATATTTCCGGGCTCCTTCTTCTGTAGAGGTACAATCTCGCCTTCGCCTCGGTGGGGGGCGGGGATGATACGAAGACAGTCAGCATCTTCAAGTGACCGTGCCTAGAAATGAACTCTTGTGAGTGACTGGAGACTACCTATGATGATGCAGGACGAGAATAGTACGATGGAGGACGGTACCGCACTATGGTTCACGACCACAGTACCAGAGGCTGGAACTCGTTCTGTTGGCAGCCTGAACACACACTCAGCGCACCGGCAATCCACCCATTTTGTGCGCAGGCATCCACAACAGACACAGCTTCCATTTGAGCATGAAATGTTGCACGCACCTTTCTCGTAGTAATCCAAGCCTTCGCCCCAGTATTCCACCTCGTGAACAAGAAGCTGAGCGCATGACCCAACCCCAGAGACACACACGCGAGGAACGTCCACTCTTCGCTCTGCAGCCAGTCGTCGTACTTGACGTAGTACGCATACGCGAGGAGCGGGTAGAAGCACAGGAAGGGAATAGTGTACAGGTGGGTGTACCACGGCAGGCCGACGTGCAGAGACGCGCCCGCGATTTCGGACGAGACGACCTTGACCGAGCTCCTGTTTCCGTGCGTCAGTCTATTGTTCTACCTAAAGTGTTCCAATACACACATTGTGAGGCCTCGGTGTTGGTCTTTGGAAAGGTCCGGGAGGAGGAGGGGGGAGGAGAGGGACAAGCGTAAGCGTTTGCCGAAGCCACGTCTTGCCACCGACTTTCTCGGACTGTGACGGCACGTGACCAAACAGACATGATTCAGCTTCAACCTGCAAGTTCTTCAGTCGCAGTGACATAGTGGCATTAATCAAGCAGCAACACAGTTCACTACGACCCTCAGAACTCTCCGGGGAAATATGCAGGGGCGCCGGGTGTGGTATACAGTCAACCGAGGTTCCCAGTCTCAAACTCACACATGCTTCTATAGGCACGAGGAAACTCCGGGATGGTATTCTAGTATTACAGGGCGTGAGGTGTCACAGACAAGGAGATCGACAAGGGTCCTCGATCCTAACGTGTCATGTGGGGAAACGGGTCATAGAATAATAGGCTGGCGTGAGATGTGCACCGAAAGGAAGCAGATGTCCGCTGGGCTCCGACGACGACATGAGTGGTATGCGATGGGCAAGTAGTCTTACATGACGACGCAGCAGGAGTTTTGCTAGAAGAGCGGGTTAGGATAGCCCGGCAACACGAACACAGGACGCACCTTCTTTGCTGTCTTGTAGAACATCTTGCTCTGCGCGGAAAGCTCGTTCGACCTGTCTACCAGATCGTTGATTTTCTCTCCACGCTGAAGAACCGACTCGATTGTCTTGTGCTATAGAATAACACATCAATCAGCAGGGGTACACAGGCCCGTCTGGCGCTGTCATGCTCACCAGGATGATCTTGGTCTCGTCCAATTCCTGCTGCACCTTCATGATCGCGTCCGCTTGCCTTGGATCCTGGTACTTCTGAATATACATGTTGACTTCGGGGAACGAGATCGCCTGCGGTGTCTTGAACGATGCCTGGGGCACCTTGGCGATAAAGTCATCGAGCAACTTGGTGAGCAGGGAGAACGCGGGCCTAACGGGGTACTCCTGATCCGCAATCATGACCGCTGTACAAAATGGGAATTGTTGGCATGGCCTGGGGACTGGTGGCAGATAGACGGACAGGACCGTGCATGAATGTAGATACGAACCTGCAAGCTGTTCCGCTCCACCGCGGTTGTATACGTGCGCGACATACGAGTTCTCCTGGATACTCTGCCGTTGCCCCTGCGGTGTGCGCTCCGAGACGGTGGTGGTGAAGAAGGACATGAACTCGGCGACTGAACCACGCTGGTAGAACGAGAATGACGAGAGATCGGATGCGCTGGTGAGGATGACAGCAGACCCGTTCGGGGGCGTGAGGACCACTGCGAGGGAGAAGATCTTCATGATGGTCGTCCCAGAGTTCGAGTGCGGTGAGTGTGAGCTGGATGAACGGCAGCGAAGGAGGAGGACAAGTACAAGGGGCACAACCACTGCCAGGGCACAACAGCACTCAGCCTACGGCGTCTCACCGGCAGCAAGCGGCAAGGCAGGGGAGGCTTCTGCGCCGGACGATGCTCTTTGTCCCCAACCACCACCGTCTCTACGCCGCTCACCATGGCGGACCCGTTCTATACGCTCAACATGCCCTCCGCCTCCAACGCACATAAACGTTCCTACGACGACATCGCCCCGGAGCCCGACGCAGGCGGTTCAGCGCCCAGCGGAAGTCGCGGAGAATCCATAGACTCGCCCGACGACACCTCCAACAGTCGTGAACGCAACAAACGTCCCAGAAATGAGACCACTGACTCCTCGTACACCAGTGAGGTCGAAGACATCCTGCTTCCTTCCAACACTTCCGTCTCGTCCTCTAGCAGTGGCAGCAGCTACCATTCGGCTCGTTCCGCATTCACCGCAGCGTCGCCTCCTCTCCTCGAGGTCGAAGAGGTGCTCGAAGACGACCCATCAGACCCTGTGCTACACTCCCCGGAACCATTCGCATCTGACTCCCTTCCCCCCACCTGGGAAGACACCTTGTCCATGATGTCCGGTCCTATTCAGATCTCGTCTCCTCCTCCTGCTCGGCCTGCAGAAGTGCCTGACAGTGAAGAACAGTTCAGGCGCACAATGGAGCGTGTAGACGCCTTTGACCGCGAGATGTCTGCCCTTCGCCAGTCGCCGTTTCGGCCATCCGACCCGACGGACTGGGCATTGTGGAATGGTCCGTCCTACTCTCTCTTCTGTCCTTCCCGTTTTTGAACATGTCACAGACCCGCTCTTGTCGTCGTCTGGATCTGCGTTCAGCTCCTTTCCCCGGGTGCCTGACCCCCATCCGACCGTTTCCGAGCCGCCGGCCACCGGTGCGCGCGCAGCTCACCGTGCTCTCCATGCGACAGATCGCTTGCAGCCCACGTCCTCCTCCATGCTACATGATGACCCTCTTTCAAATGTCCCTCGCGTGAATTTGCCCAGGGTGTTGCCCAGGGTGCCTGGACTCGCCATGGGAAGTCGTTTCTCGCAGCTTGAGAGAGACGCTGCACGCTATGGAGATACCGTTGGCCGCGGCAGAGCCCGTGAAGGTACGACAATATCCTTACACTATATGCATGCTAAATTGGTTCATCAACAGACATTTTGGATCGACTGTTGGGCGAGCAGCCCTCTCGATCATCGCCACTCCCTTCGTTCAGTACATCGATCGATTCTGCTCGTCGTGCTGCACAGCGCCGTGCCCATGTGACGCCAGTGCCATTGCCAACGCGTAGACCTGATCCTCCAACATCCAACTCGTACTATTTTCCTGATCTGCACGCCTTCGTTGATGATTACTGGCAGAGGGAGAATGATCGCCAGCTAGAAGGGTTCGATCGTACTATCCGCGAGGCTGAGGAGCACCGTCAGCGTACCGCCGAATTCCTTGCGCAAGCAGAGGAGGGACCGTATCGGTCTTCGCTACCCAGCCGTAGTATGCGCGACCCGACCGCTTCTGTCTCCAGTGGCTACTCCACCCTGCGTGGTGCCCTGGACGACAGTGCCGCCAGGCGCCGTTCCCTCAGCTCCCTCGGTTCCCGTGCTTCTCCCACTTTATCTACGTCCACGCGTCCTACTACTGACAGGTTCAACCATCGCCGATCACTAGCGCTCTTCGACGGGCCTGTCCAGTCCATAGGGGAGGATAGCGGTCTCGACCTCTTGGTCCATGACGATATCGAGCCTGCGCCGTATCTGCGCGATCATGGTCTCCCTAGCATACGGCCTTCTGCGTCACGGGAACCCGAACCCCCACGTCCCTCAATGGACCACGCTCTCCCCTCGTTCTTGTACCCGAGGGAAAGCTCTTCTTACGCTCTGACGCAACCGCCAAGGATGCCATCCTATCTGGAGACGATTAGCCGCCAAAGATCCTCCAATATCAATGGTTTACGACGCCGAGTCCGCGCGCGTTCACCCTCTGCACCGTCTCCGCCCCTCATCGACATATCCCCGCTTTGGGAAGACGTCGATGAAAGTTGGAATAGCACTGCAGGGTCTTCGATTGACACCATCCGCCGACCCAGACGTCGCGTACACAGAGAACCTGCTACGCTTCTTGACCCCGTACCGCCGCGAAGGGACCCTTCTCCTGATCCGCTTGATGCTTTCGAACCAGAACCACCCATCTGGGGAAGTACTGCAGGCTCTTCAACAAATTTTGAGCCCTCACGCCGACCTAGACATCGCGCGCCCATCGACCCTGTATATCCCATCCCACCGCCGAGGTATTCGTCTCTGGACCTCTCGGATGCCGTTTCCCCGGCCCTACGCCAGTCATCTACAACTGCGGCCCATACAAGGAGCAGGTCTACCCGGTCCATTGATTTAAACGCTTTCCGAGAGGGCCCTTTCCGTGCCACCTTGGCCCGGTCCGTCGCGTACTCACGCGAGACCCGTCAACAACAGTCACAGGTTTCGGCCGAACGGGAAAGGCCGGCAAACGCACAGTCTCAGAATGCGGGTAGCGCGTTCTCGGACTCCAGTGAGGAAGATGAGGAGCCGTGGAGTACGTACTTATCGCTTCTGCGCCAAGAACCGCGTACTGCGCGACGAGACCTCCCTGGTATTTCCTCACATTGGCGATCCCCGGCACTGAGAGACAGGTCTGTCTCTCGAAGCATACGCCGTCTCGATGACGGCGACGATGTGTACCGCAGTCTCAGGGTTCGGGATGGAAATGCTGGCTCTGGGTCTCGATCGATGGCGAGTACGAATGCTCAACCAGCTGCAGATCGTGCAGAACGTTCTTCAACGTCTGGCACCAGCGAACACGGCTTCGAGCGTCCGGTGGACCAATTGCGCGACCTCGTGTCCCGGCCTTCTGCAACCCCGACTAGCGACCTCGTGTCCCGGCCTTCTGCAGCCCCAACTACTAGTATACACCGGACACTCCTTGATCGTGAGCGCTCCGCCTTCAACAATCTTCGTGCCAACTTCGATAACGATTCAACCGCACACACTACCGGGCTTGAGCGGTGGGAACAGCGTCGGCAGGTGCTACAGCGATTCTCCTCTCGTGCTCGCGGACGCGACAGCACGGCCACCACCCCAGTTTCCAGCGTTCAACCGCCTTCCGCTGCTGCGACGTCCTCACGTGAAGGCCACCGTAACGAGGAGCATGCGTTTTCATTCCTCGACCAGCCTGCAGAACCTCCCTCTCGGCGCCACAGCCGCGCTCCCCAGCTCCCGCCTCGGTATGCCCAAACGGGGATGCGGGCCGGTGAAGGACCTACGCCGCTGAACGGCCGCTTTGCACGCCGCGGCTTCGCTCCGGACATGGTTTGGGTGGATCTACCATCCATGCATAGGTCCTCGCACTTCCGCCGGCGCTGGCACTTTGGTGATTACATGGTATGTCACGTTTTTCCTAGCAATATCCGCTAGCTGTTCCTGACGATGGGGTGTTCTGCAGCGCGACGAGGATATCGATATGTCGTATGAGGGCCTGTTGACGCTGTCTAGCCTCTTGGGCGATGTGAAGCCCCGTGGTACGCCTGCGGAGATCATTTCGTCCCTGCCGAAGGGGACGTATGGGGACTGGGTGCAGCCCGGCGAGACGGAGGAGCGATGTCCGATTTGCCTGGACGACGTACGTCGCCATCTCGTTGTATCCTTGGTAATATAACTGACCTCTTGTTCGCAGTACGCCGCGTCTGATGCTTGCATGCGGATTCCAGACTGCTCGCATTGGTTCCACGACGGATGCCTTCAGGTATGTCTTCCGTCCTCTCTAGAGATCGACCACTTATATAGTATGCATGGTTCTAGCAATGGCTGCAAGGTGCCCGCACATGCCCGGTATGTCGTGGACGTGTCAACAGGGCGGGGCCAGCGGAGTCGACGACCGCGCCTGTCG
Organism: Lentinus tigrinus ALCF2SS1-7; assembly: GCF_003813185.1. NCBI lineage: Eukaryota > Fungi > Basidiomycota > Agaricomycetes > Polyporales > Polyporaceae > Lentinus > Lentinus tigrinus. The sequence continues at coordinate 1,680,818 of NW_027137913.1, read as the reverse complement.
CTGGTCCGAGTGGCTCCAGCAGCAACGACCGTCGCAACAACCGAGACGAAGAAGACGACACCAACCGAGATGGCGAACGTACGCCGCGTCATTGGCTCCCGCCATGGCGCCATGATTGAAGAATACGTATATACGAGCATTGACGCATTGACGAACCAATGATGAGCATGTGAGGCAGGTATTTATGGAGATTCGTCGAAGCAGGATATTTCGCAACGATTTACGGACATCTGGCAATGCGAAGGTCAAGCAGCGCACCTGAAACCTTGTATACTTGTATCATCACATTGTATGTAGCATTATCACCTTAGACGTTCATGTGAATCCATTCCACCCACCATTCACCGTGTTAGTCCGCAGAGTATGACATTGATTATGGACCAATGGTCGCTGCAATCTACACGGTTCTACCTTCTACAAGTCCAAGCAAAGTCAAGCGATGACTTCTTTGAACGCCTGCAATGCCAGAGAGGGGTCATCCCATTGCATCTGCATAAAGCGAGACCGTCAGCACGGAATGACAGATTACATGCGCAGACCATGACTTACGAAGTGATTGGTGCCCGGTATCCGCTTCACGCTGACCGAGTCTCCGCCTCCCATAGCGACGTTGTCCGCCTCGACTTGCCATGTAGCCGCGATCCCAAACGGAAGAGTGACGTCCCCAATCAAGACCCAGACCGCCATACGCGGCACCTTCGCCCTGACAGCGGGGTCGAAACAGGCCTTCTCGTAGCTCGCGCGCAGCTGCGGCCCGCACGTCATGAACCACGTCGCATCAGGCCCGGCCTGGTCGTACGCCACGATCTGCGCCACCTCTGCGTCCGACATGGTGTATATGCTGGGCGCACGGAACGTCGCGGGGACGACCCACTCCAGCGCGTCGAGCGAGCGTGTGGAGAGATCGCCGTGCCGCATGTACGAGGTGAGCCACCGGACGGTGGCCTGAAGGGCTTGCGCGGGGGTGATGCTCGTGTCGTAGTGCGGGTTCCAGGACTGGGGCGCTGGAGGCAGCCCGAGCGCAACTTGGGGTGGATCTGGATGGAGGGAAGGAAGCGGCATAAGCGGTCGAATCGGTATATTCGGGCAGTCTGGCGGCAACTTACCATGCAAGATGAGTGTTCGCAAGTGTGCGCCGAGACGGTCCTGCACGCGTTGTGGATATGTGTCCATGTGTGAGACGACGGATAAGGCGACGGAACAACCGAGGGACCAGCCCATGAGGGCGATCCCGCCCGACGAGCCGTCTGAAGAGATGGGAGGAAGGTCGAACTTCTCTATGAATTTGTCGATGAAGAGTGCTACTTCGGTTCCTCGTGCTCGGAGGAAGGCCTCCTTCTGGTCGTCGCTATCCGTAGAGAGGGCTGTAATCTCGTCGGGAGTGAATGGTGTCGAGCCAGGATAACCTCTGCGGCTGATTGCCACGAAGCGGATATCCGAGCGGTCTTGCAAGAGTCTGAAGATCTTGTCATAGATGTCTGCGTGGGTCGAGCTTCAGCACGAGCAGAGCAGAGCAGAGATACAGACGTCTGCCGGGACTTACGGAAGCCGAACACAGTCCCGTGGATCGCGAAGATGGTCACATACGAATCGGGACGTGCACTGGGTGCTCCGCTGTCGAGGTATGCGAGCTCTGTGCCGTTATCGTCAACTCCGATCGTAGGCATGATGAGGATGAGTAGTCTGCAAGAAGATGTCAAACGAGTCTTGGAGTGTCCTACCCTATATACCTCTCGAAGCCGGGCATGGACGGCAATGGTGCAGGCCTTGGGCGGTGATGAAGCTGGACGATTGTCTTCGAATTGAACAGGATCGTTGGGCGGTGATGATGCTGGACGATTGTCTTCAAATTCAACCAGGATCGTCGCGCACTATGGCATCCCCGCGGCCGGTGGCCATCTGAAACTCGCATTTGATCTTGTCTTGTATGTACGTCGGTCCTCAGGCACACAGCTTTCCGGATCGCACGTTCGATTCGCCGGACGCTCTGAAACTAGTCTCGACTGAAGTCTGAACATCAGCGCGCGAGGAACGCCATGCGAGCGACGAGCGTACCATATGGGCATTGCTAGAGTGCACAGCCTCCCGATTTGCAGCCGCACATCGCTAGCGCAAGTTGTTTCGAGGTATCGTAGTATTATAGCACTGGTGGTAACACAAAAAAACAACAACAACAGTTGAGATGTACTCCTACATTGACCGGGCTCTCATACAGTACAGTGTGCCGCACGGTACGACACTTGGGCGACCTTTGACGCGGATCGCGGGGTGATCTTGCAATTGAAGGGGAGCGGGTAGCTGACGAAGGACGCATGTCAGTACAGTAGCGACATCATAACAGCCACCAGGGGGCCGCCGCCCGGGCCCGGGGCGCACCTGATGAGTCCCTGCGTGAACTTCGGCTCGAGCTTGCCTTCGTCGGGGAGAGAGATGTCGAAGACGGAGAGCAGCGTGGAGATGAAGATGAAGACCGAGTTCTCCGCGAGAGGCTTCCCGGGACACAGTCTGTGCGCGGTGTCCCAGGGCGGTCAGGAAACGAATAACGACTCTGCCTATTGGGCTGAGGGCGCGCACCTTCTTCCGAAACCGAACGCCCACATTGCTGGATCCACGGGCGCATCGTCTCCTTCTCCGGTGAGCCACCGTTCGGGGACGAACTCGCTTGGCTCGTATGGGCCGCGGCGTTCGTGCGCGACCGCCCTACGAATATTAATTAGCGCGCTGGCACGGCGGTCAGAAAGTTATCCACGAACCAGCAGTTGGGAAGGACGATGGTCCCCTTCGGGATCAAGTAACCCTCGTAGACATCATCCTCGGAAACCATACGGGCGAGGCCTAGCGGCAGCGGTCAACGTCAACACTCAGTCGGTCGTTGCATGCAGAGACAAGACCCACCCATGGGAACCGCGGGGTTCCAGCGCATCGTCTCCTTGATGACGGCATTCACGTACGGCAGCTGTGAGCGGTCGTTGATCGTGGGGAGACGTTCGGAGCCTATCACGCGGTCAATCTCCTCTTGCGCCAGTCTCTGCTTCTCGGGGTGCAGCGCCATCGCCATCATGAAGGTGAGGGTGGTGGCGTAGGACTGCATACGTGGATAACCGTCCGTTAGGATATTCAAAATCACAATGACGATGATCGCGTTCGTACCGTTTCTCCGCCAGCTGAGAGTGGTCGTGAGAACCGAGACAGACTTGGGGAGCTGGTGGAAGAGACGTACCGCCGTATAGTGAGCCGGTAGCCCACTTGATCTGGTGGTCGATGTCGCCCTTGTCGTACTCGGATAGCAGGTGGTGTGCCAACGAAGGCGGCGCAACTCCAGCTCGCTGTAGGTGGCGTTGAGTCATCCATGTGCGGACGAATTACGGGACACGGACCATCTGCTCCTTCACGTATTCAAAGGGCTTGGTGACCAGCGTTTCGATCATCTCCCGGCCATGCCGCGCATGGCGCTGGAACGGGACCCACGAAGGGAGATACTTCACTAAACAGGCGGGTCAGTTTGGAGTCGTGTTTTTGCTGTGCATCATGCGATGTCTACGCACGGAAAGGGAAGACGTCGGCGAGGAACGCGCCCGGGACGGTCGCTTTGCTGATCATGCGCATCGTGTCTTCCGCCTGAGTGACGTACTGGAGGACATACAAAGGTCAGCGTCGGGCAACGGCTCATAGAGCTTACCAAAACGCACCTCATCGTCGGCCTTGTCCACGGACAGTCCATAGGTGATGGACAGCACGACACGCGCAGCAGCGCTACAAGAGCCCAGAGCCGTCAGCACCCGGAGAAACAGAGCAAGTGTGTTGGGTCGACATACAGCCGGACGTGGTCGACGAACTTCTCGGGCGCCTCGAGGAACTGCTGGCTAAGCAGCGCGGCAAGGTCCTCTTGGATGTGGTAGTACTGCCTGATAGCATTCGGGCCGAGGGCGCTGTGGGCGAGCTTGCGATGGATCCGCCACTCGTCGTTGTACGACAGCAAGGGCGTGCTCTGCCGGAGGTGCGGATGTTCAATGAATGACTTGGGGTACGGAAGCGGGACGGGCGCCCCGACGCACCTGTCCGAGACGCATCAACTCGCCTACGACCGTGAACGCAGGCCTGTCGGAATAATTGCTGTGCCTCTTCTCGAAGAGATCCGTGATGGCCTTCATCGTGTTGATGACGAGGACCTTGTAGCCCAGCCCGTGGAAGTATACGAGGTCCCCTGGCAGTGGGAAGTGTCACCGTCAGCTGCGCCCTCGGATTCGCTGAGTGAACGACGCACCGTAACGCTCCCTGCAGCGCTCGAACGCGGGGATGTCGCCTTGGGCAGGCATGGCCAGGATGTTCCCGAGCACGGGCTTGGGCGCAGGACCGGGGGCATAGCGGCGATCCGAGGGGCGGGAGACGAGCCACGCGATAGCAGCGGCGAGCACGGCAGCGAGAAGCAGCAGAGGCACCGGGTCGGACAGAGCCATGGCGCGAACTTCGAAGACCAGGGCCCGCTCGGACTCGCACTCGGAAGGGTGGGGAGGGATCTGCAGCGCAGTCGGTGACACGGAGCCGATCAGAGTGCACCGCGGCGCACGGTGCGGGTGGCTTTATATGTACGCGGGGCGGGATGGTGTGGGCGCAGGTGTGGATCGTCCGTACGTATGGAATGCGTCTTCGGGGGCTCGGAAATCAGGGAGCTGATGGAGGCACGGCTCGTAGCGGAGCTATATGACGGACGGGCGAGGCGGAGATTGGGGAGGGGCGGGGGAGGAGGACGTGCTTGCCTGGGAGGGCGTTATTGCATGATCGCGACGCGTCCGGGAAGAGCAGGTCGAGAACGAGACATCGTGGCGGCGAGCACTGGAACACTGGAACGCAGCGTAGACTGCAGCCGCCTAAGCTACCGTGCTTCCCGTGAGAAGCCCTCGGTGGGTGATTGCTCGAGCCGCGCCCCGCCGAGCCGCATGTCAGCGATAACCCTCCTCTTCTGGATTCTAGACGCAGCGCACAGTCGAGAGCGCGAACTGCAGAACTCTGCCGAGGCGTCGGTGCAGAACCACTGGCAAGGGTGCAGGCGAGCGGGCGCCACGCTGCTACGAAATGTCTCCGTTTCGGGCAGTAACGCCACGGTGTCTCGTAGCCGAACCCGCCTTCAAGTTGCTCTCGACGACCATCTGGCATCTCCATCTGACACGACGGACAGAACATCGGACACCGGACATCCTCCTTCGCCTTGTCGACGTTGATGACTGTCCCCACGACGAGTGCGGCGCCGGCTCTCCTGATCCCGGATCCCGTCGGGGGAGTACTAGCGTCGGTGAACACCTCCGCCCGCGGCGGCGGCGGCGCATGCGCACAGGCTACAGCAGTGGCAGATCACTAGTGGCGACGGACTAGCCAAAGTTTGAGTGGCTCGTTTGATAAGTGTGCAGATGCCATCATCAGTCTTTTCCTGCGTAAGAAGCACATACTTACCGCTGACCGTCGTGTTGTGGAAGCTTAGCCTAACCATGCATGCCGTTGTCATGAGGTGCTCACTTGGTTCGCCATTGCCCTCCCGGGTGTGGGTCTGGGCTCTCAGGTCCCCTCCCTCAGGCTGCCTGTCGTCACTCTCGTATGATGATGATGGCCGCTTGTGCACTCCGCCTCGCGCAGTAAGTATATTCACGACATAGCACCTCCAGTGCACGTCCTAGCCTTTTGTGGCGGCTCCGTTAGTTCTGTCGTTTCGAACTCAGGTGGGTGCGCTGCCTTCGGAGCGCCTGGAGAGGTACAGGCATGTCTCGGAACGCGCCTCCTTGGGCTTGTCATTGCGACTTGCGTGATGCTGGTGGGATATAGTGTCACTGTAGGTGGAGTCGCGAAGCTTGGACTAACGGCTGCATGCAATGATGGTGGCCTGCCAGGACGATGACGACAACAGCTCGCGCGACCATAGACGGCACATTGTTCTCTGCGCGACTGCAGTCTCGTACGCCGGAGATTGCACTGTGCGCATATCAACTCAACAGGCGGCCTTGCGACTGAATGTGCTCTCATCGGGTAAGCGTCGCCACACCCCGCAAAGACTGAGCATGAGCAGCGTCGTGACTCGTCAACGGTTCATGTATGCATTCGCCAGGCTCAGTACGACACACGTCCCCAGCGACGCGCCCACGCCCACATGGACCGCACGCCGTAAGCCGGCCTTCTTCGCTTCTGTCAGCGTGTGCTTCGTGTGCAGGTGGGGACGTCTCCCGTCGCCGTCTCCGCCACCCTCGAGCTCAGCAAGAGACACGTATTCTCCGTCGCCATCCACGTGGTTGAGGGTGTGGGACCACCAGTCTTGTAGGGTATCGAACAGCTGGCCGCCATCTAGGAAGGGGAGCGGGAGGAGGTTGAAGAAGTAGAGCGAAAGGGTGAGCATCTTGAGGTACCTGCGTTGTCGGGCAGAAGGTCAGTAGCTGGTGAGCGTGCATGGCAGACGAGCGACGCACATGAAGAACTGGGAGAACAGCACGGGCAGACCGACGGGCAGCACCCGGAAGCGCGGGAGCCAATCGCCAACGACGACTGCGACGATATGCGTGAGTGGGTTGCGTTTGAAAGCCACACACGGTCCACGGGGACGTGGGAGACGAACCTTCGCTCAGAATCTCGGTAGGGTCGCCCTGCCAGACGACCGTCCGCTCCGCGTCACTGTCGTCGTCGCGGAGCCAAGGGAGGATGTGCAGCGTCAGCGTGAGCAGTTCTTGGTCGCCCCGGGGACGCACGCAGAGCTGGCCGTGGCCGCAGTCGACTGCGCTCGTGCATCTATGCTTAGAGGTGGACGCGTCGGAGTGGAGAAAGAGGAGTGGGTCGACGCAGCGCTCGAAGGAGGGGTCGCTGGAGGGCGCGAAGCAGGCTTGGGTGGGGACCACGGGGTGTGAGGAAGTGCAGCAGGAGGAGTTGTGGGCTGGAAGCAGCGAGATAAGGCTGGGGACTGAAGGAGAAGACGGACGGACGGACCTGCGAACCATAGTTCCTCGGCGCACCAGCCTAGAGTGCGGGAGTCTTCAGAGGGAGAGTGTCGATGGGTGAGGAGTGCTTCCCATCGTTCGGCGGCGCCTGATGCTGTATCGAGGGTGTCGTCGCCGACTTTGTAGATTACCGCGCCGATGGGGAGGTGGCCGTACAGGGGAGAGCTCTTGCGCGAGGTCAGATGGTTGTGTGCTAAGAGTACTACGAGTACTGACCTCGTCCACGCCGACGACGACACGTCCGTATCTACTGACATCGCCGTAGCCGAGGAGAGAGCAGAAAGTCGTAGAGAGATGGGTGGAGCTGAAAGCAAGGAGGGCGAGCCAGAAGAGTAGGTTGTGGAACGCGCCGGCGGTGATGACGCGGAGACGGGGACGGGGCGGAAGAGCGTCGACTTGTCCAGACGGGAAAGCAACGAATGCGGAGGGGAGGAGGACAGTGAGGCCAAGGCCGACGGAAGTCAGGGACACAGATTCGCTGTAAGCTGTCGGGTGAGCAAGATGGAGAAGGCGGGAGTGATGAACATACATGGCAGCAGCGACGGCATGGCCAAATTCATGTATGACTTGTGTGGTGAAGAGAGCAAGGAGGAAGACGGGAAGATCGGCCAAGGGCGTGGTGAGTCCGGGGACCTGAACTGGCGCGTCGGACGATGGTGCTAGGAACGGGTGCATGGGCAACTCACAATCAATGTCAGCGGGGCATGATGGGACGAAGGCAATGAAGTGACTTCGGGCAACGCGTCGCGCTTGTGCAGGAGAGGCGTGCGGGGAGGTGGAGTGCGGTAGAGAGATAGAGCTAGCTGGAAGGAGGCCCAGAGGAGGAGCAAGACGGAGGCGGCCATGCCAACGAGACCAATGAGACTGCCCGCATCATATGCCAGAGCGAGCAAGGGCTTCCATCGGCTCCTTCGTATTCTTGCAGAGGCAGAAAGGTGTATGTCGTTGAAAGAGGAGAGCTGGGCGGAGAGATGCAGGTTGTGGAGGGTTATGCGAGTGCCGCGAGACGAGTACAGCACCGGGGAGGCCGAGGATGCCGCGGACGAGGAGGCGGGGAGGAGAGAGGGCGCATTGCGTCTGCGGTGGGCACGGCAGGCGTAGAGGGCGGCCCAGAAGAGAATGAGAGAGACGAGGACGAGGACGAGCATCGACGCGTGCAACTTGGCGTGGGCGCGTCCTGGGCGCTACCTCGTGTTGTGGGGTGTTTGGCGCCCGGAGATTGCCGGGGCATTGTTCGAGTTGGCGTTGGTGGATGCGGCGGTGGCCTGTTCGCTGTTCGAGTCCTTGCCCGAGTCGTTGCCCTTGCCGTCTTTCCTTCCCTCCTTTCGCTGCTCGCATCTCTTCACGACCCCCGCGACGACGACAACAAACGATCTTGCACGATGCCCAGAGTACGAGCAGCAAAACACTCCGCCGCCCCAGCCCCTTCCTCCTCTCGTCCCCCTCCTCCTCCTCCTCTGGGCGACGACTCCATGCCCGTCAAGAGACCGCTCCCCCACCGCGCAGCGTCCTCCACTGCGGCTCTCCCTCCGACCCCTCCGCGCACGACCCACAAGCGCAAGCGTCGCTCCCGTTCACGTGTCACCGACTCCTCTTCCGAGGACGACGACGACCACGATGTCCCCGAGCCCGCCTCAGACAACGACGACGACCGTGGCGGTCATGTTCGCAAGCTTGCAGGCGTTGCTGTCGGCAACAAGAGACGGAAGACCATGACTCTCGACGCGATTGCAGAGGAACTCAGTGAGGCTCGTGCAGAGGAGCAGTTCTGGTTGGGCGAGAATCAGCCTTCATCTTCCACTGCTGTCGCTTCTAGCAGTGGCCATTCGAAGCACAAGGCTACAGGGAGCCGTACGACTGCCCGTGCACGCTCGCGTACCCGTTCTCCCTCTTCCTCGCCACCACCAGCCCCCCACCTCCTCCGCCGCGGCCACACGGGTTTAATCTCTCCCCCGCCATCTCGCAGAGCCCCTGCTATCCTTCCCAGCCTCGCCACTCCTCCCCCGACCACTCACAAGACCAGGGAGAAGGCCAGGGAGAAGAAGGGAAAGCTTCCTGTCGTCCCCGAGCGCGACTCCCCTAACAACCCCTTCCTCGAGGACTCCCCTGCCGGTTCCGTTCCCGCCACAGACAGCTCCCCAGAGCCTCGCACTCCCAAGAAGCACGTCGAGAAGCCTACGATCTCCATGGTTTTGTGCGTGATCATACCTCTTACCTCTATCCTCGCGTCTAATTCCTCTCTAGCCGCGGCGTCAAGACGCAGATGCTCAACCCTCACTATCTCAGCGAGGAGATGGCTGCAGAACAAGAGGCCCGCGCCCGCCTCCCTGTTCGGCACCCCGACTACTCCCCTACGGACGCGTGCGTGCCCAAGCTGCTCTTCCCCGAGGCCCGCAAGCACGACCTCGCCCGCAGGCGGGCGCACTCTCCCGTGCCAATACCGACTTCGCCCACACCAACCTCATCCAAACGCACCCGCGCAGGTTCTGCCTCCAGCAGCGAGGGCGCCGGCCCAGCTCGCAAGAAACCTGCCCCAGCGCCCGGAGCGCCGGGCCCGTCCAAGGGGCCGGAGGAGGACGACGTGGAGGTCATGTCGGCCGTGCTCGCTGCCAACATTGCGAAACGCATGCGCAAGGGCGTCCTTGCGGACGGCGATGCCCCGCGCACGCGTCCGAGCAGCCGCAGTCGCGAGGTTCCTCAGCTCCCGGAGAAGGACCGCAGCGACCCGATCAAGCGTGCGCTTGGCCCTGCGCGTCGTGGATAGTCGTCGTCACCTGTGCTGGTGCCTGTCCATATCTGGTGCTGGTGATATCCGTCTTGCGGCTCTTGTGTGTCGTTGTGTTTTATTGTATTCTTGTAGTTCTCCGTCTCCATCCACCCTGGCGTTCGACTTGCTGTCACGCTATCATACGTATCCCACCTTGCGAAACCTACATCCTACTCCTACTGTCCGCCCGTTGCCATCCTACCTTCCACCCTATCCCGCCCATGTTATGCTTCCCAGCGCGCTCTCGCGCGTTCCCCGTGATACGTACCCGCTGCGACACCCTACCTCCACACCCTATCCGCTCCATCTTGCTCGTGTTCATGTTCCATTCTCTCAGTGCTACACAGCGTTTCTGTTGTCTTCTCTCGCAGAGTTTATTGCGCGTCCTATTGACTCCTTGGCTCGTTCCTTTTCTTGATATGCCCGTCGAATGTTCGATATTCAATGTTGAACGTTAAGGTCCCGTTGCGCATCCGCAGTCGATATGCGTTATCACTATAGTAGTACTGTACATACAGATTAAGCTTAAGACAGACGTGACTCGTCTCGACTCCCCCGCATCCTCCGCAGTCCCGATTCATACGTTCGGAAACGGTTATGTGCATGTATCTAGCTACTACTCCTGGTTGTTGGGTCTTTTTGAATTGCATGCCGCATGCGTGTTAGATGCGAGCGGGATGCGTGCGAGTGGACCGGTAGAGGACGGTCCGAGGTTGGGCCCCGGCATTGGACAATAGTCTCATACCAAGACCATGCGACTCGCGTCGCGCGAACTTGAAAGAGTTTGTGTCGAACCTAGGACCATAGAACCCTCCTACTCGGAGTTGGCAACCCCGTCCAGTCCGACCATGTCGGAACGACCCGTCATACACCCTTGTATGGCCGAAACTAGTGATCAGTACCACAGGAACAGTGGTGACTGGGACAAAGGTATCGGGTCCGCTTGGATCCAATTGTTTGCAACCGCTTAAGGCTGCGCCTACGCGAGAGGCTCCTTACAACCACCACCACCGACCAACCAACAAGCCAACACGTCCGGCCCACACCACAGGAGGTACGTACATACTTCGCATGACAAGACCAACTTAAGAGGCGCACTCAGCTCACGTCCTCCGAGTAGATGACCACCACGGGCCCCAAGTTGATTCACTTAGGCCCGACGCAGACGTTCGAGTCTCTGGATCCGACGCGCCGAGTCCCGCGCCCGGTCGTCATTGCAGCTATACAACTGCCAGAGGAGGAGGTGTGGCGATGGTACCTCCGCATCCGCAAGAAGGACATCGACACCCCGCTCGATCCTGGTGTACTGACATATGCGTCCATGAAGATCGGCGACTTCGTTCGACGGTATGGATTACGGTTCATCATGACGGGCGAGCTCTTTGACCCCCCGCGCTATGTTCTGGTGACGCAGTCGAAGTGGTTCGACGATGGGTACCTCGGGATGCCGACGGACGAGATCCCTCTGTACCCGGAACAGGAAGGGAAGTGCGAGACACGCGCGCGGTTGTACCTCAAGAAGTGGAGTGGGTATCTATGTCGTACGTTGGAGCGGTGGATGGAAATGCTGACGAAATTTCAGAGGTGCAAGGTGTCGACGAGCTCCCGTATGTTACGTACCTTACTGGCGTTCACCCTGGACTGTTTTGAGTCCAAGTATACCGTCACGTTGAGCCTGACTCGGGTTCAAACTTGGACATGTATTTAAGCACACTGAGGTACCACAAATTCATTGATGTACAGGTCATATCATGATTCAACAATAATGAACACAATGGCGAATCATACCGAGAACACCATTACCATGTCCTCACATGCGACTCGCGAGGGAGGGGGTTCGCGTCGGATCCCCTCCACTCCCGAGCCCCATCCGACTTTGTCAAAACGACCCATCATAATCAGTACATACTTGTATGGCTCGGGAAACGATCGGCACCACAGGAACAATGGGAACCGGAACGGCTTGGATTTTGTTTGCAACTGGGCCCGCGTCTAACTACAATTAATAAGGCTGCGCTCAACTTCGAAAGCCTCAGCCCTACATAGTACAACCACCACCAACGAGACACTGCACGAGTCCCTTCCCCCCTCATCGCAGCAAGTATGTGCACTTCAGTCCACAAGTGCGACTCCGCCAAAATACTCATGTCCTTGCAGATTACCACCATGCCCCCCGCCAAGTTGGTTCACTTAGGCCCAACGGAGACATTCGAGTCTCTGAATCCGATGCGACGAGTCCCGCGGCCGGTCGTTATTGCTGCCATAGAACTCCCCGAGGACGAGGTGTGGCGATGGTATCTTCGCATCAGAAAATTTGATAGCAATACCCCGCTCGATTCCGGCCAACTCACATATGCCGCCATTGAGATCGGAGACTTTGTTCGACGTTACGGCTTCCGGTTCATCATCACTGGCGAGCTCTTCGACCCCCCACGCTATGTCTTGGTGACGCAGTCGAAGTGGTTCGACCAGGGATACCTCGGGATGGACAAGAAGGATATCCCTCTATATCCCGAGCAGGAAGGCAAGTGCGAGAAACGCGCGCGGTTGTACCTCAAGAAGTGGGGTGAGTACCTATGTCGTACGTTGAAGCAGTGGATGGAGGTGCTGACAACATTCCAGAGGTGCAAGGTGTCGACAAGTTCCCGTATGTTACGTACCTTACCGGCGTTCACTCCGGACTGTTTTGAGCATTCTATACCTTTTGATCTATGTACTCTCGCTCGTCGATATGCATGTTATGCACGTATCGATGCGTTCTCTTCCTGTCTTGTCGGAGCATCCACGACACGCCACTGCAACTGCATCCCGGTGGGCTCGTAGTATTGTGTACCATGCGGTACGAGTAAGTACATGCCACTGAAGTTCATGTACTCCGCTGAGTCTCCATAGATATTAGCTCGCTTTCGCACGTAGTTATAGGAGGAAGTCGTGCGGGCGCGGCTGCACTGCACAGTCATGGAATAGTACATGGAGACTTGTATTAGTGACCCCGATCGAAAGAGAACGAGGATCGACCGGTACAGGTCCACGCCCGGTTAGGCCGCACCGACAATAGTCTCATACCAAGATCATCCATGTCCTCACATGAAGTCGGATCCCCTCCACTCGGAGTCGGAAGCCCCATCCGACCATGTCAGATCACAACCATTACATACTTATTTGGATGGCCCGGGAAGCGATCGGTACCGCAGGAACAATGGCGACCGGGACGGCTTGGATTTTGTTTGCAATTCCCACGTCTAGGTACAATTAATAATGCTGCGCTCACGCGAGAGCCTTCCTACACAGTACAACCACCACCAACGAGCCACTGCAGGAGTCCCTCCCCCCTCGTCCGACAGCAGGTATGTGCACTTCAGTACACAAGTTCGACTCAGCAAGATACTCACATGTCCTTGTAGATTTCCGTCATGAACTCCACTGCCTTGGTTCACTCAGTCCCAACGGAGACATCCGAGTCTCTGGACAAGCCGCGACGAATTCCGCGACCAGTCGTCATTGCTGCTATAGAGCTTCCGGAGGAGGAGGTGTGGCGATGGTTTCTCCGCATCCGCAAACAGGATAGCAATACCCCGCTCCATCGCGGTACCCTCACATACGCTGCGATCAAGATCGGGGACTTCGTTCGACGTTACGGCTTCCGATTCATCGCCACTGGCGAGCTCTTAGACCCCCCACGCTATGTTCTGGTGACGCAGTCGAAGTGGTTTGACGATGGGTACCTCGGGATGCCAACGGACGAGATCCCTCTGTACCCCGAACAAGAAGGCAAGTGCGAGAAACGAGCGCGGTTGTACCTCAAGAAGTGGGGTGAGTATCTATGTCATACGTCCGAGCGGTGGATAGAAATGCTGACGAAATTCTAGAGGTGCAAGGCGTCGACGAGCTCAAGTATGTTACGTACCTTACCGGCGTTCACCCGGGACTGTTCTGAGCGTTCCAACTATGCTGTCACGGTTGAGCCCTTGAGGCCTCGGGTTGAGACTAGTTGAACGTGTACTTCAAGCACAGGGTGCCAGTGGCGTACCGTGCCGAACATGCTGGCACTGATAGAAGGATCATCATGTTTTTAGTTAATCCTGCGGGCTCCAGTAATGTGACCCTATCATCCTCTCGAGCTCAACGAGATCAATGCACCCCCGGGTGAGTGTCCCTCCTACTCGGTCGTCCGACCTGGTCACTGCATTGATCAGATCGACCTATATACATATGGCCGAAGACGACTAGACATTGGCAGCCAAACATGACGGTGTCTGAGACGCAAAGGAACCAGGCCTATGTACTTGAGGCCTGAGGCCTGAGGGTTTTAACTTTCAGAACGCATAAGTACGTGGCGATCCGAGGCGGAAGCTTCAGAAGAGTCGCTTGAGCCGCTGAAGATCTCGGCGCGATTCAGCGGTCAACTGCCATCAGCTTCCCTCACTGGGCGCCGACCATTTGGCATTGCGCACTCGCAACTCGAAGGTCGACGAGATGCGGGCCTACATAATACGAGGAAGAACCCTGTTGAAAAAAGTATGGTGCTTCACAATTGTCTACCGTTCCGATCTCTCACTGCTTATTTCGCAGCTCGCCTCAATCACTGCGTACAAGCTCTTGTAAATGGACACCGACGAGGAAGTACCCAAAGTCACCGGTCACCGGTCAAGCTTGGCGATGCGTCGTGCGCAGCTCGGTCCACCGGTGCGTTCAACGTCAGCTGCTAGTACGTTGTAGTGGCCATGCTAACTGGTGGTGCGTCTAAGACGTTAGTCGTCGCAGTCGTCCTCAATCTCAAATAGGCGGGCCCGGGGACTACCCATGTATGTAGCCTAACGCTGTCGTACGGCGGCTGAACATACCCTCCTCCTCCTCCCACCTGTGGAACGTCAAAGCTAGTGAGTATATATCCTGAATGTCTCTTTTTTGCGCTTCGGTCACGCTTGATCATTAGGTAAATTCGTGTATTTACTGCCTACCATAAGGCCCGGCCCTCACGCGCAATCAAATTGGACTACTACTACTACTACTACTACTATTAGTTCGGAGTCCATCGATGCACTGCTGGAAGTGGCTCCCTGTGTGTACTAACACGTAGAGCCCATCACGCACCATCCGCTAGGGTGGCTGCTCATCGCGACCATCCAGAAGTACTAGCCTCGATTTTCTCATCACTGCGTACAGTCGCAAGTGCTGAGCACTTGGATGGCATGTTGGGCCGTCCTCTCCGATAGTCAATAGGTCCGTCAATCGCCTACTAGGGGAGACAAGGATGACATCGAGTTTGGCGAGTACCAGTCCACGGTTACCGGGATGCCCATGTCTGTCTGTTTCCTCTGTTTCTCTCGCCAAGACTGTCAGTGAGTTTGATATGTACTATTGTCTCCAATTTCGTCCCTAATGACCTGTCTTGCCGCCTGTGGTGAAATTGTCCACAGAACGCCCATTCGAGAATATCTTCAACTTCTACGCGTTCCTGTCGATCCTGCTGCAGTTCGCAACACTCGTTCTATATCACGAACCTGACGCGGTTGTTCGTGGAGGATGTGTACATGTCGAGTCGCCTACACATGGCTACGCTGATGACATCCTTCCTCAGGCGTAGACCCATCGACCTCGAGGCAAAGTCCGAGCCACACCTGCTTAGCGCGGCTAGTGCCAGTGTATATCTCTTCGACTTGCGCCCTCACAGCAGGGCCGCCTCTTCCGTGAGTCTATCCGCGAGAACCCGCTGAGAATGTCGCTTTCTGGGACTCGACGTAGTTCATGCCCGGGAACCGAGCCACTGGCATCACATCTCCACACATTCTTGTCGGGGCCCTCAGGCTGACAACTACAATATACCGTACTGTCACGCCCCTCCTAGTCACTTCGACAGTGCGATCGTTCCTTGCATACGAGAATAAACCGGACGTTATGTGAAGTGTACTCGAGTACGTCCGAGACACCGTGTACGATTACGTTCTTCGTCAATTCATCAAATCCCGGCCGTGCTATGGATCGGTTACGAATACGAATCCCCCATCATGAGGCCTTTATAGCCCAACTTGGCAAGGTACTAACCTTCGGGTGCTTAGCTATACACGATCCGCAAGTTATATACTCGGGATAACACGTCACGCAATACTTGTACACCAGTGTCAATACGCTCAGGTATGATGTACATATCATTGATATACAAGTCATATAGCAATAATGAAGATGGCGAATCAGTCGGGCAACAGTGTCAAGGCTGTACAACAGGTGCGCTTTGTACAAAGTCCCAGTTCTCGAGAGCGATCTTGATCAATTCGGGCGTCATTGTGTCTGAGTCCAGGATGTCGAACAGGCGATCGCGCTCCACAGAATCGAAAGTGCCATCCGGATTAAAGTTCAGGTAGAATCTCATCCCCATCTGACCCTGAATGAGATAACCCACCAAGTCCTTCGGGCAGGTCGGTTGACGGGCCATATCTTCCATGTAACGGCTTAGCTGATCTTCAGCAGCCCGGCTGTCTCTCTCAACATACGTCTTCTTCATCTCGATAAGAACCAGAGGTATATGGACCTTGGAATCGGCGTCTGAGACGACAACTTTGACGACAACAAAGTCGACAAAGTCTTTGCCAACCTCGCGTTTCCCTGGAAATAACAGAAACATGAGGGTGGTCAGATTCAGGAGGTGGTTTGCAGGATAGGCGATTGGGATCACTACTTACCCTGACCACGGGCTAGATGCCCACCGAGGTACGATCCAATGGATGTATCCAAGATGTTGGCTGCCGCGTCGTCCTCATCGTCCTCCTGCACTCCTTCCAGCGCACTAGTGGTACCCCCTTCATTGGTATCTGACAGGAGTTTATCAGCTTTGGCCAACGACGCGGAGAAGACTGCAAGAGAAGGTTTACTCTGAACAGTAGCATTGCCCACGGCAGCCTCTGCGTCAAGAAGAGGGCGTATCATCCCCTGTGGCTTGATCATGAAGTACCTGTCGAGCGGGAAAATACCAGATAGATACGCATTTGCGGCGCCATACATCGAAGTTTCATAATGAGGGGGCGAGAGGAGCGCATGCGACAAGTTCCAGAAAATGAAAGGTCCGACCTGCTTGTAGCGGTTGAGTGGATTAGTCGCTTTGGCCTTTCTTAACTTCGGGGGAAGGTGCATCATCCGACTGAGACAGGTCATGACCGAATTCCTGCAGATTTTCTCAGCTGGGGCGGGTAGTTACGCGGGAAGGAAGTTAGAGACGGGCATACCGCCTGGGCGCTTGCTTATTCTTTCCCATCGAGATGGTCTTAGCTGCTTAGTACGTGACTGGTCGTCTATCGTATCGAGGGGGCAAGGGTGGTTCGCAGTGAGGCAGGAAGGGCAATGGGTACAGTCTTGGATGCCCGGTCGTATACGGGTGGCCGACTTTATAAGTGTATGCGGAACCAACGTACCGCGCGGCCCGAGTCGCTGATTTCATTGTTCGACTTGGACCAGCGGACTGACTGATGCGAGCCTGCTTCTCTTCTGTGAGCTATGGTCGTGTTTTCCCATGACGAAGTCTCAACACAAATGAAAGCATTGTGTTGACTCATTGCGCATGGGCAATTGTGTTTGGGACGCCTTCAACGGGTCCTCGCTTCTCTGCCTAACATTGCCCACAATATCATCAAGTATACGGCTATGGTCGAGGCTTCTGGCTCCCGTTCTTTGTCTCCTTTGTCTTCCCGGTACATTTCACACGGCCAAGCGCCGAAGTTACGTAAGGCAATCCGAACACATAAGGTTGCGCCTAAGCGAGCCTCCCCTACCACCACCACCACTACCACCACCACCAACAAGGCACTTCCTCTCACCCCTCGTCAGATAGCAGGTATGTGCACGTTAGTACACAAGTTCGACTCAGCCAAGATACTCACATGTCCTTGTAGATTTCCGTCATGAGCCCTACTGCCTTGGTTCACTCAGGCCCAACGGAGACATCCGAGTCTCTGGACAAGACGCGACGAATTCCGCGACCAGTCGTCATTGCTGCTTTAGAGCTTCCGGAGGAGGAGGTGTGGCGATGGTATCTCCGCATCCGCAAAAAGGATATCAATACCCCGCTCCGTCAGAGTACCCTTACATACGCTGCCATCAAGATCGGGGACTTCGTTCGACGTTACGGCTTCCGATTCATCATCACTGGCGAGCTCTTCGACCCCCCACACTATGTCCTAGTGACGCAGTCGAAGTGGTTCGACGATGGGTACCTCGGGATGGACAAGAAGGACATCCCTCTGTACCCGGAACAGGAAGGGAAGTGCGAGAAACGCGCGCGATTGTACCTCGAGAAGTGGGGTGAGTACCCATGTCGTACGTTGAAGCAGTAGATCGAAGTGCTGACCGTATTCCCACAGAACTGCAAGGCGTCGACAAGTTCCCGTATGTTACATACCTTACCGGCGTTCACGCCGGACTGTTCTGAGCGTTCTACATATATTTTTTGTCTATGTACTCTACTACTACTAGCACAGGCCCTCAATGCCATGTACGCAACGATGCTTTGTCGGAGCAACCTCCACGGAATGCTACGCCGTACAACTGCATGAGAAGATGTCGACTCGTATCGGAGTTGCTTTCCGTACTATACATACTACTGATACGAGATTTATTCAGTAGATCTGTAACAACTTATCATCCTCTTTCAACGAGATTGACTCTGTCGTCATCGAACGCGGTGCGCACTGCCACAGGGCACAAGTAAATTGACGCGACATGACGCGCCTTGACGCACCTTGACGCGACTTGACGCGCCTTGCCGCGCCGACTGACGCGCCTTGACGCGCCTTGACGCGACGACTGACGCGCCCTAACGCGGCGAGTGACGCACCTTGACGCGATATTTGCAGTCGAACTGTGTGCACATGAGGGGAGTCGAGCAGGAGAGGGAGAGAGGAAATGGGGATGCAGTTGGAGAGAGAAGGGAATGGGACTCCGGAAGGAACCACCTGACTGTCGCGACGCGACGCGTCAGCACGTGACTTTGTTGAACATCATCGGCAATCCGTCGGCAATGCTTTCCACAGATATTAAAGGCTCCCACTTCGCCCACCGGCTTGCCATGGACTCCCGACCCATACTGTCCCTATGGTGAGGGTTTCTTGCAGCCAGAGGGTCATAGAAGACTAGACCCCACATCAAGAGAGACGACGCACATCAAGAGAGACGATGAGCAAATATATCCCCATTGTGTGAGGTGCGTGGTGGCTTGTTCATACCTGGTCTGCAGGGAACGTTGCGCCTTGTTTGACCACCCTCGCGTGGTGACTGTGACTGTCCCTCCCGCGAGGTGTGTGGTCAGACTACCCAGTCATGGTATCGGCGTCCACGTTGACCCATCAGCTGAGTTACTCCCACCCCGATCTGTGTTCATGCAGGCCCCAGCTTGAGCCCTGCAAGGGATAAGTCGTCGTCCCATTAAGAGAAAGGGAGGACGTACTATGAGAATATGAGCGACGTAGCAGCAGAGGGTACCTACACCCAGGAGGAGACATCGCATGTTGTTCAGACCTTCTCGAGGTCCAACGCAGGGAGGACGCGCTGCTGCATGAGCTTGAGGTTCAGGTCGACCGCTTGATCAGCCGGTCTGTGTGAGTATCAACGTTGCAACTCCTTCGTAACGTGCACGCGAGCAGCATCCAGCGCAACCCGGCGTGGCGCCCCAAGTTCCCCCACCTCACGTCCCTCACTGTCTCCGCTCCACCGTCGAGAGCTGGCGCGCACTGCTCAAGAGTGCCCCGGGGCACTGAGAGAAGACAGACCTTCCTACGAGCACCACCTGTACTACACTGAGGAGTGGGGTGGGACGACAGACGTCTCGCACACCTACGTCTCCCATGCCGCAGACGCTAGAACACCCTGACCCACATGTATGCCCGGGGTGTCCACCATGTTCCCCGCGACGGCCGCGTTCCTCCGCAAAACTATCCGCCCCAGGTTGACGATTGGCAACTTAGCATCATTCTCGTGTGCTACTCCGCGACCATGCTCTTCGCCGGTCTGTACATGTCCAAACCGCTGTCTGAGCCTGTGCGCACCAGTTTTGTCCTGGTGAGCCAGGTTCCGGTGATCGTCATCCTCGGGCCCTTCGGATATGTACTGCTTTGCTGGCCGCATGTTTGTCCACGCCATCGTGGGATGCGCAGCGGTAGATAGGTGAACGTATGCAACAAGCCCGCTTCTTGTCTTATACTACCACCTCCAGGTCAAACAGTTCTCAGTTTTTGCCAACTGCAGGCCATTGCCTGGTTATCCGGTAGCGAGTCCCCTCCCGTCCGGCACCCACTTCCCCCCAGGACACGACACTCATTCAACCTTCTTTTCACAATGCCTATCCTTGGTGCTTCTGCTGTCTTCGCCGCGGTGACCAACGCGACCGCCGCCGCATTCAACGCAACCGCCGTGGCGGGCAAGGCGACCTCTGGAGGGGCTGATGGTGCCAAGGCAAAGCCTGCTGGCATCAGCAACTCTGACCTCGTCTTCGACATTGACCTTGTCCTGCGAGTTTGGGTTGCTGTCTTCTTCCTCCTGCTCCTCCTGCGCCACTGTCTGCTTCACCCACAAACGCGAGTGGATCAACGGCCACTTCCTCCGCTCTGTCTACCTCGAGGGCCCCGCTCCGCCTGCCAAGGTACTCCGTCGCCCTTCGGAGAAGCGCCCGAATGTTATTTCCCCCGTCTCGCCCGTCTACCTCGCCCCCTCAAGCAACACCGCTGATGGCTCCTCCTATGAGCACCACCAGTACTACACAGAGGAGTGGGGTGGGATGACGGACATCTCGCACACGTACGTCTCCCATGCCACAGATGCCAGAATGCCCCGACGCACATGCCTGGGGTGTCCACCATGTTCCCCGCGACGGCGGCGTTCCTGCGCAAGACTATTCACCCTGGGTTGACGATTGGCAAGAACATCATCCTCGTGTGCTACTCTGCGATCATGGTCTTCGCCGGTCTGTACATGTCCAACCCGCTGTCGGAGCCTGTGTGTGCCGGTTTTGTCGCGGTGAGCCAGGTTCGGGTGATCGTAATCCTCGGGACCGAGAACAACTTGGTCGGTATGCTCATCGGGTTCGGGTACTAGCGAGTGAGTTTCACGCGTGTCTCAGCTGTCCCATGTGCGTCTGACATATCTCCGTGCACAGCTCAATTGCTTCCACCGCTTCGCTAGCTGCATGTTCATTCTTGCAGTGAACGTCCACGCCATCAGATACTGTGAGCCTAATACCATGCCCATGATTGACAGGGACTGATGGTTTCCGTGACAGTCTATTCGTGGAGCATCAACGGCACGTACTCAAAGTCGATCATGATCCCGAAGTTCATATTGGGAGTGGTATCACATTTGCTCTCGCTGCGGTTCAGGACGTCATGAAGAAGGATCTTGAATATCCTTTGTGTGTTCGCGCGATGGAGCTCGTGTGGTGCATCCAGGACCCATCAGCCCTCACACCGCTCATTCCGCTGTTCTACACGTTCGTCGCGCAGTCTCAGGAGGTGTACGCGTCTCTCAGGATCTCGGTCTACTACACGAGTGCGCTGCCGAACCCAGAGGTGCTCAAGGCGTTCAGCCACCTCCCGCCTGGTCTCACGCTGTCTCCTGTGCGCCCGAAGCTTGGAAAGATCCTGAAGGGCATCGTCAACCGTGCTTCGGCCCTGTTCTCGGGTGGCAAGGAGCGCTCTCGCGGCCATGGCCACCTGAGATCCCGATGACAGGAAGGGCGTCGGAGGTAGCAGCTCGCGCAGAGCGATGTGATTGCCCGCACTTGGAGCTGCGTGCACTACCCCTCATCATACAGGATTGAGCAGAATGTATTTGGTATGAGGCTACATTTTCTTGTGTGTGCGGTGAGCGCAATGCTATGGTACTGTTTCCGACAGCTTACTCTCCCCTCTTGCGCTTCTGACGAGGCCGCACTAGTGTGCCTGTACTAGTATCCTGCTTTAGGCTCTTTTCGATCGTCTTGGATGTACTGTCTCTGGAGACTGTAATGTATGCCGATCCTCGCTAGTGAATCAATGATATTAGCAGGTAGTAATTCCCTTTCAAGCAATGCATGCCGCATACGCACCTCAAGGAGCTCCTCCGGGTCATCCGGGTAGAAATCTCCAAGGTTCCAGCTGTCCGGGATCTCGTTGTATGGGTCCCAGCCATCCTGATGGTCTCCGGCATCCAGGCCCCACTGGTACCACCCAGCTATCCCAGCGGCAGCTGAGCGTTCAAACATCCTGGCCTCCAGGATACGGAGACTCTCAGCATCGACGTCGACCGCTCTCAGCTTTGAATCGTCCAAGTTTTCCCCGGTTTGCACCTTCCATGCCCGCTTCAAGAGTGCGTCTTCTTCCTCTGGAGTATCTTGGTCTCGCATTCTGGCTGCAAGCAGGAGGGTGATGGCATGTGCCACAGGATGACGACCCATCCAGACATGTCGGGTTTGACGGGCTCCGGGTATGTTCTCCTCCAGCCAATTGTGAATCTGTGCCCGAGTTATCAAGTCCAGGTTCCCAACGAAAGGGACAAGGCCAAATCGCTCTGCAGTAATAGACGAACATCTCTGTTCTGTGAGGAGGTCCAGCACGGGAACTTTTGCCGGTGTTAGGAGCCCGGACAGGATTTGCCCAGGCTCCCAAGTGGAAAGTGCGGTCAGTGTGGTAATGTACGGCTTGAGAGCGCGGTCAATCTCTGGAGTGAACGGAGAGGAATCTGAATTTGCAAGGATGTCTTCCTCCTGGTCGAGCATAGAGGCAAGTTTCCATCGCCCAAGCTAGATATGCTTCTGTTAGCTACTAGGGACAGTTGCTCACGATAAACTGATGTTACCCGTATTTTTCGACGGCCCTTAGC
Organism: Lentinus tigrinus ALCF2SS1-7; assembly: GCF_003813185.1. Taxonomy (NCBI): domain Eukaryota; kingdom Fungi; phylum Basidiomycota; class Agaricomycetes; order Polyporales; family Polyporaceae; genus Lentinus; species Lentinus tigrinus. Next base: position 1,658,243 of record NW_027137913.1, on the reverse strand, counting down.
ATCCTGCCATAGCTCATCAGCCAGGTCGGATTCTGGGATGAGCCGCGTTGCTTCCGGGGGAGTTCCAAGGTACTCAGATAACCGCCAACCATGAGCGAGCCATAGACGTTGTGGGGATGTCTGCTCAAGCTGTAAAAGCCGCACAGGGTAGTAGAACTCGCCGTGTCTTGCAAGTGCTCCCTTTCCTGGGCTTTATGTGAAGTCATAGGTCAATAGAGCAAGGGAAAGTGTGGATCAAGTGGTACCGCTAGCTTACCGGAGCCTTTTACTGAGTGATCGGGGAGGGGGTCTTCGTCGGACAGACTGAGAGCTGTTGGAGGGCAATCGCAATCAGGCCTATTAGCAGTTTGCACACAATTGCATGACCGATTCCATACCTGATCATCTCGGGGAGAACATCGTGACCTGTGCATTCATCACACTGAAACTCGACAGTTCTGGGAAGGTTGTTCGCTCGCCCATTGCGCTGACAGGCCACATGGGAATAGAGCTCGCACGAGCTGCATTGAATGGTGTGCAGGCCATCAGTCATGAGGTTCCCATCGCCAACCACACCACAGCGGCAGCGAACAGGATGCGGTGAGGGACTGCGCATTGGTGGCACGGGCTCAATGGGTTGTGTTTTTTCTCGGACCTCCACCCTGACAGCTTTGCTCTGGTTCTGGGTAGAGACGTCAGCTGGACGGGTCTTAGTCTGAGTTGCCCGCCGTGCCTTCTTCTGAGGCTTATGATTTACATGTTCTGACGCAATATTGTCGTATATCAACAGGTGAAACAGGTGAATAAGATGAATAAATTGAACAGACCTTGTGTGTCATAGTCAATATACCTCTTGCGATTCTGGGTCTCTTTTGAGAGCCACAGACGGTCATGATCGGGAATGAGGGTGAGGTTCTGAGCCGCCATTGAGAGACGAGCATTTTGTGCATCGGAAAGCTGGTTGTTTGTCACATTGACGTGGTAGTTGAGTTGCAGTTGGGTGAGAGAGTAGCGATAGAAAGCCTCCTGTGTGTCAACGCCGCCTCGAAGGTGATAAACAACGAATGCCGTGCTATATCCGGAGGGCAGAGCCGGGACAAGAGAGCTGTCTGAGCCCGCAAGATGGGTTGAAACCTTGCTGTTCGGGATGACTACTGCAATGCCGCCGTTCGCCATATCGTCGTACATTGCAACTTGACCACCGTGGCAGGTGTAAGGTTTGAGTAAATGCCGGGAGGTGTAATGAGGACCTAGGTCGGGAGCATAGAATATTCGACTGACAAGGTCAAAGACGACTTGTGGACGCCCAGAGATGGTGGCCTTCTGGTGAACGACAATCTTCTCTGTGTAGTCCCACCCCTTCAACGGTGTTTCGAGTATGAGAATCACAGGAAGGGAGACGTAGATTTCACGTAGGATAGCAGAACCGGAGCAGCGGTGTATCGTCGGAGATCCGGGAGTCTTGTTGATGTAGTCCTGGGTATTCCGCCAGCACTGTTCCAACGGCCATGGATCGCGCCTCATGTTGACTAGATCTCGGAGCCAACTCTGTAGCTTCCCGTCATGAGCATCCCGAATAGCCTCCGTTCCAAGGTGGAAGTGGAATTTGTACTGGAAGGTTGTACGGAGTTCGTAGTGGGGATGTGTGTTGCCAGAGCAACTTCGTAGACGGACATAATATCCACGAAAATAGCGACGAATTGCTCCGAAGCGGTTTACGTCCGGGCGGACAGAGAGTGTGAGGATAGTATTTATCCAGGCCTAGATATTGGAGCATGACGGTCAGTACACATAATAGTAGCACATTGATTTCAGTCGACTCACAAACACGTTCTCATGGCTGTGCGTGGTCGAGATAACCTGCTTGCTCAGGGAAGGATCACTGAGAGCAGTACGGAATGCGTCCCGTTGTTCTGTGAGGACGGCAACAGTGTAGTTCGGACTACGTTCCAGGAAGAGCGTTCGACGTCGGTCAATGCAGCAGAAGAGCTGGTAGATGGGAGAGCTCTCAGAGCCAGTAATATCTGCGAAGCACTGCTCGAAACTCCTGTAGTCTTGAAGGACCACGTGCCATAGCGTTTCCAGGGCGGAGTCTAGCCAACAGGAGTTTTGAGACCATGCGTAGCTCGGAAGCATGCCATCTAGCATTGTTTGAATGGCCTGAGAGGGTGCCTTGCTCTTCGACTTGCGAACAAGAGCTGGGGGTGCATCGGACAGCAGTGGAGGTGTCGAAGGAGATGGGGTGTCACTGAAACCATTCCAATCGGAATACAGGTCATCCGGATATGATGAATCTTGGGAGGAGTCTGATGTAGGTGACTCGGAGTCACTCAGCACCTTTCTCTTGCGCATGGGTCCACGGAACGGAGACATCTCGCCCGATGTATCTGGCTTCCTGCCCGTCCTTTTTCTAGAGACTCGAAGCAGATCCTTGGCACGGTCAGGAGGACGGCCGTCATTACGATAGCGTTTCGAGGATGTTTTCCGGTCGGAAAGTGACACGGGACGGAGGTGTGGCTTACGTGTGAGCTTGGTCCGCCCGTGCTGCTTTGCGATGACTTTCCACCGCTCTGGCTGCCCGTAGCGAATTTTTCGACCATCTATACAGAGCGGTGCCTTTAGCAAAGGTACATACACATACTATGACAAGTGTAAGACCAATACATACCCATGAGACTTGCCAGTAGTTCGTCAAAATGCTGAGCGAATTTCTGCAATGCACGAAGACCCTCCATGAGCTTGTGGTCACGTCCAACTGCAGAATAGATCTTCCAATGCATCGCTTCCTCAGCGTTGGTGGTGCTGGGGATCGAGTCCCATAGAACTGCGTCCATGCGCCGCTGCGATTCGAAGAGCATTGATGCGTGTGCCTCCCGCATCCACCACTCAAGCCATGGTGCGACGAGGGGGAAGTCCTGCAGGACAGCTTGAGCAGTGATGAGGAATGTCGCAAGATCTGGCGCATCCACCAGCTCCGCTACAAGGCGACGGAAAGTGAGTTCTTCCCCGGGTGGAATAACTCCGCCAATCCGTGAGAGCCGTGTCACTCCCGAATTGAAGTGCTGCCGACAGCCTCTCAGAAGACCCTGTGCTGAACTTCGGAGATCATCGACTGAGCGAGTTGTGCCCTCATTCTGCCGGAACTCGATGAATGCATCGATGAAACCATTGCGTTCAGCCTCACTGAAGTCAACGACCTACAATAGAAAGGGCTGGGTTAGCAACTGGGACCAGCATCACAAGACAATGTATAGAATGACACACATTGCCGAACTCTTCATCCTTTGAGGTATCAAAACCGCGACGCATTCGCTCTCGAGCGATGCTGTGAAACAGCGCCAGAAAATGGTGTCGATAGTGTTCTGAGGTCGCGCCGTTTGAGTAGGACATGATACCTGGGATCCAGCAGCGAAGGGAAAGCGAATAACCAGAGCTAATGATGAGCAAATCACTCCGCTTCACCCAGTACCCATGAGCAGCATCGGAGACAATGCCGTTGACTGGTTCAGAATCCATGCGAGTCTCCTTGACGAGCTCTGACAGCATCAGAGGTTGTTGCATCGAGATGACCGTGATGACCCCAATGACAGAGTGGACAATGAGCCCCGGATGGACCTCGCAGAACTGCGCAAACTCCGAGATGTTCAACTGGTCAGGAGCATTGCTGGACTGCGCTCCTCGTCGCACCTTTTTTGCCTCGTATGTGATGCGGTCCTTGTTCACCAGAATGGAGGATATCTCGCGTGCAGACCGTCCGGGTCCCTGCAGCGTTGGTATGCCGACTAGGAGCTGAGCAGGTCCTGATTTAGGATTACCCTCGACGAGGGCCTGGAACTCCTGCCGCTGCCGGGGATTAAGGTGTAGCAGGTGGGTCGGGCGCGGATGACTGTGGAAACCTTCGTGTATGTAGTGAATCCCGTGCTTGAACCTGTAGAGCTTCTGGACTGTCCGGCACTCAATGCGGATTAGGGAGCCACCGCAGAGACAGGGCTTCTCGAGCTGCTTGAGGATCTGTGCCATGCGCGTCTGGGGGCGTGCGACCATCCCGCACCCTTCCGAAGTGCACTTGAGTACACCTCTACACCGACGTTCAGACTTTCGCCCATTGCGCCAGTCCTCAGCTTCATCGGAGCCGGACTTTGGTCCAGCAACTTCGCATACCCAGTTCACTGCAAGGTTATCGGTTGCCTTGAGCTCTGCATTGGTGTAGGTCCTCTCGAAGGATCCATCTGGCCAGCCGTCCCACTCTGATAGAGGATGAGCAGAGACCGACGTGACAGTGTCTTCCTGTGGGCCCTGATGCACCCCATATGACTCAGCTGTAGCGGAGGGAGCGGGGGAGCGATCTGGGATGTAACCAACTAGACAATAACCACATGAGTATAACCACAAGCAATAATCAATCTTCTGTCACATACCTGTCTTTAAGGCGGCCGTAAGAGCCTCAGTAATCGTCAATAGGGAGGGGGAATGTTGCATGTGGCTGGGCTCCGCTGTGTCGCACACGAAGTATGACTGACACCAAGTCACAGTGTCATGCGGACGTTCGGGAATGAGGAGGACACCCAGCCTCGCATCCGGAACATGATA
>NW_027137913.1:1645817-1652099 GCF_003813185.1 Lentinus tigrinus ALCF2SS1-7 | reverse complement strand
CACTACCCCGAACAACTGAGGTATCATCCGATCTCGATCAGATCCGATAGCCTCAGGTGAAGGTTGTTTCATACAATCAACTTTCACGCACATCAAATTGGAGCCCACCGCGAGGGGTAGTGCTTCAAGGGATACCCATCCCTCATCATACTGTCCAACTTGTCGCAGGACCCATCGAGTTCAGTGGGTCGACCAAGTCAATTCGAACCTTCCTCGAGTCCAACCTCATCGACTCTATCAACCCCCTCCACAGTCACCTTATCCAGTATATCCCCAGGGCTACTTAGTCCTTTACTCTCATCAAGTCCTCTTCATACCAGTCCAGTACAACCTTCAACAAGCCCACCCAATATTCCTACCAATATTTCCCAAAGTCACTCCATCCAACTTTCTACCAAGGCCCCCATCATGAGTTCTACTAACATATCTACAGGTCTCCCTATGAAAGGTGGCAAAGGCGCACCTAGGACTTTCAAAGGAGATCCCCTCAAGGTCACCGAATTTATTGAAGACTTGGAACAGACAATCAAGGCTTGCAACTTGTCTACTGATGACGAGAAGATTCACGCTCTCAAACGGTATTGTAGCAGCTCCGTGCGAGCTGTCCTGGAGGCAGTTTTTTCTACAACTGCAAAGTGGACTGATGTCTTGACAGAGTTTAAACGTTTATATGATGCAGACAGATACGAGAAGCGATATAAACCCAAGGACCTTCGCGTATTTATTCGCAAGGCTAGGCACAAGACTCTCAACTCTATTGGCAGATTCCGGACCTTCTATCGGGAGTTCCATAGGATTGCAGGATGGTTGAAGCAGCACAAATATATTACAGAGGACACTTTCAGCAAGTCATTTTGGCAAGGCATACCTCGAACCCTTCGACCACAAATCGAGGCTCAATATCTACGCCAACATTCCACACATGTTATGACTTCACCTTTCGAAGTCAGCAAACTTACCAACATCATAGAGTCAATGTTTGGTCGAAACCGCTTTGATGCGGCAGACTCAGACTCGGAAGCCGATGAAGATTCGGATACCGATAGCTCCTTCTCAGACTCATCATCAGATGACTCTGACACAGATTCCGACTCTGACTACAAGTACAAGTCTCATAAGCACCACTCTAAGAAGAAGGCTAAGAAGCATATCAAAGTCAAAGGGAAACACAGGACCCAGGATGCCGAAGAAAAGGATGAGTCCTCCCAGACCCGAAATGGATCTCTCGCACCACCGAAAGACGGAGAAGTGGAAGATATCATTCGAAGACTCCAGAACATGTCTCTCAATGATCCTGCCTATGCAGCTCTCTATTACCGCGCATTTAAACTTGACAAAGATATCGTACACATCATTCGGGCTCCAAGGGACACAGTCACATCATCCTATCCCAAGCCGACTCCACCGAGCTTTGCGACAGGCGCGAATGCATCACCGATAACTTGCTATGGATGCGGAGAGCAGGGTCATCATATGAACAACTGTCCAAAGATCTCAGACTTGGTCATCAAAGGAGTCCTCAAACGAGATGGAAACAATAGGTTGGTCTTAGCCGATGGGTCCATGTTGCAACGACAACGCGATGAGACCATCGTACACGCAGTCCAGCGTGTCACAGGTCAATCTAACTATGTCACACTCTCCGCGCACATTGTCGAAGTCCATACGGACTCTGACACCGATTCTGACTCCCCGAACCTCATATTTCCAGCCGAACGGGTACCTAAACGGACAAAGGAGGCCCAAAAGGTTAAGTTCGATGGAGTCCTTGTTCCGCCTAAGCCTGCATGGGCTAAAGGCAAGGACGCAGACAAACCGCAACCCTCTGGTAGTGGTCAGAAACCCACTCCGAACCCTCCCGTAGTCCCTCGAGAAATACCCAACCAGCCTACCTTTGATCCAGACAAAGATGATGACATCATGATGGAAGATACAAGACCAAACAAGACACGCGAAGCCAAGGCGACCACCGAAAAACCTGCAAAACGCGCCCCGAGGCGATCAGACGTAGCTAAACATGTTCAACCTCTCAACATTCTGGACCGCATCCTCAATACGCCCCTTACCATGTCAGTCGGTGAAGTCATCGGGACTTCAAAAGAAGTATCGCAGCATCTACAAGACGTAATACGAGCGAAACGTGCCGTAGCACAGCCACAGCAGGAAGGGATTAACCATGCAGAATTCCTTTCCGCTGCAGTTATTTACACAAAGTCAAGACGACCGTTAATCCATTTGACGGTGCAGTGCAATGGCAATCCCATCGATGCTATCGTGGATACAGGGTCAATGATGAATATCGTGAGCCGACGAGTATGGAAGGAAAGCATCCCGCGACCCTACGACAAGTCCGAACAACCTGGGATGGTGGCAGCGAACAATAGCGAGGGCAAACTTAGTGGAATAATCAAGAACGTTGAATTAACGTGCGGTGCGGCCCGGACATGGGCTAATCTATATGTGGGAGACAATGTGCCGTTCGATCTCCTGCTCGGCCGACCATGGCAGCGGGACAATCACATTTCTATTGACGAAAGGCCCGACGGAACGTATCTATTGTTCCGAAATCCTTTTATGGACCTCCCCGAGCTCGAGCTTCTGGTAGAGCCCGACAACCCGCATTCCCCCGGTCACTCGTTCACGACTCTCGAACACCCCGCACCTCCGTTTGTCTCCGAAGCTTCTCCGCCTTTGTCCTTGCTCGCGCGCACTCCCACCATGTCGCAGGACGACTTCGCTCCGACGGAACTCCGCTACACGGCTTTGATCGAGCCTCAAGTCGCGTTCCCGTGCTACTTCGGAACTCACGACGGCTACGCGTACCAGGACTGGTACGTTCCCGCAGTTGTACTTACCGGCACGGCCTCCCCATCCCATCTCGACTCGCCTCTTCATCCGTTTTCTTGCCAAGGACCCGCGTACGTTCGTATTTACCCCACACCATATCTCAACGAACTCCGCCGCGATGCAATCGCAGCGGACTTTGAAATTCCCACGGCCGGCGCTACACATACCAATTCCGACTTCCTCTCTCAGTCTTCTCTTCCTGACCTCGTTCACCCACCCTCCACCTCCACGTTCTCTATTTCCAGCACACCACCTCTCTTGTCTACCATCCTCGACACTCCCACTCCCCTGCACAACGCGCACGACTCGCCCGGGACGGCAAGCAACAACATCTACCTCGACGATGTGCTGCCCGCGTCTCTCCTTTTCGCGGCGGGACACGACGGAGAGGGAGATAGGAGCGGGAGCGAGGCAGAGGAGGAGTGGGAGAGGGTGATGAACACGCCGACGACGACCCCTGAACCCACATCCACGTATGTCGTATCCCACTTCCTCAAGCTGCGTTACACTGACTGCATCTCGATCTGCGGCAGCGTCATCCCTCTACCAACGTCTCCGCCACCATCCGCTCTCCTCTCTCAGCCAGCGACGAGCCCCACCGCCACCAGCATCGTTGCTCCGCTGGCGACGTCTCTGCAACCCTCGACCATCTCCTCCGCTCCTTCTGTACTCCTCATCCCATCCATCCCTCCCACACTCTCCACCCACGACTATTACCGCGAGCTCGTGTCTCGCTATCCCGGATTCTACGACAACATTGACCCCGAACCCGCCGTCGTCATTCATGAATGTATCACAACCCTTTACCCGGAGCACCACCCGAACCTCCACAGCTATGGTGTCCCCTCGCACGCTGTATCTCCCTCTCCTCTCATCGACATCACTACGTCCATCGCCTCCTCCACGGGGCCAACGAAGCCCGCTGTGCCTTCCTTCTCCTTTGCACCCTCATCCATCCTAGCCACGGCGCCGACAGCGACCACTTCGCAGGCAGCAACTTCAGCGGCACCGTCTTCCAGCTTTGCCCCGTCATCACCGTCTACGACGAGCAAGCCAGTCGCACCTGAAGCGCCAAAGTCCAAAGTTCCTGCCACTATCATCGCGCCCATCCCTATCCCCGCCGACAACGATCTCTCCATCCTCCGCTCCTTCCAGGAGGAGTGCGAGCGAGTGCTCGTAGGTCAGTACGAGCACAAGGACTCGACGCGCGGTGACGGCGGACTCAAGCGGCACCACGACGAGCTCGAGGACGGACATGTCGTACCCCCACGCAAGCACGCCAAGAGCGACGTCGAGCACGACCCGTTTGACGACGTCCTCGACCGGCTTGAAGCGCAGATCGACGGCATAGATTACACACGACACGTCACACCCAGCCTCCCCTACCCCTCTTTCCGCGCTCAGGACATCGCTCACGAACGCGCGCGCGACCTACTCGGTCTCCCGCGCGCGTACAACTTCGAACAGACGGTCGTCGACCCTCTCCCGCCTCTTCTGCTATCCTTCTACACCGCTCCCACTGCAACATCAATCCCTCAATCTGCTCAAATAAGCGACGACGACGACGACGACGATGATGTCGTCGTCTCTACACAGCCTTCTCCCCTCTTCGACATCGCCGACTTTCCCCTGCCTCTGTCACCCGAGCATACAACTCCGCGACCGGTCACGCCTGCTACGACCCCCTCCTCATCCCCAGGCATTGACCCCTTTGAGGCAGCGCAACGCCGCGAGTACGAACGCCTCTTCGACGACGGCGAAGTCCGGGAGTTTGTCGAGAACGTCCTGTTGGAGGCCATGCAAGATGCCACCTCCGAACTATGCGAGTTTTTTCGTGAAGAGTTTGCCGTATTCCGCGACTGAGGTATGTCATACATCCACCTCATTGCTACTTTTCCTGACCAATACCATATGGCGTCCAGTAGCCCCGTTTCCGAGACAGCTGCGACACACCTGTGACCACCATCTGCCGAAGACTCTTTGTACCTATTATACTCATCTTGCACATCTTGTCTACCACCATCGTCGACCCTTGCATCATCATCCATCTCTGCACCATAGGCTTTATCTTGTTGTTCTTGTTGTACCCCGACTTATCTACCTACATATCATTCCCCACCCATGTCTTGTCACCATGACTCTACCTCATCCCTTGATTATGTCATCTTGTCATTGTCATTTGCGACTTGTAACTCGTACATATTGCTTGGACTCTGCATCTACTCGCATATCACATCTACGTTGTATCTATACTATTGCATATAGAAGTTGTCTTATACTGTCCGCATGCATCATCGACATGACAATATTACATAATCTCGTATGTCATCGACAATGTGTCACTAGGCCTCTGACTCTTTCATCCACCCTCTACGTTTTCCGATCGTCCCCTCCCGCTGAGGACAGCGTCTCTTTTGGCAAGGGATGGGAGGACCGAGGTCCTCGGGTCACATGCAATCCATATCCGGTGGCGTTCCGTACACACGAGGCCAAACCCGATCAAGTCGGAGTTGATGAAGGGCCATGTCTGTCACTGTTCTGTGCAGTGATCGAGCCTGCGGACGAGCCATGTCAGGACACACAAGTCCATACAGCCTACAAGCGAGTCGATAAGAAAGTCAAGCCAGTCGCAGGTACGATGCCAGAGGAAGCTCGTGTTATACGGCAGTTTCCGGAGGATCCACTAGCATCGCTTCCCCCACTGTCCCCCATTGTTCCCGACTTCGTTCCGACAGCGAAGTTAACGGCCGAGCGTATGGAGAAAATTAATATCAATCCTGATGGCTATTTGTGGCCAGAGGAGGAGAGACTGTTCCTGCATATACTACAGGTAAACGAGAAGAGTATCGCTTTCCAGGACAGCGATCGCGGAACCTTGCGGGATGACTACTTCTCACCGTATATTATGCCGGTTGTTCCGCATGCTGCATGGAAGGAGCCAAACATACCGATAGCCCCTGGAATTAAAGAGAAAGTCATCAAAATATTGAAGGAGAGGATGGCCGCAGGAGCTTACGAGCCGAGTCAGTCCTCGTACCGCTCACGATGGTTCTGTGTGCTGAAGAAAAATGGAGACCTTCGAATTGTCCATGACCTGCAACCACTCAATCGGGTCAGTATACGAGACGCAGGTGCTCCACCTATCATGGATGATTTTGTGGAACCTTTTGCAGGCTACCAGTGCTATACGGTCTTTGACCTCTATTCCGGATATGACGCACGAATCGTACACCCACAAAGCCGAGACCTCACAGCATTCATGACCCCACTGGGACTTCTGCGCATCACCTGCATGCCGCAAGGTTACACCAACTCGCCAGCAGAGTTTCAGAATTGTATGTCTTTCATCTTGCAAGACGAGATCCCGCATGTCGCAAATATATTCATCGATGACCTTCCTATCAAAGGACCAAAGACCATCTACCCTGACGAGGA
>NW_027137913.1:1590557-1641472 GCF_003813185.1 Lentinus tigrinus ALCF2SS1-7 | reverse complement strand
ATCAGATCCGATAGCCTCAGGTGAAGGTTGTTTCATACAATCAACTTTCACGCACATCAGCTGGAACTGTTGGCAACCGACCAGGATTCGCCGAGCTTGTTCCCGGGCCGGTTGGTGTAGGCAACCGAAGCCCTATAACTCTCCCTCCGAGCATTCAGATGAGTTAGATGGGTAACATCGGCTATATTGGCAACGGTAATAACTCACCACTACTGTCATAGATTGGCAGGTAGTTACCATCTTGATCTTGCTCCCGTACGGCTGAGTGAATCGGTCATTACATGATAATCAAGCCGGACAAAGCAGGAAAATAGCTCACCAACGCTTTTAGGAGTGTGTGTGCCAGACGAGGACTCATCATTCTGGAAATACTTCCAGACATGCTTCACAAAGCTCTGGAAACCCATGAGCAACAAGTATGGTAATCACCCACACAAAAAGCAATAGAGGGATTGCTTACCCAGACCATCCCTTACGGTTGCAGCCCGAGGTGAGATGATGGAGTAGCGTGTTCTCAAGCTCGACGGCAAGATAAAATTTCTCGTGCAGGGCAGACCATTTTTTCCAGCAGCCAAGGAATGTATTTAGGAGGACTGCGGGTGAACAATCAGTCTCCCTAGTCCAGCACCGGAAGGAGAAATTACCTATCCCGGTGGCGTTCCGTATAGCCATTGCTTGGGCGCCTTGATTGTTCTGCCATGTAACGGTGTTGAGGCATTATACCAATACTAGTCATATTCGGAATCAATGCACCGTACAACACTCTTGACCAACCCTATGTACTGCATGTTTGACGCACCGTACCGCGACGCAACTGAACCGCGACCTTGACTCACCGTGCCGCGACCTTGACGCACCGTGCCGCGACCTTGACGCACCGTGCCGCGACCTTGACGCACCGTGCCGTGACCTTGACGCACCGTGCCGCGACCTTGACGCACCGTGCCGCGACCTTGACGCGCCCTGACGCGATGACTGACGCACCCCAACACTGGAGTGACGCGCCGTGACGCGAGCTTGCATGGACTGAGCACAGGGGAGAGGCAAGGGCCGCCTACAGGGATGTGAGGGTGCATGTGTAGTTCCCGACAATACAGTGTCAGTGTCGAATAAGGCGAGATAGGAAGGTTAGTGAACTGGGTAGAGTCCGATTACCTTATCCCAGTAGCCAATACCAACTCACCTATGTGTTGCCACAAGGTCAAACAACGTTCTAGAGTATCTCAAGGTACTTGCTCCAAATCGTGAATATGTTGGGGGAGTACACCTTGCGGAGAGAGCAGGAAGGCCGTACTACTCGGGACTGGCACTGGGCCACTCCACCGGAGCCGTCTTCACGGGTAAGCCATCGGAAACGATCGTGCATCGTGTTTGAATGTGTATATCGACGGACAAGAGTACTATACACAAAAAGTGCCATCAGACGAGCATCGGGGTGCCTACAAAGTGGCAGGTGGGAAGTGGAATGCGCCGGATTGACGCGCCTGAACGCGACTTTGACGCGACGTGACGCGTCGCGTCACGTCGCGGCACTGCGCGTCAATTTCTGTTTGCCCACTGCCACAGTGTAATGGCACTATGCACATCACGAAACCGGCCCGGTTCTGCCTCCCACTGCATTCTTGCGTCTGCCCGTCCGTCCCTCTTTCCGCCCGTCCACGTCCATAGGCATGTCCTGTCTTCGGAGAGTGAGGCTCGTCTCTCACTTACGCGCAGTCCCAATCTTGCAGCCTCTGCGCTTTCACTCCTCTCTGCGTTCAATTGACGTATTCTCCGACTTGAGCCCCATCGCCACCGCGACCCGTTGCTTACCACGTCGCACATTTGCCGCCATGGCGCATCCTCACAGCGACAACGAACTTTTCGAATATACGTCAGGGCGGTGGCTGTAAGTCTCGTGCATATGATTCTATTCTACGGGGCATGCACCTAACCTATTTCAGCGTTAACGACAAGCTTCGCCACGCAGAACGCAGACGTGACTTCAACGTCGATGAGCTACGTCGGCTTGCAGCAGAGTCTGTCAAGCGTAGTCCCGATGACGTCGAGAGCCTGCGAAAACTAGCCGAGGGCGGGTTCAACCGCGTCTTCCTCATCACCATGCGCGACGGCTTCCGCATGGTGGCCCGCATCCCGTACTCGGCTACGGCTCCCAAGTACTTCGCTGTCGCTAGTGAAGCGGCTACGCTGGCCTATCTCCGTTCCGCTGGGGTACCTACACCGGAGGTATACGGATACTCGCCTACGCCGGACAACGCGGCGGGGACTGAGTATATCTTCATGCAATATATAGAAGGCGTTAGCTTGGGCGACGTATTGTCCGACCTGGAAGAAGAGAACATCATCTCCATTCTGCGCCAGCTCGTTTGAACTGGAGGCAAATATGCTGTTGATGGGTTTCCCGGCCGGTGGAAGCCTGTACTTTGCCAAAGACCTGGAGAATGCGGCCGGGAGCCCCTCTGGGCCTACTAAGGCAGGCATCCCGCTCAAGTCAGACAAGCGTTTCTGCGTCGGTCCAGATACAAGCTTGCCTCTGTGGTTTGGTCTGAGGTCACAGTTCGACGTAGACCGAGGACCGTGTAGGCCTCTTGTCCACCTTCTGCCATCGTTCTTGAAACTAACCGATCGCTCTAGATGCAACGATCGAAGAAACCCTCGTAAGAGGTGCCGAGAAGGAACAAGCTTACTTACGGCGGTTTGGTCGACCGCTGTTGCCCTTCCAGCGCGCAAGAAGGGAAGCTTATCAGTACCAGGAGCAGCAACCATCGGATCACATTGAAAACCTGGACCGTTACCTCCGCATTGCACCGTCGCTGGTTTCCAGAGACAGGATATTCGACCATTTCTGCATCCGCCATCCTGACCCCCAGCCGAGCAACATCATCGTTTCTCGGTCGCCCGACTCCAACTCGTACACCATTGTCGGCCTAATTGACTGGCAGCACACCTCCATCCTACCCCTGTCTCTTCTTGCCAGTATACCCAAATGGCTGCGGAACGACAATAACACTGGTTGGCAACCCGAGATGCCGCCTTCGCTGCCGGAGAACTTGTACAACATGGACGAATCCCAGCGAGAACGAGAGTTGGAACTCTACCGTCGCCGCTTCCTCCATTACTACTATGTCGAGAACACGAGGAAGCACAACATCATTCTTTACGTGGTGTTGACGGAGCCCATGGGCGCGCTCCGTCGCCGCCTTTTCCGCCACTCGCGTGACCCATGGGAGGGCGAGACTCTCGAGCTGAAGCTTGCGCTGGTACAAGCGACCGAGCACTGGGAGGCGCTCGCAGGAGAAGGCGTGCCGTGTCCTATCGCCTTCGACCCCGATGACGCACGCGAGACGGTGTGAAGCTGGCTGCAGCACAGAAGGAAGCGGAAGAGACACTGAAGTTGTCGCGGGACACGATCGGTACGGTCGGGTCGGAGGACTAGTACTGGGTGCCCGCCGAGCACTACGAGGAGGTCTTGGCACGCAGCAAGTATTTCAAGGAATTTGTGTTGTCAAAGTTCGAAGATGACGAGGAACAGGCTCAGATTGCGGCGAACTGGCCCTTCGATGACAGGGATGAGGAGGAGTACATGTAATGGATCGAACTAGATGTTATGCCAGATATTCCGCCGTGTTGTGTCTAATCCCCACCATTTGTCACATCAGTCTATGACAACACCTACACACTAGATGGGCTCATTTGGAGAGCGTGAACATGCAGGAGTCGAACTTCACCATCGCGTTCGCGGACGTGCCATCCCAATGCGACGTGGCAGTGGTTCCCAAACAGGACCACAGAAAGGGTGGGCTTCCGTCAGTGTCGTACTAGTACGTGGTGAGGGTGCCAAAGGTGAGCTTCACGCGGTGGCTGATGCGTGCCGGTGGGACGTTCGGCTCTCCAGAGCCCGGACGAGCTGTTGAGATGAAGGCGCGGTCCCCTTCGCCGTAAATGGCGGGCATGTTAACCCTGAAGATGCCCATGAGCGAGTACACGCGGTCTTCGAGCTTCGTCGTCTGCCGCGTGGATGCCACGCCGGGCGATGCTCACGTCGTCGTGAAGCCGTTCGTGCATGAGCACTGCGGAGTCGATGTTCGTGATCTCCTCGCGGTCTCTAGTTCTAGGAGTATAGGAGGACGGCCTTGGGGGCAATGAGCGCTGAGCTCTAGGAGCGTCCATCCGTGCTGGAACGTGGTACGTCGGGGGTGCGAGATCCTCAACTCCCAAGCCGTACGTACCTGAGGACAACCATGGGACTTACCATGGCATGACCGAGGGACATGGAGTCTCCACACTTGCATAATGTGCAGCAGCAAGACGGAGGAAAGCCAACCTTCTGACTTGAAGCAACTCTCACCAACACCTGCGTCCATAAAAGCAAGCTGTGGATGCAATCAATCGCGGGCGTGGAGGCCGCAGAGAGGGGAGGGCTAGTGATACAAACGGAGATCCGTGCATGCATATTAGATGGTCGTGGTGGAGCATACATCTCATGTAGCAGTAACGCCTGACGGCGGGCCCATAGCGAACGACAGCAGCAGAGAAGGTGAAACAGTCCGGGTCAACGGGGCTGTTTACTTCTTTTTGGGCGTGTCCTTGACCTCCTCGACGTGGAGACCTGTGTGAGTCGAGGTCAGAACAAGATGAGGGCAACAGAGGGGGGCTGGATGTATCAAGTTACGAGACGCACCTGGGGGCAGGCTCTGCTGGAGCTTCTCCGCCTTCTCGGGGTCGTCGAGAGAGAGGGTGTAGAGGTAGCGGGAGCACCGGATCTTGAACTTGGTCTTGGTCTTGCCCCCAGCGACCCGCGGCGCAATCTTCTTTATGCGCGCAGCTGGATAATCGAAATCACGAGAGGGAGACAGAAACACAAAGATGTGAGACGGAAATATTTGGAAAGAGAGGGCGGGAGACGCACCCTTGGCATCCTTCCTCCGGGCGATGTCAATGAACTGCTTGATGTCGCGGATTTCCTTGGGCTGCACAGAGCACGGTGAGCATGCTGATACTTGCTATGGGGCAGGAGGGCGCGCACCATTTTGTCTTGAGGCTTGTCGCTGCTGTCTGTGCCCTCGCGAATGCGCTCCCTCTGCCCGGCGCGACTGGGTGGCTGAGATCCAGATCGGGTACTGTACAGTTGCGGCACTTGCCGAACAACAACCCGCGCGACGCTACTCAACGCCCGTTCGAGGCCCAGGCCTGCACGCCTGCAGAACAAAATTACCATGGCCAGTGGACGACGAGCAGGCTGGGTTCGTGCGAAATCCTTCCCGAACGTGACGACTGATTCGACGGTAATGACTTCATATAGGTAGGTTGCGGTAAGTCTCAGTGGTTGCCTCTCGGGCCGTTCATGGGAACGAGTATCAGGTATAACTCCCATCTTACTAGGCGTCCAATTCGTCGCTCTGGGTATCGTGCGCGCTATACCTCTAGAGGCGACCACAGCATGCAATTTAACGCGAGAAAAGCCAAGAAACAGAGTGACGCTACGATGACCCTACGGCTCACCGCGGCTTCTCTACACCTGGCGTTGATGCTGTCGGAGATCTTGGGGAGAATGCAGCGCTGGTTAGTCTAATTGAATGCTCCTTCAAAATCTCCTCAATACATGTGTGCAACGGTCCTTCCGCTTACCGTCCTGCTGATGACGAGTGATATGGCTCGCTCATGAAGTGTGATGAGTAATGGTTTCATTCGGATCCTCCTGGAGGATTGTCTAGTGTGGTAGAGATACAGCCATCCAAATCCGTGAATAGTGATATGAATAATGATATGGAACGCCGACTATGTGAAACCGGTGTCCGAGCCCAGAGCCTCGAGCATCCACGGTATTCGAATACGCATCACAGATTCCGCCTTGAGGCTGACATTGCGTTCCGCATGATGGGTGATGTGGTGTGGGTGTACGATCACTGTGCCGGCAGCGTCGAGGAGTGTGGTGAGGTTGAGGGTATACAGAAATCAAGCAAAACCAAACTGCTCCTCAAAGTGATGACCGGCCATCAACAGATGCGCCATAGACCCAATTTCCCAATCCACCTTCTCTGTGCTCAACGGCTTGCCATAAGTCGTGCCCTCCGGGGTTGCGAGCGGGCTCTCGTCGTCATCGTCGCTCCAGCGTGAGTTGGGAGCAGAGAGGCCGGGGGGCACATCCGGCACGTCGAGGGATGAATTGTCGGACTTGGGAGACTCGCCCGTCTCCTCCTGGGAGCGGAAGAAGGTCTTCAGGTTCATGACTGCCTCGCGGAGGCTGCACAGGGAGATGCGCTGGAGGGGGTTTAAAGTCAAGGTGTTGAGAAGGATGTCGCACGCTCCCTTGGATAGAGAGAAGGTATCGTAGAGGTAGTCGGGGTTATTCATGAACTGGGCGAAGTCCTCGTCCTTCATCGAGGCCTTCTCCCATGGGTCGCGCCCGGTGATCATGTTGACGAGGATGACACCGAGGGCCCAAATGTCTGCGGCGCGCGTGTCGTAAGGCTGATAGTCATAGAGCTCGCCGTGACACTCTGTGGTGGTGTGGTTAGCAGGGTCGCTGGAAAATCGGCAAGACGATGACTTACCAGGCGCCATGTAGATGGCAGTACCGCTTCCGTGCTCGTCGACCATCCGCTTAGTGGTAGCGAGGCCGAAATCAGCGAGGAAGACCTCCGAACCGTCCTCGCTGGCAAGGACGTTCTCAGGCTTGAGGTCGCGGTGAGCGATTTTGTGCTCGTGGCAGTACTGGACCGCCTCGATGAGGGAGACGAACGCGCCCCGCAGGAGCTCGTCGTTGTGCATGTAGACGTCCCCGGTGATGTGGTAAAAAAGATCGCCACCAGGGCAGTAGTCGAGGATGATGTAGAAGTACTCGTCGTCGTCGAACGAATCGCGGATGGTGAGGATGTTCGAGTGACCGGAGACGATGCAGTGAAGGGCGATCTCTCGGCGGATGGCCCCGAGCTCCTTGGGAGTGCGACCAGCCTTGCGGATGATCTTCATGGCACATTCGCGAGTAGGAGAGTCGGAAGACTGGCGGTTGTCGATCGCCTTGTAGACGACGCCGAAGCTACCAGAGCCAAGGAACTCGTCGAGTTCGTAGTGGCCGCCAATGGTGCAGCCCATGAAGTCGGGGAGTGAAGCAGCAGCGGTAGACATCGCGAAAGAAGAGAGTATGCTTAGGAAAGTGATGTCAAGAGGTGCGCAGCACTAGTAAACCAGGAACGGAGGAAGAAGGATGGGAATGATGAGGGATATGAGCAGAGAGGCGACGTCCTTATATCATTTTGCGACCAGTCATCCCAGAGCCGAGGCCTCAGCGGATGGGTCCTATGCGCAGCGGAACATACTGTAAGTTACCCGAGGATTGTTGCGTTTCCGAGGGACGGAGTTATGATTTGGTCCGCCATGCGTTGTGTACAAGGGCTCGATTGCAACCGACCAGTAGACAGCTTGATCCCGTACTTGTGTGCCTCGTCGGACTGACTTGAGATATATAATTTAATCTTGAAAGTAGGAAGCGAACGCTGAAGCGGTTCGTGTGAGCATTCGTGCCGGAGGAGGTAACAGCAGGACATACAGTCATTGAAACATACGACATGACAGTTGGGACGAACCCATGTTATGCTTTGAAGTCTGGCAAGTGATGGTAAACAGGTCACCACCGGAGTGCGAGTACTGGGATCGCAGTTGAGACCGGGATCCACCTCACCTGGCACGGGCGCATGCTAATCAGGACTGAGGAAGTCGGGACCGGTCCCCTTGTTAATAGTTAGGAGTCCCATCCACGATCCGAGTCGGAAGGCGACGGCTGTGCTGCGGCTCATCCAATCCTGTCAGCGTCACATAATGAGAAGATTCAACCGCGACATCATGTTTTTCCTGTATTGTGGTAGAGCGTCCAAAGTGTCCAGGGGCGGGCTGAAGACAAGAGGAAGGAAGAGAAGACGTCCGAAGGAGTTGCTTAGTCAGCAGACACCGGAGAGAGCGCGCGGGTGTTCGTTAACACGGCGACCCTGTGGATGTATGCCAAGTACAGATAGAAAGAAGTACCCTGTTTGTCGTCATGCCTGTGTAGATGTACGGGGATACAACGGATGGTTGCTATGAATCGACTGCATAGTGGACTGACGGGTAGATCGCCTTTGTGGAAGCTTTCCCGTGCACACATCTTGCGAGGCATTCCCTCCCAGACACACGCAGAGATGGATCCGAGTTGCAATTGTGACGAGCAGAGCAAACGAAAGCCGTGTAATCTAACGAGTATGATACATGTACCTAGATGTACCTCTCCACTTCTCTTAGTCCACGTCCCCCAGCTGAGCCAGTTTACCCGATAATTCCGGTCCAGGAATCGATGAGGTCGACGACACAGTACCCGTTCAACGGGACGTACTGCTCCGTGATGACCTTGATCGCCTCCTGTGCGACCAGCCCGCCGAGGAAGGCTGCTGTGTTCGGGAGGTCCGCGGTGGGAGCGCGCGCGCTGAGGGAGAGGAGGCGCGGATCAGTACGAGATCACATTTGAAGAATCGGGAAGCTTATTACACTTCGCCGATGGCAGCGTCGAGCTCGTCTGGGAACTCTATGCCTTCGCCGATGATGGCCTGCACTTCCGTATTTAGGGCGTCGACGGTCACCTCTGGTGTAGTGAGTCGTTAGTTCGTGCGCGATGATACGTAGTGTAGCTGGGCGTACCAGCTTCTCGGGACAGCAAGGCGGATAACGCAGTCAGGGCGAGGTGTGTCGCCGCCTCACGTGGCTGCATGGAGAGAGAGTTGACTATAGAGCATGAATGTTAGTCGAGCAGCCAGGTTTGCTGCCACGCTAAAATGCGAGCCGCACCGATAGCGTCGCGGTCCTTGTCGAAAGCGCCGAGCTGCTTCCCTCGGAGGACACGCAGGTGATGCGCGTTCTTCACGAAGGTGTCCACCTCATCCGGGTTCGCGGTCTTCGCGATTTCGGGGTGCTTCGCAGCGAAAATCTCCTTGAACTTGTTCTGCGGGCCCAGGGTCAGTGATCTGATTCGCAGGATTGCACGCGCAAGGCTACCTTCTCGACCTCGGCTGCTTGCCGGTAGAGGTTCTGCAGCTGCACATAGCTCTTCGTGTCGGCCTTCATGTCGGGTAGTGTCGCGCTGATAGGCAGCGTGCCGGGACCGGACGGGTCCTTGGTGAACTCGGCTAGCGTCTCGAGCAGGGCGTGGAAAGTCGCGTTGTGTCGAGGTGAAGTGGCCAGTGGGGGTAATGAGAACAGCGACTGAACGTCTGAAGGGATCTGTGCAAGGCTCGGATGAGGAGGCGTGATACCCCGGGAATCAGGGGAGAGCATACGGCGGGTTCAGACCAGACGCGCCATGCTTGCGCCTCGGCCTCCTCGAAGTTCTCCTCGTCGGGCTTTACGCGCATCGCAAGCATGTTGCTCTTGAATTCCTTCTTTTCTGCGGGGGTCTTGGGCAGATTGCCGTCGTGCTGGAGGCGAGTCAGCGTATGGCAAGGAGGCTGTGGGTCATAGCCTCACGCTCTTGCGCCATTCGTCTACAGCGCGGACAAGGATGACGACGGAGGGGAGGTGGCCGTGATCTGTGGAATCCATGTTCTGGAGATCAACGCTACGCGCCCATTCTAGCAGTGCGGGGAAGGGACGGGTAATGCGAAGTGAGGGTGCGGTCTCGGAGTGTGTTTGAGAGACTAGGCACACGTCAGCACTCGACGAAGCATGAGGCGACATTTGTGCTCTTACCGCAATGCTCATGATACTGGATGTGGAACTCTGCTAGGAAACCGGCGGAGCGAACAGAGATGAGAGGAGGACCGTTAGGGTTGGCCCAGAGCAGAGCAGAGAGCTGCTCGAGGGAGTCCTTCTTGAGGTTGTGGGCGATGACAAGGGAGAAACTACCGATCCAGTCCTTTCCTTGCTCTGTGCTGAGAAGCTCGGAGACGTCTTTAAGGACAGCCTCTCCCTGTACGGCGTCGTTGAGCTCACGGAGGAGAGGGACAGCTTCCTGGGCACGAGGCTTGCCGATGCTTTGCCTGGCGTTGAGGAAGAAGTTGTTGCCGGCGTCTGCGGGGGAGGTAATAGCAGAATCTAGGATGGAGAAGTGGCCGATGCCGGGAAGGACGAGGTTCTTGAGGATGGAGGTGGATGTGGCTGAGGAGGAGACTAGGAGGATGCGAGAGGCCTCGAGGGCAGCCTGACCCGAGGCGGCCCAGATACTACGACGCGTCCAGTAAGCTCAACAGTGTGGTGAATACGTCGATCGAGCTCATACCGCAGCTGACGGTCATAACGACGCGTCTTCGCGTCAGGTTGGCCGGACCTGGGGGAGAGAGGGTAAGCAGACGCGATCGGAGCGCACGGGCGGACGCACGCGACGGAGGTGGTGGCTTGCTGGATGTCCCGAGACTCTGTTTGCGACATTTGCTCGATATCGGCGATGCACAGGCGTATATTTGGTGAAGAAATGGGGCGGCGAGGACGAGAGACGGCGTCGGTGGCGGAGGACAGGCTGAGGCAGCGAGCGCCCGCTGTAGCTGCCGGCGTCAGTAGATAGGCGCCCTAATTAGGATAAGATAACAGGGAGATAAGAGGGCGTCTTTCCCCGGTTCCTCTCTCTTCGCACCTCTCGAGTCAACGTCCTCGACCGTCCGGACGACGACAACGCCCTCCTCCCCGTCCTGCTCGCGATGCACGCCATCAGTCGCGTCTCTAAGCTCTCTGCTCGTGGCCAGGGCCTGCGCGCAGTCGCCGCTGCTGCCCGCGCCCCCGCCCAGGCCGCTCGCCGCGCCAATGTGGTCGCCGTCCGGACTCTCACCTCCGCCTCCTCTGCGCAGACCGACAGAGTACGTCTTCTGCTTTTCTGATAGAGACTGTCCTCCAACATGCACCCCATCTGTGCAGGACACCATCACCCGCCTTCTGTATTCCATCGGTACAAAACGCGAGGTGGAGCGCTACCTCCGCATCTTTTCCTCCTCCTCAGATTCCTCCCATCCCGCAAAATTCGCCGTCATCAAGGTCGGCGGTGCCGTCCTCGACCAGATCGACGAACTCGCGCTCAACCTCAGCTTCCTCTACCGCGTCGGCCTTTACCCCGTCGTTCTCCATGGTGCTGGCCCCCAACTCAACAGCATTATCGAGAGCGCAGGCGTCATCCCGGACTACATCGACGGTATCCGTGTAACAGGTCCGTTCTCTCTGTCATTGTCCCCTTTCCAACTCCAATAACATCGCAACTTCCCACTCCAGACGCCAAGACGCTCCAGATTGCCCGCCGCGTGTTCCTCGACGAGAACCTCAAGCTCGTCGCTGCCCTCGAGAAGCTTGGCACTCGCGCACGTCCCATTACCTCTGGTGTGTTCACCGCCGACTACCTCGACAAGGACAAGTACGGTCTCGTTGGCAAGATCACAAAGGTCGACAAGCGTCCCATCGAGGCTGCCATCCGGGCCGGCGCCCTCCCCATCCTCACCAGCTTGGCTGAGTCCGACGCAGGCCAAATTTTGAACGTCAACGCGGATATCGCTGCCGGAGAGCTTGCGAAGGAAGTCGAACCTCTCAAGATCGTCTTCTTGAACGATAAGGGCGGGATGTTCCACGGTATCACCGGCGAGAAGCTCGACACCATCAACTTGGATGAGGTACGCCTTCCGGACCGCTTCCGCATGCATATGCACACTGACAGCGCGTTCTCCTCTTTAGGAGTACGACGAGCTCATGAAGCAGTCATGGGTCAAGTACGGCACCAAGCTCAAGCTCCGCGAATTCAAGGAGCTTCTCGACCACCTGCCTCGCTCTTCCTCAGTCGCCGTCATCTCTGTCGATTCCCTCCAGCGTGAGCTCTTCACCGACAGTGGTGCCGGTACCCTCATCCGTCGAGGCTACAAGCTCTTCAGGCATAAGTCGATTGATTCTGTGGGCCCCGACCGCCTCCGCCAGGTCATCCACGATCGTGACCCCGACGTCCTCTCCGGCGAGGAGAGTGTCACTGGGGTGTTGAACGCACTCAAGGAGACGCCCTATACCATCTACGGCGACGAGCCTCTGGATGTCGTCGCCATCGTCTCCCACCCAGAGGGTGAGGTTCCTATCCTCACCAAGCTCCTTGCTTCGCGCACGGGCGTCATGAACGGCATCGTCGACAACGTTTTCAACGCGATCAAGAAGGACCACCGCCGTCTCTTCTGGACCGCCCGTGCAGACGATGAGAACCGCGCGTGGCATTTCGAGCGCGCCGACGGCTCCTTCACCCGCGCTGGCAAGAGTCTGTTCTGGTACGGCATTCACGATGTGCAGGAGGTCGAGAAGATCGTTAAGTCCTTCGAGGAGAAGGGCCGCATTGCGCGCTCGTACCTCCCCGTCGGCCCCTCGGCGCCCCCGCACCGTGCAGGTGCTACCCCCGGTGGTGTTCGCTCCTACTCTACCATGGCGCGTCGCCGCGTCCCTGGTACCTCGCGCGGCTATGCGACCGCGGCTCCTTCAACGGAGGAGAAGCGTCTCGCTCTCATCGGAGCGCGCGGCTTCACTGGACAAGCGCTCACCACGCTCCTTTCCTCGCACCCCCACCTCAACCTTACGCACGTCTCTTCGCGTCAGCTGGCAGGATACCCCTTGACCAGCTACTCAAAGGCGCCTGTGAACTACAGCGACCTGTCCGTGCAGGATGTTGAGCGCATGGAGAAGGACGGTGAAGTTGACGCGTGGGTCATGGCACTCCCGAACGGCGTGTGCAAGCCCTTCGTGGATGCGATCGACCGCGGTGCGGCGGAACGCAAGGACGGTAAGGGCGGAAGTGTCGTTGTAGACCTGAGCGCGGACTATCGGTTTGAGGACGGGTGGACGTACGGCCTTCCTGGTGAGGCATCTTCGCAATGATTACTTTACCGTTCGCAACGTGTATTAATACGTAACTGCAATCCTACCTTCCCTTCTCTAGAGCTCTACGGCCGCACTGCGATCCGCGCGTCCAAGCGCATCTCAAACCCGGGATGCTACGCCACTTCGACTCAGCTGCTCGTCGCCCCGCTCCTCAAGTACGTCAAGCCAGGTGCGTGGCCCACCGTGTTCGGTGTGTCCGGCTACAGCGGTGCGGGCACCATCACGGGCCCTACGGATCCCGATGGCCGTCCGACGACTCTCCCGAAGGTCACCCCGGAGAGCCTGCACGGGGGCATCCGCCCGTACGCGCTCACGGACCACATCCACGAGCGCGAGGCGGGGCGGCACCTCTCGTCCTTGTTGTCGCCGGAGTTGTCCTCGACGGGGATGAAGATCGCGTTTATCCCGACGGTTGCACCGTGGTTCAGCGGAATCACGAGCGTGCTGTCGATGCCGCTCAGCGAGAAGGTGACGGCGCGGGACGTGAGGGCGCTGTACGAGGAGAGATACCAAGGAGAGAAGCTCGTGCGGATCAAGAACGAGGTGCCGACGCTCGTGGATGTGGAGAACCAGCATGGGTGGACTGTGGGTGGATTCCAGGTGCACAGTGAGGGCGACCGTGCGGTTGTTGTGGTGGGTTCCGTTTTGGATCTACTTCGGATGTGCGACAGCTGACGATTTGTCCTTGTAGGGTGGATTGGATAACCTTTTGAAGGGCGCGGCTACGCAGTGCCTGCAGGTAAGTGTCTCTTGTTTATGTGTTGTTCATGCGCACATGCTCATGATCTCGCAGAACCTCAATCTCGCACTTGGTTATGACGAGTACGCAGGCATCCCGATTGCGTGAGCCTCGGGCGAAGAATGAAACCGCTGCGGACTAGTGATTGGATAAGTAGATGCTCTTATGAAAAAAAGTATCTGATACATAATACATCCTAACTTCTGCCGTCACTGGTGATTTGTAGGAGAACTGCACGGGTCCGGACCTGGGACAAGATGGTATGATACAGCGTGGGTTTGACTAGCTAATGCGGAGTGATTGCGTATCGTCGTAGTAGTGACGCAGGAAAATCTCAATGAGGTCTAGATACAGTATGTGCCTGGAGTGGATAACGAGATGCATGTACTGGTTACGATCAAGAGAAGAGAAACAGGGACAACACAGAACTCGCATACTCAAGGAAGCTCAATGTCACTCAAGGCGGCCCACATGTCCGCACTCGAGTTAGCGTCTTGGGGGCCCTCATCCTCGTCCTCGTCCATGCGTGGCGGCTCCGCCCTCCGCGCCGTCATCTCCAGGCTCGGCTCCTCCTGCGCCAATGCCCGCGCAGCAACGTACGGCGGATCGGGGACCACAGGCGACACGCTCCTCCTCTCTCCACCCTGCACCGTGCCCGATCCGGACCCCGAGCCTGAGCTCAAGGATCCAGAGGGCTTCTTGACAGCGAAGGGAACTTTGAACGGCTTGGCCTTGGACTGGAACTTGGAGTTGTGGCCGTACACGGGCCGCATGCCGAGGGCTTTGTGCCGTTGTGAGGGGCGCGGACGTTCGGGCTGGGATCCGCTGGGCACTTGGGACGGGGGCACGAACGGGCGCGAGAGCAACGGGGGCACTGGGGTGAGTGACGGGGGATGAAAGCGGGAAGGGATTGGGTCTTGCCGCGGTGCGGGGGGCGGGGGCGGCAGCATGGATGAGGTGGGGAGGGAGGAAAGAGGAACGTATGGGACTGGTGGGACCTCTGGAGGGTGGTCCTCGGGCTGGCGCTCGACGACGCTTTCATCGTCCATCATGGAAGCATCGGAGGTGTCTTGACGGATGGACGATTCGGTCCGCTCATTATACCAGGCGGGAAGGTTAACGGGGTCTCTCCCAGGGACGCGCTCATGCCGCAGCAGACCCGGAGTCATCAGTGGTGAAAGCGACGCCCCGCTGAGTGACGAAGAGGAGGAAGAGGACGGATTCCAGCAGTCCCTGACGCGTTGCTTCGCCGGAGGCGTGGGCGTACTGGAGGGGAAGTCATAGTCAGGCTCATTGATGCGACTCTTGAAGAAGGTGGACAGTGGAGGTGGTCGGGAGGGCCCCGCGACCGGTTTTTCATCTTCGTCCATGGGTACAACGGCATTGGAGGATATGTCTGGGTCCGTGACACAGCTCCTGAGGCGCGATTTGGCAGGGGGGACGTCAGGGGCGGAGGAGACGTCTTCGCTCGTGTGCTCTCTCCGGACAGGTGCAGTGTGTTTGCGCTTGTGCTTCGAGATGCCGCCCTGGATGGTTTTGGACGTGGAGGACATGGACGCACCTCGGGAGAGCTTGGCTGCCTTGCGGTCGGCGTTGGCGGATATAGCCTGAATCGTTTGTCCCATGAGCTTGGAGAATTCGTTTCGTGCCTCAATGAGGGAAGGCGTAATCTCTTTGGGCACTTCTTTCGGAGTATCGCGCGCGTACGCGGGGTGGCTGCGATCGTGTGGCCGACGTACGCGGGGAACGGAGGAAGCGCAGAGCGTGTCAAGAAAGGAGGGCCCCGGAGGGCGGTCCACCTTCTTGCGAGCTGCAGAACATATGGCAATAACCAGTCAGAACCATGTAGGGGGGCACTCCAGAACTCTTGCCTTGCTCCATGAGGGTGCGGATTTGGGTAGGGGGAGGTGGACCCTGGTAGCGGACGACGCACTCTGGTTCTGAAGGCATCTCTGAGCTTGATGGCTCATTGTCAGAGTCCATGTAATAGTTTCGGGCCATCGTGCAACAGCTGCGGCGAGTTCAGCTTGGGCTGGAGTGGATGTCGGATGGAAGGGTGCTTGCGTCGGGAGGAGAGGCTCAGCTTGAGAGCAGGGATCATAGGCAGTTACTCCGCGTCCAGCAAAGGTCTTGTCAATCGCGTTGTATCGCGCTGATAGAGTGAAAGGGCGCAAAGCAGGCAATGGCGAGGACAGAGACGCGACAAAAGTCCATTTCCTCTAGCCGCCCAAGACGCGTCCTGTCACGTGCATGTCGCGTCGACGGTCGCGGACTCGGAGAGCCTCAGCTTAACCTGGTTTTAAACCTCGCTTCTTCTTAACTCCCGAGACGAATCGACTACTGTACTGGACAGCAAACCGGTCTGCGACACAAAACCAACGTGTCTATCATTGCGCGTTACTGACATTGATTGTCGACATATCAGCAGGGCTGCAGTGCTATTTTTTGTCCCCTGACAGGTTACGAAACGCACCAGTACTAGTGCGTTCACCCAAGCGATATTCTCACAAGATATAGAAGGGCAGACAGAGCGCGAGACCGTGCATAGGTAAGATCGAGCGCACCCGCATGGCACATCAATAACGATGATATGTAGCGGTTGCGTGCGGTGTAAAACCGGTCTGCAGTCTCAGAGGGATCACAGAAACCTCACAGAATACCTCGAACACGTTTGAGAAGAAGACATATCGGAGCCGATGCGTTTTCTCGCCCGGGCATCTTCTGCCCAACCACACCGCTGTGCTATCTCGATATCCAGCGTTCACGGCCTAGGTTAGCCGATGGTCGGGCTAGGTACGGCTCCCACTGCCAGGTTATCATCAGCTGGACGCGGGTCCGCATAGCAGCAATAGAACGTCGAAGTAGACTATCAGATGCCTTGATGGATCGCAGCCTCTTGCCGGTGGGGTCTCAGCTGCTCTCTCCAAGTACTTAAGTCTGTGGAGTTCACGAGCGATAACATGTCGTATACTGTTGCATGCCGTCGCCGCTGGTTGCATCCTGCTCTCGATGCCAGCGGAAGCTCACGGCACAGTCGCCGCGGTGTTGGCGGCCGTCTCTCAAGCAACTGTCCACCACGCAAGGCAAACGTACGGGATATGTTCTGACGTCATTTGATATCTCCTTTACTTACTGCAGCCCTTGACGTTTTGACATTCATAGTCAGATCAATCACTATGCCGCCTTCTCCAGACTCGGTCAGTCCCCTTATGAGCTTTAGCAGACATAGTACAACTGATCCATCGGCGGTCCTACAGCTCTGCTTGCGTATGATGTCCTTATCAACCTCGCGCGCGAGAAGCGACTCGTCTGGGACGAGAAGTTCCGTCCATCGAGCGTGCTGTACTACATGACACGCTATCCTGTCGTCGCATACCAGATTTTCAACGTTGTCTATACGCCCTCAACGCCTCAGGTGAGTCTCGTCGCCGTACTTGGTAGTTAGGGCGGTGCTAACCTAGTTGTACTATAGTATGTTATCCTATGTCGCTACGCTCTTGGTTCAGAGCCTGAGTCCTTCCAGCTGCGACGCGCTCGACAAGTTCACATGGTTCATATCCCTTGTCTTGACCCGGTTTGCCATATGCGGTATGTCCACGCTCAAAAGCCAATCGTCGATCATACTCACACAGCAAGCACACTTGCACAGCGTCCTTCATTCTTAGGGTGTACGCCGTTATGCCACAAGATATCCTTGGCATGCTCTTGGCAATCGTTCTGGGGCTCATCGGGGTGCTCATCATTGCATTGGATATCGTAAGTTTCTATGCGCATGCCACCTTGCAGTGGCCCACCATTGACTTTGTGTGCTCAGTGGCAGGATGTCGAAGCTTCGTGTACACAAGCATCAAACCCCCTGTGAGTGTGTCATTTTTGTGTGCAGATATACCTCGTACTAACCACAATTACGATCCGCAGATGTACATCTCCACGGGCATATCTCCATGCTATATATGCTTACCCTGCCACTGCCCCAGCTACAGTCCTTACTTTCCTCTCGCTCATTTTTTTCGATGTATTCACAACTGGTACGCGTGGCCTCTTCATTGCAATGTCATGCATTGACGGTTTAGTAGCTATCCTGACATGGAGGATGGCCTCCATGATCCACTTCGGCGGCGGGCTCAAGTCCCTGAACTCCCAGAAGATCACTAAGCTGTTCGTACAGTCCGGTAAGCTCGATTCTGACTGTGCTCTGGCTATTGACTCATTCTATGCCGTAGGTGTTGTCTACTTCGCGTGAGTCCATGTCATGAGTGCAACTCGTGTACCGTGATTCACTCCAGACAAAGTACTATCACCGGATTACAGCTTGGTGGTGTGATTCTATACTTTGTGAGGTCTTAGCCGCCTGATATGAAAGTCGAGGAGCTGACATCGACGACTCGCAGTTACCCCAGGTAAGCTCTCATTGAGTCGGCGAGCGTCTCGTTAACCCAGACTTCTATCTATCAGGGAGTATACAGCACGGTCCTGAACAACTACACCCTCTTGTGAGAACCATCTCAGCCCCACACTCAGTACTCACTCTATTGATGCTCTTTTTCTGACCGTAGACTCTCCTCAATACTTGTCTCCCACTTCCTCCTTAACCTGAGACAACTCGTATACGATGGCGATCCCGACGTCACTACCACAGCGATGCAGAGCATGTCCTTCGCGCCATCACCGAATGACTCGGATCACGCCAAAATACATGCTCGGACGCTGATGGATGAGTTCAGCGTGCCGTCATACTCGTACTTTTTTGAGGCTACGGACAGGAGCAGTGGGATGGAGATGCAGACTGGTGCGGCGCTTGAGCGACCAGACGAGGTGCAGAGGAATGTTGTATCAACAGATGTGTAGTCTTGACCTTGTTGTACCTCCTCGTTCAGGTTCGAAGGTTTGCTTCTTTTGTGACGACTGAGACGCCAGAGCGCGTCGGGTCAGGTGACCGTCGCGTCGCGTCGGTGGCGGTCCACGACAACGCGTCCAGACCGAGGTGTTCAGCTACGTCTCAACTTGTTGCAGAGAAAAAGGCATTGGATACATTCTTGGAGTCGTCTAGGATGTAGTTGCAGTACACGGCGTATGTTCCGGGAGACACATTAGCAGACTTTGGGTCACCTCTTGATTATTGGAGACACAGGTGACGGTAGAAATGCTCCCAAAAGCCAAACAAATCTTGTCGGTATCCATGCTAATGCAAAAAGGATGTCTGTGCAAGCTCTCGGGCGTCGACTGCTTGCTGCTCGCTCGAGGCGAGGTGAAGACGAGCGCCTGAGCGGATGGTTGTCAGAACTGCCTAATCGGGGATACTACGACGCGTCCCTCGACTTGAACCGGGCACGCCTCCGACTTGTCCTCCGTTCTTCGTTCCTCCCGCTCTCTGCCCCTCTCGAGCCCGCGGCGACTCGCCATGCCGGCTCCAAGACCGTCTCAGAGTGCGGAGGCCGCACGCGCTGCCGCCGCGCAGGCAGAATTCAATGAGAAGAAGTGGGTCTGGGTTCCCGACGACAAGGATGGCTATCTCGCCGGCTGGGTCGTAAAGGAGGAGGATGACTTGGGAGAGGTGGTCATGGCGGCAGGCGGAGAGGTACGTCAACACGCACTGTACCCCTCGACATCCGGAGTCCGACCTCTGCCATGCCACTAGATCCGCAAGGTCCCCCTCTACGCCCTCTCCAAGATGAATCCTCCAAAGTTCGACCGCGTCGACGATATTGCAGACCTCACGTTTCTCAACGAAGCTAGCGTTGTACATAACCTACGTCTACGATTTGGCTCTGGCGCCATCTATGTCAGTCCCGATCTGAATGGCTCACTTCTCTCGCTCAACTCTTGTCTTGATTGCAGACATACTCCGGATTATTCCTCGTTGCAATCAACCCATACCAATCGTTACCCCTGTACTCCGAAGCCATCGTTCATCAATATCGAGGCAAGCGTCGCGATGAGAATCCACCCCACATATTTGCAGTCGCCGAACGCGCGTGGGTGAACATGGGCGAGGAGAGAGAGAACCAGAGTATACTCATCACGTATGTGTCCTTTTTCCACACATCGATCTTCGCATAATCTTGTACCTTCTTAGTGGCGAGTCTGGTGCTGGCAAGACCGAGAGCACCAAGAAAGTCATCCAATATCTTGCTGCCATTGCCGCAGATGCACATGCCCCCTCGTCAACTCCTTCACATTCACAATCGCCCTCCCTCGCTGGCTCGGGCACGTTCAATGCCGTCGTTCCTACCGTAGGCCTTCCTCGCAGCAGCTCATTTCGGAAACACACCAAGGGCATGTCTGTCAGTGGCTCGGGCTCTGGGTTCGGTGGCCTCAACTCCAAGGGCCGCCTTGGTCTCCTGGAGCGACAGATCTTGCAGGCGAACCCTATCCTTGAAGCCTTTGGCAACGCTCAGACCCAGCGGAACAATAATTCCAGTCGTTTTGGAAAGTTCATCCGGATCAGCTTCTCACCCGATGGCAGTATCGCTGGTGCGAACATTGACTGGTACTTGCTCGAGAAGAGCAGAGTGGTCGTGCGAAGTGAAGCGGAACGCAGTTTTCACGTCTTCTACCAGCTAATGGCGGGCGGTGGCAGCTTGAAAGGTAACGTATCCTGCGGTAGCGTAGTTCAAGCAACTGACCATTGATCAGACACTCTGCTATTGGATGGCGATGTTGAGGACTACGAGTACCTCAACAAGAGTCGGCGAGAAGTTGACGGTATTGACGATCGAGAGGAGTGGAGCCTACTCAAGGTAGGATTGTTTGCGGCAAATTGTTCCACTTCTGCTTACATATCTTGATAGGCTGCGCTCGATACCGTCGGGTTCACCTCCGCAGAACAGTTCGACCTCTTCCGCGTGGTAGCGGCTGTCCTCCATATAGGCAACATTTCCATCACAGCTACTCGTTCCGACGATGCTGCCATGCCAGACCCATCGCAGGCTGAACGAGTCTGCCACCTGCTTGGCATTCCTCTTTCCGAGTTCACCAAGGCCGTTCTACGTCCGCGTGTCCTCGCTGGTCGTGAATGGGTTACCCAGGCGCGCACAAGGCAACAGGCCCTGGAGGAGCTATCCGCGCTTTGTAAGACGCTGTACGAGAAGTCCTTTGGGATGCTCGTCGAGCGAATCAACCGCGCGCTCGACCGACCATCGTCGAAGTCTACATTTATCGGTGTCCTTGATATCGCTGGCTTCGAGATCTTTGACATCAACGGATATGAACAGCTCCTCATCAACTACACGAACGAGAAGCTCCAGCAATTCTTCAACCACCACATGTTCGTTCTCGAGCAGGAGGAGTACGCGCGCGAAGGTATCGAATGGGACTATGTCAACTTCGGTCTTGACCTGCAGCCCACCATTGACCTAATTGAGACCAGTGGCGCGACAATTGGAGTTCTCAGCTTGCTCGACGAGGAGTGCATCATGCCGAAGGCGACTGATCGCACATTCACCAACAAATTGCATGCCATATGGGCCGTCGAGCCACCTGCTGGTGAGGAGCCACATCCGGGGACGTTCAAGTACGAACCCACGCGATTCGAACAGGGCTTCATCGTTCACCATTATGCTGGCCGAGTCGAGTACCGGACGGATGGCTGGCTGGAGAAGAACAAGGATCCCCTCAACGATAATCTCACCCGCGTCCTCGCCGGTTCTTCCGAGCACTACATCGCCTCCCTCTTCGCCGACTACGCCGACGCTCCTCTTCCTACCGGCAACGCCCTACACGCCGCCACCATTGGCAGGAAACGCATCACGAAGAAGGGCGCGTTCCGCACAGTGGGGCAGCGGCACAAGGAGCAGCTTGCGAGTCTTATGGGACAGCTGCAGTCAACTCAACCTCACTTCGTCCGGTGCATCGTTCCCAACACGCTCAAGAAACCCGGTCGTGTCGACGTTCCGCTTGTCCTCGATCAGCTCCGGTGCAACGGTGTCCTCGAGGGTATCCGTATTGCACGTTTAGGATATCCCAACCGCCTGCCGTTCGTCGAGTTCCGGCAACGATACGAGGTGCTCACCCCTGGCATCATTCCACCTGGTTACATGGACGGCCGCAAGGCCTGTCTGCGTATGGTCGACGCACTCGAACTCGACAAGTCCATCTTCCGTATCGGCACATCGAAGATCTTCTTCAAGGCCGGCGTACTCGCTGAGCTCGAGGAGCGTCGTGATGCGCTCTTGTTCGATATCTTCTCCCGCTTGCAGGCTGTGGCGCGCAAATTCACGGCCCGTCGGCAGATGATGAAGATCCTCAACCGTGCTGTCGCTATCCGGACGATCCAGCGGAACGCGCGGATTTATGGAGAGCTCCGTGACTGGCCATGGTGGAACCTTTATACCAAGGTAAGTACTTCAGCTACGCTGCCACAGCGGATCACTCACCACTGTGGATTGCTAGGTTCGACCGCTTCTCGCAGCCACCCGGAATGACGATGAGCTTCGTAAGAAGGAGGCCGAGCTACTCCTAGCCAAGGAACGCGCCGAGCGTGACCAGCGAGAACGCGAGGCGCTCGAAAGCCTCAAGATGCGTCTCGAGGCGGAGAAGCGCAAGGTGGAAGACGATCTCGAGGCCGAACGCGCCGTGGCTCTCGATAAGGATTCCCTCCTCGAACGGAGCAAGCAGCATGAGCTTGAGCTCGAAGAGGAGATCACTGCTCTTCAGGCGGACCTTGACACACTGGACTCACAGCTCGACCGCGCACTCAAGCTACAGAAGGAGAGCGAGGAGAAACACAAGACCTTGCAGCTGGCCTTTGACCAGGCCGCAGAGCACTTGGTGCGGCTTGAGAGCGAGCAGCAGGAGTGGCAAGAGCGCGAGGTGAAGCTCAACAAGGAGCTCGACGAGGCGCTTGAGGATCTGGACATCTTGGCTGCGGAGAAGGAGATGCTGGAGAAGCAGGGCGAGGAGTTGAAGAATCTTGTGGCGCAGCGCGATGAGGATCTGGCGCGCGCGAAGGAGCGCATGGAGTCGACCATGTCGGACCTGGATACGAAGCTTGTCACGGAGCAGCGCAACCGGTCAGTGCTATCCAAGCATTGGCAGTCATTGTACTGATTTGACGTACAGGGATGCTCTGCGGGAGAAGAGCGACACGCTGGAGAAGGAGAGTCGCCAGCTCAAGGAGCAGCTCGCGGAGATGGCACGCACAGCGACGGACTACTCGAACATGATCAAGTCCAAGGAGCAACAAGCTGACAAGCTGTCCAGCGAGCTTGACAAGCTGAAGTCCGACCGCGATGCGTTGCTCAGAGAGATCACCGAGCTTCATGCACACATCGACACGCTCACCGCCGAGCTCGACTCTGAGCGCAAAGCCAAGGAGCGAAACGCCAACACCCAGGTCAAGCTCGAAGCAGAGCTGGACGAGTTGCGCGCTCTCCTGGAGGCCAAGGTTACTGAGGAGACACGCCGTAGCGAGGTCGTGAAGAGCAAAGAAGAGGAGCTCGCCGATCTCCGTTCACAGGTCGCAAAGCTATCTGCAGACCTCACGGAGACGCGTAGGGTGGCTGCGGAGACTCAGAACAAGCTCAAAGTGGAGCTCGAGACTATCACTCGGGAGCACAAGAACATACAGCAGAGTCACCAGTCGCTCTCGGACCGCGAACAGGCGAGCAGGTCGCAATTGAAGAAGGTCGAGGCTGCTCTCTCGGAGGCCGAGAAATCAAGGCGCTCTCTTGAGTCCGAGCTGCAGTCCGTTCGTTCGCGCGCCATCGACACGGATAACCAACTTGCTGACGTCCAGAAGGCGAAGGAGGTATGGGCAGCCGTACTAGTCTCTTGCTATCTGAATTTGCTGACCACCGCACAGAGCTTGGAACGGCAACTCACTAGCACTCAGTCTCGTTACGCCGACTTTGAGGATGCTGCCCTTCAGCTTGAACGTGACAAAGCTGCTCTCGACCGCCAGGTTGAGACTCTCAAGAAGCAGCTCGAGGCGGAGACTGCCAAGCGCACAAAGTATGAGGAAGCCGCATCTAAGCACAAGGCCGAGGCCAACCGCCTGAAGGATATCAACACGAAGTTCGAGCGGGACATGAATAAGGTGCTCACCGACCTCAAGAAGGCGGAATGGGAAGTCAAGCAGCTCGAGGCCAAGCAAGACAAGACCATCGTCGAGCACGTCCACGTCCTGGAGGAGGCGAAACGTGTCACTGATCGTCAGCTCGCGGAGGCCCAGGTTGAGCTCCAGAAGCAAGCTGCTTATATTCGCTCTCTCGAGAAGGCCAAGGCCCGGTTGACGACCGAGGCAGAGGATCTCGCTCGCGAGAAGTCCAACGAGGAGCTTGCTCTGCGCACGAAAGAGAAGAAGGCTCGCGACCAGGAAGCCAAGGCTGCGCGTGCCCTCGCTGACCTGGAGAATGAGCGACGGGCGCGCGAGGCTGCGGAGGTCCACGTACGGCGCCTTCAGAATGAGTTGAAGGACTCTCAGGCACAGGTGGCTGAGGCCGAGCAGCGTATGATCGGCATCCAGAAGGCGAAGGACAACCTCGAGATCGAGCTTACCAGACTGGCAGACGAGACAGAGGCTCCGACATCGTTCGCCAAGCTCCAGCGTCAGTATGAGTCCAAGATCGGACAACTTGAGCAGCAAATCGAGGAGTCCGATCTCGCAAGGTCTGCAGCCGCACGAATCAAGGACCAGGTTGACCGTCAGCACGCCGAGATTCGCAGGCTTATCATGAGCAGCGGACCTATAGACGACTCCTTCCGTAATCGACTGCTTCGCGAACTCCAGTTAGCTGACGAGGAGATGGAACGGGAGCTCACACATCGCACTCCGAGCAGGCACATGACCGGCAACCGTACTGGGGAACAGACCATGGCCAATGTCACCCCTACTAAGCACCGTTCCAACGGCACTGTCCGCTTCAAGGACTCGGTCGCTGAGATCCCTCGAACTCCCGACCGCCAGGCTCAAGTCGACAAACTCCGTCAGCAGGTTCAGGCGCTTGAGCTGCAGATGGCGGCGTCCACACGCATTCGTCAGTACCTCGAGACCTCGCTCCGGGAGGTTACCGAAGAGTTGCAGAACAGCGACGGCTCGAAACAATCTATCGAGTCTTGTCGTGCTCGTCTTGCGAAGGAGAACGCCCGTTTGGCCGAGCTGCTGGAGGAAGAGGCCGAAGCGCGTCGCGCTGCCCAGGCCGCCCAGCTGGATGGAGTGCAGGCTATGTGGGACCGTTTCCAGAGCACAATCGCCCAGGAGCGGGAGAGCTACACTCGTCTGGAGGAGTCCCGCAAGGCCCTGGTAAGTGTTTCCTTACAGCGCACGTTTGGAATTGCGGAACTCACCTTAACTGGCGCAATAGCTTGTTCAACAACGTGCAGCGCAGATGGAAGTCGAGGACCAGCGCCGTCAGGTCCAAGAACTCACTGCCTCAAAGAAGCAGCTTCAGAACGAGGTCATCTCACTGAAGGAGCGCCTGGATGCGGAGCTCCTGGCCAAGAACGACGAGATTGGTATGCTGCTTACTGTCGTCTGCCAAATTTATCGCAAGACTAACATCACTGCACAGCTATCAAGCGCAGTCTGCAAGCTCGCTTGCAAGAACTCGAAATTACCTCCTCCGCAACCGCGACGATCCATTCCGGCAAGTATTCGGTTCTGATGTGATCACAGATGTATATTAATTGTCCTTCATAGAGCTGCAAGCGGCCATTGAGGCGTACAAGTCCAAGACTGACGAATACCTCAAGCGTTACGAGGAAGCTGAGATTAACCGCGCCAAAGCCGCTCGTGCGGAGTCCTTCGGTAAGTTGAAGCGTTCTCCATCAACTTAGGAGATACTCAAGGAGTAACAGCTCGTCGTGCTCTCGCCGATGCCGAGAAGGCTCAAGCTGCAATTATTGCCGATCGCAAGGCCGCGGAGGCACGACTTCAGGCTGCTGAGCAACGTGTGCAAAAGCTTGAGCGCAAGCTGGAAGAGGAAGGTCGTGAATCCTCTGACTTGGAGCTCCTTCGCCACCGTCTTGCAGAAGAGATGGAGGACGAGCGCAAGCAGCATCAGCAAGACATCGCTGAGCGGGACTTCGCTGCCGATCAGACGCGGAAGAAGTACCAAGGTATGCGCCGACGGTTGTTAGTCAGAATGAGTCGCTGATATACTGCACTATTTCAGCTGAGCTTGCGCAACTCAGCGAAGGTCAGTGCGACCCGGACTGTCATTCATGAGAAGCTGACCCTGTCCTATAGAACTTCAGTCTCAGCGAGACACTATGAGTCGTTTGCGGGAAGAGAGCCGGAAGCTTCGATCAGAGTATGACGAGTTGCAGCTCCGTTATGACGACGAAGTCTACAACGGTGGATCGTGGAAGAAGGACAAGGAGCGCTTGGAAACCAAGATCCAGGATCTCACCAAGGCTTACGATGCCTCTGTTGCTGCTCAAGCTGAGCAACAGTCGCAGATCGTCTCTCTTCACTCGCAAGTCCGCGAACTGCGCAGCGTCCTCAACGACGCCGAAACCGACCGGGCTCTCCTCCAGAAGGCTCGGCGTGCTCTGCAAGCTGAGCTCGAAACCATCAAGATGGATAATGTCGACACGAGCCGCATGTCCTCCGACACGGAATTGCAGCGTTTGCGTCTCGAGAAGCAAGACCTTGAGCGGTCGCTCGAGGAGCAAGGCGATCGTGTCACGATGGCCTTCGAGAGGATGAAGAAGGCGGAGGCGTACGCAAGCGAGTGTCAGGTCGAGTTGGGCAAGATTCGCGTTGAAAACTCTGAGCTTGATAAGATGAACGTACGTATACATGGGAATTGCGTCACTCCAACCGTTCTGACAAAAGTCATAATCGCGCAGGCGAATCTTGAGAAGCAGGTCAAGGACCTGAACGTTCGTATTGTCGACCTCGAGACGAGGTCTCTCAATCCGCCACGGCCCGCGACGACTTCCCGTCGTCTGGAGTCTCGAATCGAGGAGCTCACCAGTCAGCTCAACCAGACGAACAAGGACACTTCGCGCGGTCATCGCTCAGCGGACAAGGCGTTGCAAGAGGTGGAGCGGCAACGGGCGCGACTCGAGGACGAAGTGAAGAGTTACGAGGAGAAGATTGTAGGCATGCGCCACAAGATGGATGAACTTGTAAGCACTCCGCTCGTGATGATAGAATACGCCGTAGTGCTGACTCTCCCCCCTAGCTCACGTCGGAGAACAACCTACAGCTTGCCAAGCGACGCGCAGAACGCGAAGCCGCTGACTTCAAGCAGAAGTCACTAAACCTCGAGCGCGAGGTCGAGCGCCTCAGAAGCCGCCTGGAGCGGCCTTCGAGTGTGGTGGGCACGGTGGGCTCTCCTCGGAAGGCATGATGACAATGCAATGATACCCACTCACGATGATTAATGCCGCTATTGACGAGCTTACATGATTTCG
This sequence comes from Lentinus tigrinus ALCF2SS1-7, assembly GCF_003813185.1. Taxonomy (NCBI): domain Eukaryota; kingdom Fungi; phylum Basidiomycota; class Agaricomycetes; order Polyporales; family Polyporaceae; genus Lentinus; species Lentinus tigrinus. Next base: position 1,614,525 of record NW_027137913.1, on the reverse strand, counting down.
AACCGCAGGCCTGCTCTCACTCGCATCTATCTCTGTGTTGCACTACTAGCCCCATCTGTATCTTATACCGGACAATTTCCCTCTCATATTTCCATATGAATCGACCGTTCTTTTCTGGCATTGTCGCAGTCTGACAATCGTGGGAGCCGCAGACAATCTCATCGGCCACCGAGCTCGTGACCGATGCGGCGATGACTGACAAACCAGACCGAGGAGGTACTTAGAATCGAACGACGGAACAGTCTCAAATACTCTTCCTCCTTCGCAATGTCTACGCCGTCAGGAACAGCAGCCCCGCCTCCCATGGCGCAAGTGCGAGAATTGATCCAAAAACACAGCGAACAAGGATGGGATGAGGCTTGGTAAGTCGCCCCTGTCTTCGATAGAACGGGTTTTCTAACCACACATCTTTACCTCCTGCATCTAGGAAGGTCTCTGTGACTCCCTGGGATGCGGGAACATATCAGCCACCTCTGAAGGACCTGATTGACTCGAAGATCTTGGATATAGCTTCTGGTGGTAAAGCCCTCGTTCCAGGATGTGGGAGGGTGCGTCCTATACTGGGTTTGAGCATTAATGTTGTTCAAGGCTCATGTGCCGCAGGGCTACGATGCGATCTGCATTGCGGACGGCTTAGGATTAGAGACCCTCGGTACAGACATCTCATCCACAGCAGTGCAAGCAGCCCAAGAGTGCGTTCCCGGAGCTTTGTTGTTGCGGTGACAAGTCGTTAACTAATCGTAGTTATCTGAACTCGACGAGCCCAGCATCGCCGGTGCGATACGAAGTCGCAGACTTCTTTGCGCTCGCGGGCAGCTTCGACCTTGTCTACGACTACACGTGAGCACATATCTGCGAACGGGGGTACACTTGGCTGACGCTGACCGGGACAGATTCTTCGTCGCGATACCGCCCTCGCGGCGGGTTGAATGGGGTCAGCAGATGTCCAAGCTGGTGAAACCGGGTGGATACCTCGTCACGGTGGTCTTCCCCATCGACCCGTACACGGAGACAGGTCCGCCGTTCTATGTCCGTCCCGAGCACTACGATGAAGTGCTCGGGGACGGATGGGAGAAGGTGCTGGACAAGGTGCCGGAGACAAGTCTGGAGAGTCACATCAATAGGGAGAGGATCGTGGTGCGCAAAAAGTTGTGATTCGTGTAGGTATTATATGCAAGTATGTATGTATGAGTGGGGTGGAGTCGATGATCAATGCGTTTGAGGTTAGAGCCGGACCAACTTTCGATGACAACCTTCATGAACGATCCGCTACGGAGGGTAGGGGTTGCGGAGCTGACAGTGAGGGAGGAGAGCTGCGCGCGACGCCTCCAGCGCCGGTTTCACCCTGAGTGCCGCCAAGTCCGATCTTGCTGAGCGCTGCCTGGAGTGCGCTGAAGAAGGCCAGGTGGGGCGCAGGGTGAATAGAGTCAATGTTGTGGATGTGGATGAGACCGGTGATTGGAGAGAACGTGTATGTAGAGTTCCTGCGCACATAGTTAGACTGCGGGCGATGGAGACATGGCTGCAAGCGGAGACGCACACTTCCCAGCCGCCCTCGGCCTTGCTGACCCGGTTGATTCCGCGGACGACGAGACCTATGAAGAGGCTCTTCTCGCGTAGGCTGCGCGTCTTGCCCTGTTGTTGAGGTTGAAGTATCTCCTCTGGCGTGTCGGCACCGGGTGTAGCTCCGTCAGGACTAAGACCTGAGGAAGAGCGTGGACCGTGCACGCGTACGCGTTGGAGCTCTACTCGGAGGTCGGTGTAGAGAGCGCTGAGGGTGTGACGGACGAAGGAGGACGAGGCAAGGTAGAGAGGAAGGCCTAGGACGGGACTGAATGGGGGCAAAGGTGAGTCTTTGACGGGTGCGTACCTTCGACGTGAAGTGTGCGAGGGAAGGGAGGCGGGAAAGGAGTCGGTGGTCGGTACTCGAGGCGGATGTTTGGACTGTAGATGGAGACGTCGTCGTCTTCATTGGTTCGGGAGTTGGTACCGGATGTGTCGACGGAGGAAATGAGACCTGTGGAGAAGAATGTGGGGAGGGTCTGCTGGAGTATGTAGATCGCGCGACCTGCACGCATTGTTCACGTTGAAATGGGTGGAATTACGTTCACAAGCGGTACAAGAAAGACATGCAAGGTAAGGGTAAGTATGGACTGAAGTAGCATCAGACCTCTTCGGAGCGGCTGGCAGACGGAGACGAACACACCTGTGCGGATTTCCCACTCTTGGTCGGACAGCTCTCCGGGTCCATCTGGGTTTGAGCCCTGTCCTCCAGTGCGCTGAACATCGACAGTCTTGAGCACGGACGTTGAGGCCAGAGAAGGTTCCGGACGAGAAGGGCTGGGCGCGTCGAGGGACGGACGCTGTTGGGAGAGCTGTCGGATTACGACATGGTGGCGCAGCGGGTGGATTGGGCGACGCCGAAGCTTTGCTGAAGAGGCGACGGTCGAGCGGAGAGACATGGTCGACGTCGCGCACGGCGAGAGACGGAGACGGACAAAAAGGCGGAGGAGGACGATGACGAGCTGTTCCGGCACGAAGAACGCGGAGACGGGCGCCTGTATAGACTCGAGGCTTTGAAGAGGCGACCATGCACTTCTCAAAGACCTACGCCCAGCTCCTGCTCACTCTCCCCCCAGAACTGCGAGAGAGCGCAATCCAGTACCGCCAGCTCAAGAAGATCATCAACCAGATTGTCGCAGAGCTCACCGCCCTCGGTCAGCCTCCTCTTCCCCCCGGCTAACTCCCTTCCGCTCACGTCATACTTGCAGGTCTCTCGCCAGACGTCCTCCAGGGCGTAGTCCAGCCCCCGCCAGCCGCGAATGACAAGGGCAAGCAGCGCGAGGGCTCTCCGCCACCGTCGGGATCCTCGGGTCCTCGAGTCGTCTATGAGCTCGCTCACGTCGCCGACCATGTCGAACCTCGCCTCCATGTCTACCTCCAAGACCAAATTCCCTCAGAACCCTCCTCCTCCTCATCCCCTTCGCACTCTTCCGCCCTTACAGTGTCTCTTCCAATTCCTGAGAATGCCATCCGACTGGCACTCACCATGCCTACGCCCTCCCAAGTCCTAGACACCGAGTCTGCAGATCCGGGCGGGTCGGGTGTACATGCCACTACCGGGGAACCCTCGTGAGCAATCCCATGTCTTCCTTTCATGAATATTTCCCCGACACATCTCTTTAGCTCTTCCTCGCAAGAGCTCATAATCCCCCTCGCCTCAGACACTGCTTTCTTCCGAACCCTCTGCGAGGCCCTCGAGGGTCTCTCCGCCCATCTCATCACGAGGAGAGCAGAGTTTGAGAAGTCACTACAGGCTTTGTCTCACGACATATCCTCCGCCGCGCGTCCGTCATCGTCCAGCTCGACCTTTCATCCTTACTCTCCGTTCACCTCGGACGCCGCCAGTATCTCGCTTTCCCCAGGTCCTCTTGCCTTGATGCACAAGTCCGACCTTGAGACCTGGCGACAGATATTCCAACTGTATGTCGAATCAGACATATTCCAGGGCCACCAGGAGCGCTTCAGAGGGGAGAGAGATGTCGAAGATGCCGAAGCTCGCCTTGCCGCCTTCACCGCAAGGTTACAGGAAGGCCTTGCGAACGGGTCTATGAAGCTCAAGTTGAAGCAGAGCCATACCGCATTGCAGTCCTTCATGGAGCTAAACACATTCATCTTGGACCTGCGCAAGGTTCGTTCAAGACTCGTCTCCTAAGAGCCATCTATAACTTCGCACAGTTCCAGCACGTCACTTCAGAGGCAACGAGGAAGATCCTGAAGAAGCACGCTAAACGGACAGCGCTTCCACTTGCCCCTGACCTCGCATCTCCGTTCACCGTCTCCCCTGAATCTCCCGAACGTGCCGTGGTACTCGCGCGGTCAACACGGCAGAGCGAGTCGCTCTCGCTATCGTTGCTTCTCGTTCAGGCTCTTACGGAGACGCTGCTGCCGATCATCCCACACATTGACGACTACTCGTGCGTCATCTGCACAAGCCTGGCGTTCAAGCCAATCAGGCTGCGCTGTAGCCACCTGTTCTGCGTGCGGTGAGTTTTCTGTCTGCATTTCTAAATTTTTTTTTGAGCGGTACTGATGGATTCTAATAGGTGCTTGGTGAAACTCCAGAAGCGCGGCGAGCAGCATTGCCCAATGTGCCGCGCCCCGACAGTACTTTCTGCCGACCGCTGTAAGCAAGGCATTTGATGTGACCTATATGGTGTTTGACTAATATCCACTGGTGCAGCTAACGTGGACTGGGCCCTTCTCAACTTCATGAAGGACTGGTTTCCCGTTGAAGCTCGTAAGAAGCTTCAGCAGAATGAGCGAGAGGCTGCGGAGGAGGAGATGCAGGAATTGGGTTTGGATGTAAGAGGGTGCATTCTGATGTAGGAGTCGGTGCTAGGTGTTGGTCGGACTTGGAGATCTTTTCTGGGATTCACTGGGAATGGACTCGCTACTTATTACTATCTTTTCTTGGACACCCGACGGTCAGGGCTGCGTGCCCACGTGTATTTCCCGGACGATGCATGCATATGTGCGCTGAGAAGCGCTTCGAATTGCACCGCGCGTCGTGCTCCGAAGGTCAGCCATATGTATACGGTGGTCGTGAACGGCATGACTGTCAATGTAGTAGCCGTACACACGGTTTGGAATGGGGTCCCGCACTAGGGAGGAGTTAGAGTGGCGGTGCGGAGCTTGCACCCGTGCGGCTCGCCGGCGGGACGCAGGACCGCAGGTCGAGCGATACTGCCAAGTCCCACCAGATTGCACCATGTCTCCCGACAACGGACTCCTTAAACTTCTCCCTCCCTCCATCTCGCGTCCTCTCGTCCCCGCACACACACAGCGGATCCGCCACCATGGGTGAGAAGAACCCCGACACGACTGGCCCGGAGTACGCAGAGCAGAAGGCGGAGATCCTCCCCCAACCCGTCTCGTCGAAAGAGTCCCAGAACACAATCGTGGACACTGCACGGCTGTGGACAAGCCCCAGGACGGTCTTCTCTACTCGTCACTTGATGGGCGATGTCGATCCTTTGCAGTCCACGTTTCCTCTCGCGGCGTACTGTTTCATGACTGGCTTCATGTGAGTCTCTCGCTCTCGTCAATATCCGCTCCTCTCTCGCCCCTCCAAGCAGCGTCCTGACCGTCATCATGCCCATGCTTCTTCAAAGCACCGAAGGCTAGCACTAACGTCTCGCCTCTCTCACATACAGTGACTCCGTCTCCTTTACTGCCATCTTCGTTTGGTGCGGCTTCCAAACCGGCAACTCCGTCCAGCTCGCCCTCGCCCTCGCACGCCTCTTCTCTGGTCCCCCAGGCCAACGCGACACCTCCTTCCACATCGCCGACCAGCAGGCCCTCTGCTCCATACTCACCTTCATCGCTGGCGCCACCCTCGGCCGCATCGGCGACCGCATGGGTCCCAAGTCGCGCGCGTGGCTCTTCCTGGGGACCTTCATCCAGGCCCTCTTCACCATGGCCGCCGCCCTCGCCGCGTGGAAGAGTGGGCAGGGGAGCGTCGCGGAGGTGCGCGGGGACCCTGCGTGGACGGACGCGCTCACGTTCGTCGCAGTTGGCTTCATGAGCGCGAGTCTCGGCCTGCAGGGTATCATGGGCAAGCGGGTGAACACGCAGTTCGCGACAACTAGTGAGTGGCGTCTTACAGTCTTCCTTTCCTCGACTCTCCTCCCGTGTCATCCCTGCTCCCTTTTTTGTTGCCTCACTCAGGTTGATGCCGATGCTGAGCGCTGACCTGTTACTCTCCTTCCCGCAGTCGTGCTCACCACCGTCTGGTGCGAGCTCATGGCAGACCCGCAGCTGCTCAACTTCCGCCAGCGCGTCATCTCGCGCGATCACAAGCTCGTCGCCATCGTCGCCCTCTTCCTCGGCGGCTTCGTTGGCCGCGCGATCATCGACGCCGTAGGCGCAGCGAGTACCCTCGGGGTCGGCACCGGCATGCGTGTGCTCATCGCCGTCTGGTGGCTCTTCGTGCCCGGGAAGGCGGGCAAGACCAGCAAACCTGTCTCGGGCTGAAGCTTGGACCCCGAGATCGGTTTGCATGTGTCATCATGTCCGAGGGGATTCGGCGCCAGGACTTACTGAGTTATGGAGGACAGGAGGGTGAAGCGTCGCGATGCTGTGTACGGTATACTGGGGTATCTTCACTCTGCTCTCTACACTCGCTTGTTGGCTGAAGTTGTATGGATGTGTCGCGTTGGGCGGACGGCCTGCTGGGGCGTGGCATAGAGGTTTTTCTGCCTCATTTTGGAGCAGATAATAGATATATCTTTCAGTACTCTGATGGAAATCATTGTCTCATAGCTAGATGTCCGGTTCTTGTTCTTTGACTAGACTTCACTTGCGTAGTTCACTTACACTGTCCTATCTGTCCTTACTGTTGGATTCCTGGGTTTGGCTATCTCGTAGACACAGTTCCCGTTATAGCATACCTAATCAGCACGTACTGTACTGTGACGCTGTTAAGCTTCACACGGTAGAGCGCCCACTCAGGAGATTTTGCATCCTTGAAGCCTGTCAGCTGCTTCATGTAGACCTCCTCCTTGAGCTGCCATTCAGATAAGTAGAGGGAATGTAAGATCCTCAGGTGCTGCAAGCACAAGGATGGCTTGAATCAGGGCCCACTTTGGCATAGGAGTGAGGGTCTGTCTCATTATAGTTGTTGAAGCCAGGGTACTGCAAGAAGCCTTTGGTGACAAGATGACCCTTGTACCACTCAATTGAGCAGCCTTTTGAATTCTGTGTTCCACACAGATGATGTACTCTTTGCCCATGTAATCACCACCCTTGTCATCATGTGTGGTCTTGATCTTGAGACCCAGGCAGTTCTCAGCATATACATTGTGCATCACAAAACTGGGATTTCCAGATATATGGGCATATCTCACCCGGTAAGTTGTGAATTGGCCTATATGGGCCCAGTAAGAGGGTTGAAGTTATAAGTGTGCTCCCAGGTAATGCAGAATCCCAAATTTACTTACAGTGACGGACAAAAATAATGCCCACTCCCAGGAGCGGGTATTATTTTCTCTCTAGCTCATGTCTATATAACCGTAAGATGTATTGTAGAATAAGTACACAGTAGTAGCTATATAATGCCCCTATGGTATCACTGGGCAGCTGCGTGAAAGGCTGCAAAAGCTGTGGAAACAGTTGGGCGCTTATTTTCAACATGCCAGTGCATAGCTTGCCATCCATTCTCTTTCCTCATAAACACACCACATATAATCCCTGACACTACACCACTTTAATATCTTTATTCTACACCTTCTACTCTTCATATCTATCACTATGGCACCCTGCACTCCCACAAAACAGGCTTGCATTCTCCAACTTCGTGACTCTACTTTTGGGAAGCCCAAGATTGAAGACCATGACCGAAATCAGCAGTATCTTGCACCTGGATCGTTGCACCATTGCCCAAAACCTACAGATTGTTTGGAAGACTGGTGACTTCTACTATCATGCTCCTTGGCCAGGCTGACCTCATCTCCTCACTCCCCGCAACCTTCGTCATGCTGAAGTTGCCCTTGCCAATGGGTCAGCTCAGGATGCAATGGATGTCCAACGCCAACTCTTCCCCAATGTCAGTGCCCAGACTGTGTGCTGTAGGCTTTGCGAAATTGGCCTCAATGGACGGGTGTGTCGGTCAAAGCCATATCTCAGTGCCTTGCTCATCAAGCAGCGGAAGAAGTGGGCGGAGGAGTTTGCCAATCAGAGTGTGGAGGATTGGAAGCCAGTGCTCTTCTCAGATGAGTCACAGTTCAATCTCTTTGACTCAGATGGGAGGCAATGGTGCAGGAGAAGGGTTGGAGAGGAGTTCTTGGTGAGGAATGTCAAGCAGCGGATCAAGCATGGAGGAGGGAGTTTGATGGTGTGGGGATGCATCACCTCCCGGGGTGTTGGGCATCTTCACCGCATCAAGGGCAACATGGATTCCAAGCAGTACTGTTCCATCTCGGAGCAGTCACTCCTAGAAACCCTGCAAGACTACTCCATCCCCCAAGACAGCTTCATCTTCCAGCACGACAATGACCGCAAGCACACCGCACACCTCACGAAGCAGTGGTTGCATGACCACAACATCACTGTTCTCCCCTGGCCTTCGAGCTCTCCTGACATGAACATTGAACATGTCTGGGATGAGTTAGATCGCTGTGTCCACTGTCGCAACCCTCTTCCTCGAAACTTCAATGAGCTATGGGCCACATTGCAAGAGGAGTGGTATGGACTCAAGGATGACTTCATTGCCAAGCTGTATCATTCACTCCCTGACCGTGTTCAGGCCCTTAGAGAGGCTCGAGTGGACATACACGTTACTTCAGTTTTCCCCCACTTTTTGGTATTTGATATGACAATCATTACACCTTGCACACTTACCCATAACCCTGGTTGTGTACTTGTTACTTATATAACTCATGCATTACTGGGGCAAATGCCATTGTTCTTTTACTTCATGATAAAGGCTAAGCAAGCCTATAAGTTGCAGAAAACACTTTGGGAATATATGTTATATTGGCGTAGTTACGGGGAATTTATTACACATTGCCCAAAGCGGGCATTATTTTTGTCCGTCACTGTACCATTGACATATTTCCTTGTGATTTGGTGCTCTTCCTGGATCAATAACTATATTCAAGCACTTCAGAAGGACAATCCCAGTATTTGACCATCAGATTCTAACTATAGCCTGTAAGATAATTGGCTAATAATATGAATCTGTATTTACAGGGTCAGAAAAATGAATGGAGAGAGAGCTTAGCTCTCATGGTTCATCACAAACAGACACTCGCATTCAGAGTAGAATGGATTCATTGATAATCAAACACAATGGAGTACAATATATGAGCAAATATAATATGGGCACTGAGTGCTGAGCAATAGATTCCAAGGCAAACATGGGGGGAAGGTGACATACTGGGCCTGGTGGCAGCAGGGTGTTGAAGCCACAGAGGCATTCAAAAACAAGTGATTGTCAGCAAAATAGATGAGAGGTCTTGAGAGAAAGTGCACACACCATTCATTGGAAGGGGCCTTGACACAGTGGGAGTCATGCTATTCAGCAGTGTGAAGGGTGCATATACTCAGCTGGAGCATCCTCACCTTACTGTTATTACTGTTATCATTGTTGCAAAGGGTGCATATGATGCATGGAATTTTGAGTTGTATACAGGGAACAGAATGAGTAGTGGGCTGCATGAGGGGTCTTTTTCAATTATGAGTGTCCTACAAAAACAATGCCAGAATTAGCACAAGATGCATGCTGCACTAGAAGCTGTCAGACATTGAGAGAGAGCAAGAACATGCACTGAGCACCTACTGGAAGATCTGCATATTGATGTCCAGACTTGAAAACTATGTGCATGTTGTCATGCATGTTAACCTTGGTGCAGCTGTCAGAGCGATTCCTCAAGTGCAATGGAATTGCTCTAAGTAATGAGACATGCACTGATTGCACACCGCAAAAGTGTGCATCAGCAAGCAGAGATACTTTGTGTGATAGTGTAGCTTGAATTGGGGAGACAGAGTGAAGCGGATACACATATAGCACTCTGCATGACCTAGCATCAGCCTTCGAGATCCTTAAGGCACTCAATGTGGTCTTCTTCAATGGGGTAGCAGATGATGTGACTGCTCTTGCTGGTGACTAGGACTGCATTGTTAGTTTCTGTCAAGCAGTTGCAGGGAGTACAAGTGATAATGGCAGAGAAAGGCTGGTAGAAATAGAGGCAGTGTGTGATGGCAGAAGAGAGAGAAGAAGTGGATGGGGAGATGAGTTTGCACAGCCACTTTTTGTGGGGCAGCTGTCAAAGGCACGTGGGCATCTGATTGGTAGCTTGCCTAATCAATAAAATGCACATGTTGTTGGAGCAAATCGTCGAACGTTGCCAGAGGAGCAGAATAGTGTAGAATCCCAGTTGTCCTATACGATAGCATCGTCGTACAGAGGCAAATGGATGGGGCATAAAGCACCCATCTACACACAAAAATTGTCGCAGGCGCTACGGCGCAAGCAAGCGCTCGCTCGCTCAAACACGAAATCCAACACACCCCCATGAGCGTGCAGCTTGCGAGCAGCTCAGAACAAATGAGAAAAGCATCTCTGCACCCTCACAATGTGAAAAGAAATCTTCATCAGCGTCCATCTCTCCAACTCGATCAGCAGCTCCAGGTTCTTCTTCGGCACTCCAGTGCTTGCCCATGTTCAGTGACCAATAATCTGTGCAAACGCTCATGTGCAAGCACTCCAGCTATGTGCGCTTTGAGACAGTGACCAGTGGGGAAAGGTGGTGGTGCGGGGGCACCCCCAGCATCGTTATGACACAGGGGAAGGGGAGGGGGGTCTGTGGCGGCAAGGCTCCATGCGTCATCATTGACACAGGAGGGCAAGGAAAACTTGTCCTGGCAGGGTCTTCATCAGCATACCAACGTCCGGCATCATCGGCACGTGGTGTTCTGCAAGGGCAGGGTGACAGGAAGGGTGCACTCATCATCAAGAGTCACACCTTCCATTGAGCATGCATCAGCAGAGGCTCGGCGGCATCTTCAGGTTCTTCATCAACATATTGACATCCATGACAATCAACATTCAGCGGGTTCATCAGGAAAATGACAGAAACGGGGGGTACTCATCATCAAGAGTCCCTCCAATCAGCATGTGGCGTCTGCAGCGGCTCGACTGGATCTCCTTGGTTCTTCGACTACTGCAGCAGCAGCAGATTCTTCTTCAAGTTCTTCGTGCACCTCGCCAGGCAGCTTCGGGGATGGAGGAGGGCCGGCAATGGCAGCAGTTTGACTTCTCGTGATGACATGAGGCAGCTCAGTGGTGAGAGCTCCACCTTGTAGCCCTATATTTTACTAGCTGGCTAGACTGGCTAGGATCTGTTTGTGTTGGAGCAAACTGTCGAACATTGCCAGAGGAGCAGAATAGTGTAGAATTCCAGTTGTCCTGTACGATAGCATTGTGGTACAGAGGCAAACAGATGGGGAATAAGGCGCCCATCCACACACGAAAATTGTTGCAGGTGCTACGATGCAAGCAAGCGCTCGCTCGCTCAAACACGAAATCCAACACATGTGATGTGCACTTGCGTGATCACATGAGTGTGTTTTAGCAGCAGGATATTCAAAACAGAACCATGCATTAACATGTCTAGCTTTATGTATCACAGGGGAATCCGTTGTTTCATTACAGGACGCTGTACTGTCAGATGTTTAATATAGAGGCACATTTGGTAGACAGTGCCCAATCAGACAATGTAGATGCCCAATACTTGGACCAGCACTTGCCATGCCTTACACAGTATGCATTGCATGTATTGCCCTATCATCAACTCCATTGTTTGATGATGTACACTTTGAATACAACAAACACACCACTTCTGTGCTTGAGGTATGCTATGACCCAGAATTGTATTGCATTACAAACAAATGTCATCCAGTAGATGTACCCCTCTGGTGTCAGGACTGGAAGATGTCCCTTGAGGGCTGTATGGACCAAGACAATGGGGACAAACTTGTGAGAGGTGAAATAAGGGATGGAATGACAATTGAGCTTGCCAACAAGACATAGCTTGCAGATGGAGTCTGGATTTTGCTTTGAGCAAATGATGATGTTTTTCAAGGTTGCAGTAGGGAACAACATGAGTTTTTGACAGGTTTTAAGCACCTATTTTGTAGGCCTTATTGAGAGCTTTCCAATGTGCTAAAATTATGTGAAACAGATACCTGAGCTTAGCATTTCAAGAACAAGTCTGCAAAGTTTCGGGTCACAGGGAGAAAAACTGATTGTTATGTGAGCACAGCAATGTGACACCTTATTTACAGGTCAAATATTGGCTTTTGGCACCCAGACGCACAATAATGCTCAGTAACACCCACCATCAATTATTCTGCGGTGCTTATACCTAGCGCACTCTTAGATGTATGCTACACATTTGCAACAAAACCTCCCCCTCTGTCCTCATCATTCTCTCTGGTCTCAAGCCAACCATGACTGACTGAACCACCTACAAAATTTACATCAAAAACCCTGCAGAAGTGCATTACATAAGCTAGTTCATGCACTTACCCATCACAATCTTTGAGCAGCTGCCCTTGAGAGAAGCTGGTGGTAGCCACAATGTGAACTCACACCTCTATGACAAATCTATCAGGTGCACTTCTTTTGCTGCCATTCTGCACAGTAAGGTGACACCTCAGAAGTTTCAGAATGTGCTTAACACAAGCATCCTTTTCTCTCTCAATATTACTCTCTGCCATCCTCTCTGTGAGTGCATCTACTAATGGCTCATCAAGCTTGGTTGGCATCATACTGTTTTCCAGAAAGGTCTCTATATGAACAGTCATGAGCAGCCAGATGGCACAACCTACTATCAGGAGATCTTCTTGCCTTGTATGGTTTACTATCAATGAGGAATGAAGAGAGTGTTCTTTAGGTACAACAATTTCTGCCAGCCCAGATAATGACAACTGATGTCTGTTGGAATAAAATTTGAACTCTGATAGTCTCAAGTAAGTATCTGGTCCACCCTGAGTAAGAAAAGTTCTTACTTGCAAACACCTACCCTAGGGTTAGGATGCACAGCTTTAGGGTCAACTAGATGTCCCTAGACACCCTCATTGCCACTCATCCTGCACACTAGCACACAACATTAAGCCTTCAGATATGATTCAATCATTTGAGTTGTGGTAGAGTGTTGATAGTATGTATACTATAGCTAGGCATACAAAGCACTATACTATTGTATATTATCCACAAAGTTCTAGAACAACCTCATTGATTGTCCTTGAAGCGGCCTAGCCTTGAATGCAATGCTTCTCTACTAAGTTACACGATGGATTGTGGACCAGTACTCATTGTAAGCCAGAATTCTATTGTGACTCATCTGTACATATAGTATCTATTGCATTGTGATACATATAATAATCAACTGGCTTTTGCTCTAACTGTTACAGTAGATCTAATATGTTCAAGTGTTAGTAGTACACTACACTGATAATATACCCTAGCATGAACACTAGTCTGACAGGGACTAGAAGTGGAAGTGTTGTGGCAACAGCAACATGAAGGGTCTGCTATTGAACAAGAGGACAAGTACTGAAAATAGAAGAGGTCAGAACTGGAAAACTGAACACAACCCCCACTGGACTTTCTCCAAACCTTTCCAAGTTACTCTCTTTCTACTCATTATGCCTTACTCAGACTTTCACTCTGTCATCTGCTCACATCATGATGTTTGTATCCATCACTCATACTTACTAGGTTTGATTGTTTGCTTCTACCTCATCACATCTGCATTTGGTCTCTTATAGACTCTCTACTTCTATTAGACTTGGACCAGACATTTGGATATCATATATAAGCATTACCTTACAGTTGTATAGCTCCTCAGTTCTGATATCTCAATCTGACTTGTCCTGAAACCTCTGTCTGAACTCTGTCTGACCATCAGACCTCTAATCTCTGACCTCTGACCTCTGACTTTCATTCTAGTCTCTGTTTCTTACTCTCTGCTTGACTCTCTTACTTGTAGCTTGCTCTGGTATAAACTCTGGGGCCTTCCATTGGACTTCTGCAAATTGAAGACATAGATGTATCTTTAGGCATTGGTCAATAACATCACCGAAGTCTTTACTTACTGTGTACTATCAGACTTTGGACTTTGGACTTCATCATCAAACTTCCTTTCCAAGTTCAACTTGTGTGCATGGTCCTAACAGCTACACTGACCATCATAGTATGATGGCACAATAATAGTTTAGAGATCTGTTTGTAATATAGAGCTATAGTAAGAGCATAACAGTTGTGACTCAACTGTTGTTAATAATATTCACTAGTTGTGTACTCTTAGCATATAGATTTTTGATTAATGATCAATATTGAATGTTCAACACATATAAACTTTCCAATAGACCAATAATGCCAAAGGCATTCAGTGAGAATGAGAATCAAGAAAGATATGCATCAAATATGTTCACTGCACCCAGTACACATAAGGCTGAAATTCAGCTTTCAATAGAGCCTCTTTTTAGCTCTCAGTTGGCACTAGAAACATTCTAATCAGATAAGAACTGACAATGATATGCAATAAACATGTTTGCCCTTATGTGTAAGTATCAGTATATACAAGACTATCATAAGTACAGCCATTTCAATGTCAATTTGAGTGGTCTAGTAGTTCAAGCTACTTGCTGAGCATGTTATCCATTGCATCTGTCATTATCATTACTTGCTGCATGCAGCCTTGGGGCATGTCATCCATTAATTATAACTGCAATCCATCCTATTCTCATTGTTTGACTGGGAAGGTGACACCTTTATAATGGGCTAGAGTTCTTATAGAATCTATAATAAGTGTCACTACTTATGTTTCTTAGCAGTCTATTGAGCTGCTGTTGAAACAAGGTGTATTGCTTGTATTTTCATGTATTTGGGCGCTTACATTAGCGCTTATGCCCGGGATTTCTGCATCAGTGACTCCAAGCCCTCGGCGAAGTTGCCGATTCACTGAGACGGCACCCTTGGACTTATTCGGGTGGGCGCTTAACTGCCAATTTGGGATGAAATTCCCACAGCTCCAAGTTTCTGGTTACTGCTGTGGCCTCAAATGGCACATAAGTGGTGTTCTATAGCTTGTAACCTTAATGATCAGTCTTCAAATGATATTAGTAATTGCCTTATAGATCCTTCTATAGATTGAGATTGTGTACCGGGATTTGAACCACTAACTTCAAGCAATACAACAGTGTGTTACCCACTACACTAACAGTGCATTACTTGGTGAGTTTGAATTTAAACTATAGGTATAATGGCAGCTTGTGTGGTATTGAACATGATTATTGTTATGCTTTCGAGCGTGACCTTAAACTTAAGCCTGAAAGGTCGTTCTGTTCAGCTACCCTTGTTCAACTCTTGCTAGTCCTGGTTCGCTTTATCGAAAGTGAACACTAGTAAGATTGTGGTAAAAGCAACATAACTGGCTAAGAGCTGGTTATACTCCAAAGAGACTGAAAGCTGAGGGTTGCTCTGAGGCATCACCTCTTATATACGTGTAGAGAGACTGTGGAAGAATGTTCTAGAGATATCTAGAGAAAGCACAAACACTGAGTCACCTAGCAAACCACTAGTCCGGTATTGTGGCTGTGTACTTTTTTGTACCGTAACTGTGGTCCGTGGCTATGCAACTAAGGCAGTGCGCTTCCGAGAAGTAAAGCTATGAAGTGAACGAGAACACAAGCTAGTCTAAGAAGCAAAGTGTTTTCGTGCTAGAGGAAAAGAGGTACAAGTGATACTGTATCCCCAGATACCTAGCAGTACAGTTGTCATTCAAATTCCTCATAGTATGTTTGTAACATTTATTGCATATCCCCACCAATTTCCATTGGTTCTGGGTGATTTTAGTGTTGCTGGAAAGCTTAAATCTGCACTACATGTAGAGCATATTGCTGTAGTGGATAGAATAGTTGTCTCATTGCAAAGTATACTACTAGTAACTACTTCTATCTAACACATCATCATCAGAAGACACATCCTGACCTCATTGATCGTTCCATGCCAGAAATGGCCTATTTTCCACCAAGTAAGTATGGACCACATGGATCACTATGATAGCTCCAAACTTAAGCTTATTTCTCCCACTTTGAAGCCTGATGAGAAGGTGATTGCTCTTTTCTATGCCAAGTCATGCTTTCATGTAACTCCCACAAGTTGTATGATACTACACTGTAGCCTTGCAGTGCCTGAGGGCACTCCAATTCTGCAAAAAGGGTTATGGTCGGCTCATTTATGTGTTTAACTTCATCACAGACTGTACTATATTGTTCATTTTTGACCAGTCCTCTGCTCAATAGTGTTGCTAAGTCCAGTGCTAGGACACATGCAGGACTGGAACAGGACTGTGAAGGACTGGACTTTACACATGTCCTCAATGTGTCCTGTTCTTTGACGTGTCCTCAGTCCTTATGGTTTTAGATTTTGAAAGGACACATCAGGACTGGTCCTTGCTGTGTGGCTATAGTGCAGGTTCATCTGATTAATGTCTGCCATTAACTATTGCTATTAAGTGATATATGACCTTAAACAATGTGTAAACTTGAAATTATGATAGAATCTGAAGCATATTGGCAGTCTAATACAGACATCCATTGCTTGATACAAGGTAGGACCAGTCCAGACCAGTCCTACAACCAGTCCTGTCCTCATGGGGAGGCCAATATTAAGAGGACACATGAGGACACATGTCCTAGGTCCTGTCCTTCCAAGTTTCACGTGTCCTGTCCTATGTCCTAGGTCCTAAGTCCTGTCCTTCTGCCTGAGGGTCAAAAGACAGGACAGGACAGGACTTCACAACACTACTGCTCAAACCTCCCTGCTACTGAATGCTCTTCGTACATTTAGAATGAACAAGTCAAATGGTGGCAAGTAGTGCAACACCATCATTCCACAGTCCAATCTGGACCCTCAATACCATGATAAGGTGTAGAAGATAATGTTTGACAATGGTGAGGCCAAGACGCTCCAGCAGATCCTTACAGAATGTGGCTTTGATGTCCAGCAAAGTGTGCCTCTGACTGTCCTTTCAAGAGCAAGGTCTGTTACATGGTCAAATTTCTCAGACAGCAAGATGACTTTATGCACCAGAATTCAAGGCTTGAGCTTAGGATTAAGGGTGTAGGGTATGAATGTATATTTCTGCTAAAGTTTTACTGGAAACTCAATTTAATCAAGATGGTAACATATTGCTAACTCAAAGTTTTGTTAGGATATTTGAGCTTACACACTATGGCACTAGAACAGTATTGGAGATGGTGCAAGTATTACTACCAAAAAGTTGTCAAGTCTAGTGCCCTGTAGGGATATGGGCCACCTTCAAGGATTAGGGGTAAGGGTGCCTAGAGGGTAGAAATGGGGGGTTCTAATCCTTTAACTCTTGGCACTCTCAGCTCACCCTCAAGGGTGTGCCTGTATGCTTGATGCTAGTAGATTGTTATTAGATGAGGTTCTTATTTGCATAATACATGAGTAGTTACCATTAGATAGGCTTTGCTTTTACTGTATATAAATGTACAATTAGTATAAATATATTATAGGGGTCATTCTATTCTACTATATATCATAATTCCTACCCTTGATAAAACCCTTCACTCTTCAACACCCTCCTGCAACACCCTCAAAAACCCTCCACCCTTGACTGAGGGTGGAGGGTTTTCAATGGTAAGGTGGAAGTAGATGTTCAGACACTCCAGGATTCACCCCTGCAGGGCCCTAGTCAAGTCAAACTTCAAGTACATGAAGTACATTGCACTCAAAGCACTTAACAGCTGTCCTGTTGAGGTCATCTAGTGGTTCATCAACTGGACTTGGTGTTTTATGGGTGTGTATCAACTGCTTGAAAGGAAAGGTGGTGGCATGAACTGTTTGGAAGCAGAAGCAGCACCACAGGTATCTCAGGCAGCAATGTTGGCCATTAAAGCTGTCTAAATGGCTAGAATACTCTTTTCTTACAATGTATGAGTGCTTATGGTCTGAATTGGCATTCCAAATGGCCAAGAATTTGGCTGCTCCAATCTACTTGCAGGGGAAACTTTGGAGCTCTATGTTGCCCATATTGTATCTATTGTGTCATTGCCTTCTACCCTTTACATTTTGCACTATAGTGTCACAAGACATTTGTGTAGTGCTACAGCGTGCAATGGTGCAGTGCTATAATTTCCATCTATGGTAACTCAAAGTGCTTGTATGGAAGAATAGCGCCAGCCAGGCATACATACTGCTGGCAGTGGATGGGGCACACACAGAATATGGACATGGGGAGATGTGATGTCATACTAGATTGTATATTGAATTGCATTACAGGATCTCTATGTTGTCTGCAACTTCAGCTGATAAGCTGCAACAGCGCATACTAGATCCTTATGCTGCAGTCCCTTGGTAATACCATATTGGCTGATCAACGGGGCTTTGGCATGATCCCTGCAGTCACACAGCACACCAGTCACTCTCAGGACTTTTGAAATGTGAGGAGTACATACATACCAGCCACTTGGTGTAAAGTGAGCCATTGCTGGCAGGGACGATCAATGAGGTTTGAAATGAGCACTATTAGATGATCATAGGAAACAAATCAGAATTGAGCGAGATATCTTGAGGACAAGTTCCACTATGCACAGGAATATAATTGACTGATTAGTTGCACCTTAAATAGTGCATAAAAACACATTAAGTAATTGAAATAAGTCAATGTGTTAAGCAGTGTATGGAGATATGGTAAGTCAACGTTGAAGAGCATATAACAGAGTAATTATGTGTAAAACATTGAATACCATGTAGGCTGAGCATCACACAGGGCCTTGACTTAGGGTTAGGGTCCCATCACTCTAGGGGTTGTTTTAACTAGAAAAGTTGTTTACTGGCCAGTGTCTATTATGTCTATTACTTACTGAGAGTAAGCAAAGATCCAAAAATGTTCCCACATCACAGGAGTTCATGACACTTTTTGGCAGGGAGTGTTGTATCCAAAAGATGATTACTTCATCCCTCATTGATTGTAATTAGCTTTGGTGCCATTTGTCACATTTCATGCTGAAGTCCACCAACTCTGGCCTAACTCAAATTGCTGCAAATGCCTTCAGGCCTGAAGGCTTAGAGGTATGGGCTGAAGTGCTTCAGCTGTTCTGTTCCATGTTGGTCTCCACTACACATTCTACCATATAGGATAACAGATGTCTATATCTTTGAGTCAGCATATATGCATATCTTGCTATTTGATCAAGTATGCAAATGAGTATGTAAGATACATACTTTCAGACATTGAAATAAGCAAGACCTTTCAATCAGCAAGTATTACTATCCTTCTCTAGCATATCACCATCCTCCTCAAAAGTGTGCTTGCTGTCATGGTCTGTGGACCAGCAACCCCTTTTTGCCACTTCTGGAAGTTCTAGTTTCTTCTTTCAGACCCTTTCCTATCTCAGACACACCCTTTTTGGATCCCCTGAACCTCATTCCTGTGACCACATGCCCCATTCTTGCAGTTACCTCCCCTTCACCAGGTGTTTTTCTGCCCTTTTGTCTTTCACTCGCACAGCCTTGTTCCCCTTCTCATGTGATTTCCTCCCACTGGCACATAATTGTCTTGCACTGGCATGTGATTGTCTAGAGCAGAGTAGTATATAAGACCCCCTCAGTGCTTATCTAGTCCCCATCTCAACCTTCTGGTCATCAGGACTAGGTGTGTATCTACCCCCTGTACTCTTCTCCCTTTCTGTGCTAATGTATAACCTGGTCATTGGGACTAGTCTGTCACAGTGCACTTAAAGACTAGCTATTGCTGACTTTGTGCCTTTGTGCTAGTCATCGCTTTGTCCTGCATTGAGTTCATCATCTCTCTATTCATCTCCTCACCCTTTTGGCTCCTCACTGCTCGCCCCTCAGGTCATCACCGATTGACGCCTGGTCTCTACGCATCTAGTCGCCATGACACTTGCTCTTGCAGCAGCAGTCTACCCAATATAACAACCCTCCAGCTAGTGAACTGTACATATGTTCCTTGCCATGTCCAATTGAAGTGTTTGAGTGGCAAATGTGCACAGATGGGATGAAGATCAATATTCCAGGAGGAAACTCAATAATGAGCTTCAGATCTCAGAGCACAATATGACTGCCATGGTGAGGATTGAAGTTGCAAGGCTGAATGTTGTAGTAGTGAAGACATCATTGTTGAAGTTTGGTGTCAATGTCTGGCTGTGCTCAAGAATGTGCAAAGGGTATCATGATAGTGCATGTAAGCCTTTGAGGCTACCTGCTTCAGACTCCAGAGTGGCTGAAATAGTGTGCAACATGAACTGGGGGTGTTCCTTTCAACACAGAGCAAACTTACTGTTGATCAAGCCTGCAGTATGCCTGATGCCTGAGTCTTTCAAAGCCTCCTTACCTTGGTCAGTGTTGTGTTTGCTACCATAAGATATATTCTGACATTGGTCATGGTGTACTCACAGTTTGCTCACTATCATATGACAGTCTGCAGTTCACAAAATCATGACCTTCCTAGCAATTTTCTGGATTCTTGATGAGAAGACATAGTTGTCATGCAACTTGTGGAACACTTTTGTGGCCTGAGCTATTGCACAATCCCAACTGGTCAAATTTTGAGGGTGTGTGACCATGCAACCCAGTGGTTCACCATTGCAACTAATGTAAACTGCTGTTAGGACTGTGCGCACAAGTCGAACTCCGAAGGGAAGTCCGAAGTCTGAAGTCCGATAGTGCGTGGGAAGTGAAGACTTTGGCGAAGTTATTGACCAACGCCCAAAGATATGTTGATGTCTTCAATTTGTGGAAGTCTGACAAGAGGCTCCGGAGTTTATACCGGAGCAAGCTACAAATAAGAGAGTCAAGCAGAGAATTAGGAACAGAGACAAGAACAGAAGTCAGGGGTCAGAGGTCGGAGGTCCGGCGGAAGGACAGACGGAGATCAGATGGAGGTTGGCAGAGAAGTCAGATAGATTGAGTTGCTGAGTAGTCAAGAGGGTAAACGAGATATCAGAACTGAAGAACTATGCGACTGTAAGGTAGGGTTTATATACGGAAGTTCGAATGTCCGATAGGAGTCCAACAGGAGTAGAGACAGGAGGCGGACTGCGGAGATGACAGAGCGGAAGCAAATAAACTGGGCTAGTAAGTGTAGGCAGCGGATACTGATGTCATAATACGATCAGATGACAGAGCGGGGGTTGGAGGTAATCGGAGTCTGGACGGAAGTCCGGATAAGGCAGGAGGAAAAGGAGCAGGGGTGATGAAGTATTAGCCGGGAAAGGGGCAGAGTTCAGGGGTAGTCAGGTCGGGGTTGTGTCAGAGGGGCGACAGGATGGACTTGGGCATGGGATGTGATAACTGCTGCAACCAATGATCATATTTTTTATGCCAAGGTGCAAAGGGATTTGGGTCAGAATTCATTGTTTGATTAATGATATATTACTTACTTACCATCACACTTTTCCAGTATGAAGCCCTTGATTTCTGACCAATTCTTCTGCCATTAATTGAGCATCAACAAGACCATCTCTCTTTGTCAGATTTTTGCTGACTAGAAGGACCATGCATGTCATTGGCAGAGATGTTGTCAGGGCTTTCAGGGGTAGAGCTGGACATTGAGGGCACACTAACCCCCACCATGTCATTCTCTGCATGGGAGCATGGAGTCAGACCACAAAGCACTGGAGGAGTACTTGAAGAAGGTGGAATATGAAGTATGAGGGTGCTTTGCAAAAGACAGGAAAGGTAAGCTAGATGTGGAGGACTACAACACACCCCCTCAAAGTGAATGAAGTTCAGATAAAGTACCAAGATGTTCGAGCTTGGAATGCAAAAGAGCTTTTGTAAACAGGTCCGCTGGCATGTTCTCAGTGCGCCAGTATGTAAGCAAAATCTCACCATTGTTGACAGCCTCCCAGATGAAATGGTACCAGATTGCAATGTGCTTCATGCGTGAATGGTACTCATTATTCTTTGCAAGAGCGATTGCAGCCTGGTTATTGCAATGGAGAGCAAGGGGGAGTCGGAAGATCTCAGGGTGTAGGATGTCAGAGAGCAGATAGTGCAGCCAAATGGCTTCTTTGGTGGCATGTGTGAGCGTGATGTACTCAGCCTCAGTACTGGACAAAACGATAACATTTTGCTTCTTTGATGACCAGGAGATCACACCGCCACCAAGGGTGAAGACATAGCCGGAGATAGAGTGGTGGTGGTCAGTTGATGAGCCCCAGTCAGCATCAGAGAACCCCATGATGCTGTTGCCAGTGCTGCTGTAGATGAGCCAAAGCTCGTGTGTGCCCTTCAGGTACTGCAGGATGTGCTTGAGGGCCTCCCAGTGAGTGTGTCCGGGGTTCTGCATGAACTGCCAGAGGGCTGTGACCGCGAACATGATGTCTGGGCGCATATTCATCACTGTGTACATAAGAGAACTGACAGCTTCATGGTATGGGACGTCCTTCATGTCCTCGTACTGGCACAGTGTTGATGGTGACTGGTGGATGGAGAGGGGAGTGCCCAGTTGGAGTGGGGTGGACAAAGGCTTGGTGTCCTTGAGGTTAAAGCGCAACATGATCGTGTCAATGAACGTGCACTGTGAGATGGCGATGGTTCCAGTGTTAAGGTCCTGCCTGATCTCAATGCCGAGGTGCCAGTGTGCATTGCCTTTGTCAGACAGCTCAAAACACTTCTCCACAGCGTCCTCGAAGCTGTCAACTAGGGTGTCCATCCTGGTGATAAAGTTGTTGACAGATGTTGCAACCTCCAGGTGCTTGCCCTCTGCATCTGAGTGCTTCAAAAACACAGTGTGATCAGTGATGCACCTTTTTAACCCCATCTCCCCACCCAATGTGTTATGAACATACTATCAGAAATTCGAACAACAACTGTACTGCTAGGTATCTGGGGATACGGTATCACTTGTACCTGTTAAGACTATGCGCACAAGTCGAACTCCGAAGGGAAGTCCGAAGTCCGAAGTCTGATGGTGCGCGGGAACGAAGACTTTGGCGAAGTTATTGACCAACGCCCGAAGAGTCGTCGATGTCTTCAATTTGCGGAAGTCCGACAAGAGGCTCCGGAGTTTATACCGGAGCAAGCTACGAATAAGAGAGTCAAGCAGAGAGTTAGGAACAGAGACGAGAACAGAGTCAGAGGTTGAAGGTCGGAGGTCCGGTCGGAAGGTCGGACGGAGATCGGAGGGAGGTTGGCAGAGAAGTCAGATAGATTGAGTACTGAGTAGTCGAGTGGGTAAACGAGATATCAGAACTGAAGAACTATGCGACTGTAAGGTAGGGTTTATATACGGAAGTCCGATAGGAGTCCGACAAGAGTAGGGACAGGAGGCGGACTGCGGAGATGACGAAGCGGAAGCAAATAAACCGGGCTAGTAAGTATAGGCGGCGGATACACTGCGGAGATGACGGAGCGGAAGCAACTGAACTGGGCTAGTAAGTGTAGGCAGCGGATACTGATGTCATAATACGATCGGATGACAGAGCGGGGGTCGGAGGTAATCGGAGTCCGGACGGAAGTCCGGATAAGGCAGGAGGGAAAGGAGTAGGGGTGGTGACGTATTAGCCGGGAAAGGGGGCGGAGTTCAGGGGTAGTCGGGTCGGGGTTGTGTCGGAGGGGCGGCAGGGCGGACTTGGGCACGGGATGTGACAGTGTCCCCCCACTGGGTCCGAGCCCTCGAGGACTAACTGGGAAGTGTTTCAGGGTGACAGGCGGGGAGGTGAGTCGACGGGGAAGTCGGGGTTCTGACCCTGCCATCACGGAGTTGAGGATTTGAAATTGTCAGATGTAAAGAGTCGGACGGAGTTGAAGATCTTTAGGAACTCCTTCGTCCTTTACCACCACCATCTACCACCACCACCACCACCACCACCACCACTACCCATGGCCCCGAACGACACCGCCGCGCTCGAAGAGCAAATCCGACGGGCGACGGAGCAGCTCCGCATCGCGCGGGAGCAGGAGGCGGAGGAGAAGCGGAGGCTGGAGGAGGAGACGCGGAAGGCGGTGGAGAAGGCCCGCAAGAGGGAGGAGGAGAAGAGGCGCAAGAAGGAGGAGGAGAAGAAGAGGCCGCGGATGGCCGCCATGTAAGTCGGAGCGGGGTTCGGGGTTCGGTGGTCCGATGGAAACTGACTTGTTTACAGCGCGGCCTGTCACGGGTGCACGGGGCGGAACGCCTCGTGCTTGTGGTACACCGACTCCGACCGCGCGAAGGCGTGTGTCGCCTGCCAACAGCAGCAGAAGAAGTGCGAGGGCGGAGAAGCCCCGCTCGAGGCCCGACAGGGGAAGAAGAAACCCCGCGCCGAGCCCATCGTTGTCGACGATGACGATGACGACGATGATGATGACGCGCCCGGCCCGTCGAAACCCCGATCGAAGGGAAAGGGGAAGGAGAAGGAGAAG